>NC_137020.1:30291462-30326462 GCF_032717465.1 Coenobita brevimanus
TACATATACACATACATACATACACATACACAGACACATATACATACATACATACATACACACATACATACATGCTACATACATACATACATACAACAATTTTTTTTATCATGTTACTCATTTAAAGCTATTTCTATCTCTTTTATTTTTTTCCATTTTTAAACTTCACCTGCCCATGAATTCCTGTCTAATTCAAACTAATCTTGACCTGCAACTTTCTGGTAAATAAAAGTTTTCTCACTTTTAATTCTGCACAAACTTTTTAACTTTTTAGAAAACGTAGAATTTAAGGCAGGATGGCACCTAAATAAATAAATAAATAAATAAATATGAATAAATGAATCAATAAACAAAAAAATGAATAAATAAATAAAAATAAATATAAAATAAAATTCATAAATACATAAAATGAATAAATAAATAAACTGAATAAAATAAAAATAAATATTCAGCGAAACAAAATAAAACCAATAAAAATGAATAAATAAATAAAATGAACAAATAAAAACAAAAATAAATAAAGATATATATACAATCGTAAATAAAGATACCAGTTAATGATAAATAAAATATACACAGATATAAACACGTGAAAAAATAAATACATACATAATCAAGCAGAAAAAATAACAATGATAGATGATGAAATGACCAAGTAGATAAAAGATATAGACAATAGATAAAAGACAGATAGATAAATAAATAGATAAACACTATAAGATATTAATAAGAAAATGCTAAGAAAAGACAGAGGAGGCAACGATAAGGCGAGACGATAACAAGATAAATGAGCAAATTAGGAAGGAATAAATTGAGGGAGAGAGAGAGGTCGGTGAGGGTTGATAAGGGCAGAGGTGAGGGGAAAGGTGAGGGGAGGAGTAAGGGGAGGGGAGGAGTAAGGGGAGGTGATGGAGTGAGGGGAAAGTGAGGGTGGGAGTCAGGGTTGATGGGAGGGATGAGGGGAGTGATGAGGGGAAGGATGAGAGGAGATAAGGACAGAGGTGAGTGGAGAGGAGGTGTGAGGTGAGGGGAAGGGAGGGGTGAGGGGTGGTAGTGACGTCTGAGGGGAGTTACTAATGATCACCCAGCTCTCACCCTTGACATTTGACCTGACCTGCCTCACCCCTGACCTTACGCCCGTCCTCTGTGGTCCTCTCCCCCCACACCTCTCCCTTTATCTTCTCCCTATCTCCCTTCTCCCCTGCCCTCTCCCTCTCCCACCTTCCCTCCTCCCCTCTCCCTGTATGGTGGCTTCAGCATTGGTATAAGAGCAATATTACCCCTTACCCAAATTATAAGCATCAGCGAAGGACGGCGTGAGAATCCCGTAGAATTACACACCATAACAGCGATAGTACCCCATACCCAAATTATATGCATCAGCGAAGGGGGGCGTGAGAACCCCGTAGAATTACACAACATTACCAAAAGCTTTACCTGCGTTCAGTGCCAAATGGAGGTTAAAATGGCAAGGAAATGCTTAACCCCTTCAGCTCGAGGTCGTCTGGCTAATACTCAATGGTTTTAATCAAGTGAAGTAAAGCCCAGCACTTAAAGGGAAAAAGAGATGCCAAAAAATACAGACAATAATACACTAACTGGTTCACATATGATATTGTTTATTACATACCTACATACATACACACATACACACACACATACACATACTTACATACAAACATACATACATAAATACACTTAAATACGCACAAATTCGTTAATAGTACATGTGCTATGATTATGATGCTCTAGAAATGATTAGAGAAATAGCAAGTCCTCCTCTATCACCACCACCACCACCATCACCACCACCACCACACCACCACCATCACCACCACCACCACCATCACCACCACCACCACACCACCACCATCACCACCACCACCACCACAACGCTGCAATCCCTTCGACCGAGAGAGAGAGAGAGAGAGAGAGAGAACGATATTATGCAGTACTGACAAAAATATCGAGTTCCGCTTAAATGAAACGACGAATCCAAAGCATATTCATTCACCAAATCTCTTACACAGGAATATACCGGAATATACCTTTAATATATCACCTTTGCCGCGTATATCGTAAAATAAATATATAGGCTATGTTGTTGAGTTTGTATATTTCGAAGGATGTAAAAAAAAAAAAAATAGTTACAAGGTCTTTCTAGTGTAAAAAAAAAATGGTCTGCTAGGAGATTTGAGAGAGAGAGAGAGAGAGAGAGAGAGAGAGACTAGATAAGGAGAAACGGGAGGAGGGAGGGGAGTACGATACGAAGAGTGTGATAAGAAGACGAGGGAGAGAAGGAGAGATAAGGAGATGAGGGGGGGAGGAGGGAGGGAGAGCTGAAGAGAGTGGAGAGAAAGAGGTAAGAAGAGAGGATGATAGATAGGGAGAGAGAAAAGAGGGAAAGACAGAAACAGAGTTGATAAAAAGAGGGGACGGAAAGATGAGAGAGAGAGAGAGAGAGAGAGAGAGAGAGAGAGAGAGAGAGAGAGAGAGAGAGTGCAAGGAGGAAAAGAGTGGGCAAGGAAGAGAAGGAAACAAAGGACGGGAGTCTGGTAAGGAAGGAGACAAAGAGGAAGAAGGGAGAGAAAGAGGGAGAAGGGGAGAATCAGGAAGGAGAGAAAGGATGAAATGAGGAGAATCGATTAGAGAGAAAGAGAGAAAGAAAGTGGAGAGAGAGGGGGGAGGTGCCAAGTGAGGGGAAAAAGAGAGAAAGGAGAGATATAAATAAGAAGTGAGAGAGAACAAGGAGGTGGAAGGAGGTTGGAGGAGGAGAGATGGAGACACAAAGTGAGGGGAAAGAGAGAGATGAAGGAGGTGGGGGTGAGGGGAAAGAGAGAGAGGAAGGAGGTGGGGGTGAGGGGAAAGAGAGAGAGGAAGGAGGTGGGGGTGAGGAGAAAGAGAGGGAGGAAGGAGGTGGGGGTGAGGGGAAAGAAAGAGAGGAAGGAGGTGGGGGTGAGGGGAAAGAGAGAGAGGAAGGAGGTGGAGGTGAGGGGAAAGAGAGAGAGGAAGGAGGTGGGGGTGAGAGGAAAGAAAGAGAGGAAGGAGGTGGGGATGAGGGGGAAGAGAGAGAGAGAGAGAGAGAGAGAGAGAGAGAAAGGAGGTGGGGGTGAGAGGAAAGAAAGAGAGGAAGGAGGTGGGGATGAGGGGGAAGAGAGAGAGAAAGAGAGAGAGAGAGAGAGAGAGAGAGAGAGAGAGAGGAAGGAGGTGGGGGGTAAGGGGAAAGACGGAGGGGAGGGGGGGTGTAGTGAGCGAGGGGAAGGAGGCTATAGGATCGATATTCCCAGCGGTGTATCCCAGACACCATACACACTCCAGCCACACACCATATCACACCATATTCACACACCACACCACGTCATACACCCTCTTTCACACCACCACACTCTCACTATCACACTGTATCACCCTACCCTACACTACACTACACTATACACTACGCTATACCTCCCCCTTCACCATACACACCATACCTTTCCCATCAAATTCTCCCATCCCCTCTCATTCACGCATCTTTTTATACGTGCAAAAAATAACCATAGGACAGCAAACACATCCCCTTTTCAGAAAGTCAAAGAAGAGAGAGCCAAAGGTAAGATCCATTCATACTGAAATACCTGGAGACTCCGGTTTTGAAATACTGGAGGTCGAAGTCAGGGTGAAAGAGACTGATTTACACAACCTAAAGTTCGTTCACTTTTAACTGGCTGAGATTTTCGTCCTTTTGTAGCTTATTTTCTGTAGCTCAATGACAGAAGAAAATGGTAAGGCTGTGTATCGTTTTAGGTATCAAATAATAATAATAATAGTAATAATAATAATAATAATAATAACAGCAGCAGTAGCAGTATTAGTATTAGTATCATTAGTAGTAGTAGTAGTAGTAGTAGTAGTAGTAGTAGTAGTAAAAATTAATAATTATACCACCACCACCACTAACAATTCTACTGCTACTACTACTACTACTACTAATAATAATAATAATAATAATAATAACAATAATAATAATAGCAGTGACAATAATAATGATAACAATACTACTACTAATAATAATACACCACATGGAGATATCAATACCTTCCTGATATACCAGCCTCACCATACAACAATACCTCTGCTGCCTTCACCATACCACACACCACACCTACCCCAATTTATCACCATACCCAGCATCACATGAGGCAGGCCACTCCGTCATCAAATTAATCAATGCTCTTTCTTCTGCTAATTTATCACCATACCCAGCATCACATGAGGCAGGCCACTCCGTCATCAAATTAATCAATGCTCTTTCTTCTGCTAATTGCTTTTCCACTCCTGACAAAGTCCATTTCTCCCTCTCCTGTTTCCCAACCTTTCCACTTGCCTACCTACTTACCTCCCCTCCTACCTACCTACCTACCTACCTAACTGCCTGACTACTTACCTGCCTGTCTGCCTACCTGTTTAAGTTACCTTCTACCCAATCTGCTTACTACAAATTTGCCACCTTACTTGTCTACCTGCCTGTCTGCCTACCTGTCTACCTGCTGCCCATTATTTTTTTATTTATTCCTGTATCATATCTGCCTTCCTACTTGCATGCCTGAAACCCTGCCTTCATATCTGCCTTCCTGCCTGCCTGACTCACCCACATAAACCGACACTCCACCTTTAAAGCACACACACACACACGCACGCACACACACACACACACACACACACACACACACACACACACACACACACACACAAAAGGGCATAGACATCTTCGCACACATAATTATGCCACACACAATCACACACACATAAACATACGCCACATACAATACGTACACAAAGCAACTTCTTCCGTACACACACACACACACACACACACAATTTCATTAGGCATTTAATTTCAACATTTCTTGGATTCCTTTCACGTTTTCTGTCACTTTGTCCTCAACCGAGCCAAAATTATTATTACTATTATTATTATACCGTAATTACTACTACTACTACTACTACTACTCCTACCACCACTATTATTATTATTATTATTATTATTACTATAATCATTATTATTACGATTATTATTACTGTTATTTATTATTATTATTATTATTATTATTATTACTCTTCTCATTCCGATCTTCATCTTCTGAACTCTCTCTCTCTCTCTCTCTCTCTCTCTCTCTCTCTCTCACCCCAATCGACCTCTCTTCATCTAAGGCGCCCCCCGTCTGTTTGTCATAGGGATCAGCTCTTTCATCACCCTACTCTCTCTCTCTCTCTCTCTCTCTCAGTATATATCTATCTGTGTGTGTGTGTGTGTGTGTGTGTGTGTGTGTGTGTGTGTGTGTGTGTGTGTGTGTGTGTGTGTGTGTGTGTGTGTGTGTGTGTGTGTTACTAAGCATGTAAGGTATGATAAGAGTTGAATGCATATCTTACTGAGTGCATATTTGAATGCTGAACCTCTCTCTCTCTCTCTCTCTCTCTACCCTTTAAATTCCCAGGACAACTCATACTGCCTCCCACATTCTGAAAACCACCAATATTTTCTCCTACTCACCATCTCCATTTCTGCTAGAGTTGCGCCTTCATGTGGTGGCACCGATATAACCAGGCGGCTCCAGTGCCTGGTTATACACACCTCCCTCTGCAACTTCCCTATCCCCAGAAAGGATGATGGTGGACTGCAAGAGAGGGGCAACTTCAGCCTGCAGTCCACTGGGTTCACGTTCTGATATGTATAGGGTTACAAGTGCAGCTTCCATTTCAGCTGCTGACTGAAATCGACTCACTGACTCAACTCTACCTATCTACAGACTAATCCACTGACTCAAACTTACCCACTAACTCAAAATCTACATCAGTGACTCACCAACATCTGATCTCTTACCCACCTTCTATTCTTCCATCATGTTAAAATCATCCACGGATCATTTCACCATATTCATACTTACTCACTGACTCACCCTGACTTACCTATCGATCCAAAAACTACCTACCCTCCACTGCATGCTACCGTCATACTAAAACTCATTCTCAAATCATTTCACCATATGCATGCTTATTAATACACTGACTCACACTTACTCACACTAATTCACACTTTCTCAAATGACTCATCAATCGACCTACATACTGACTAAATTCTCCTATCCCATACTCCCTTCACACTAAAGTACATTCACAACTCACTTCACCCTATTCACACTCACTGACCTTAACTGACTCTCACTGACTCACCAGCACTCCAGTAGGGCGGGGGTGAAGCCGTGGGACTCATGGTGACTCTCAGGCTTCACGAGTCATTCCCTCACTTGTTTCACGAATGTTTCAGTTGGTTTCAGATGTCTTCACTTAACTTCAGCACATGTTTGTTATATCACGAGTTAGATTTGACGAATAACAATGGCTTTCGGTTGTTTCAGCGTGTTTCACTTATTTTCAGGTTTTATGCACTGTTTCACGTGGCTTTAAAAGTTTCAGTAGATATCACTCAATTTCAGTTTCAGTGCCTAATGAAATATTCTGATTCAGTTTCCTTTAGTTTTGCAAATTTTCAGTAGTTTCGCTACATTGGTTACAGTTCTATAAGGTGATTAATTTTCCTTAAGTTTCATAATTCTAAGTACGGTACAATTACACTCTGAAACTATTTACTTTAGTGTCATCATCATCACCATCATCATCATCATCATCATCATCATCATATCGTCGTCATCCCAACCCTTATTCCCATACAAATGTCGTCTCTTTACCTCATCACTTACCTTTCATACATCACACTCTCACAACACACTCACCCCATACACCTCAGTCACAACACACTCACCTAATACACCTCAATCTCACAACACTCTCACCTCATTCACCTCACTCTCACAACACAATCCTCCAACACAACCTCAACACAAGAACTCTGGGAGCGTCCGGCTGAAGTGTCCTCAATTAACAACAACAGCAACAACAACAACAACAAGCACGTCATCTCCCAGTCAGCTCCTTCTCCCCAAGCATCACCCCAGCTGCCAATCACCAAAATCAGGTCAACTGCATGGGTGAGGTGTGTCAAATGGCCCAGTTCCCTCTAGTGAAAACATACCAGCTATACCACTTCTACCACAATTACCAACACCTTCCCCCCCTCCAGTCACCAACACCCCCCCCTCCAGTCACCAACACCCCCCCTCCAGTCACCAACAGCCCCCCAGTCACCAACACCCCCCCAGTCACCAACACTCCCCCTCCAGTCACCAACACCCCCCCAGTCACCAACACTCCCCCTCCAGTCACCAACACTCCCCCTCCAGTCACCAACACCCCCCCAGTCACCAACCATCACACCACCAGCCAATCACCAAAATCGGGTTAAGTGTATTGGTGAAGCGTGCCTTAATCAATACCTCCTTTTGACTACCCTTAACACTGCTTGGGTTGTGTGTCTGTCTGCGTGGATCTACTGTCTATCTATCTGTCTGTCTATCTATCTAGCTTCTGTTATTAGGCTGCATGTCAATCTGTCAATCTATTTACCTTTGATTCTTGCTTTGGGTACTCTTCGTGTCTACATATATTTTCCCTGTGTGTGTGTGTGTGTGTGTGTGTGTGTGTGTGTGTGTGTGTGTGTGTGTGTGTGTGTGTGTGTGTGTGTGTGTGTGTGTGTGTGTGTGTGTGTGTGTGTGTGTGTGTGTGTGTGTGTGTGTGTGTGTGTACCGGGAAATACATATCAAGCTACGTCAAATCTACACATCCGGAGTGGTAGTAACAAAATCCTTTCTATATCTAACCTGATCTCACATAACCCTTCCCATCCTAACTCCATCTAACCACATACACTAACCCAATCCAACCTAATATAATCTAACCCTGAAACAGATTAACACTACAATATGATGCTGGTCACGAAGAAGCGCTATGGGAGATGAAAACCCGCAACATTTTCTACCACTGAGCTACGTGAAATAAGCTACCAGAGGACGAAAAATCTGGGCCAAGTTAAGGTGAATGCGCTAGAGGAGAAACCTGTCTCTTGTGGCGGTGGGTGGTGTGTGTGTGTTAGGGTGCCAGTGCTATCGCCTTTAAAGCAAACTAAGGCGCAATAGTTAATGGGTCGGCACATTTTGCTCTAGTTGCAGCTACTCCCATAGTCACTCTCCGTCTCTGGGTTTAGGTTATGGGTTTGTCTTCCCCTCTTTCTTTAGACAGATAAGTAGGTAAAGACAGATCCAGACAGACAGACAGATTGATAAATAAGTCGACACACAGAGAGATAGACAGACAGACAGAAGGACAAAGAGGTAAGTAGATGCACGGACAACCAGATACAGACAAAAATAAACAGACAGGTAGAAAGACAAACAGATAGGCAGATACAGACAGATCCAGATAAACAAACAGGCAGACAAACAGTTAAGCAGATACACAGACAATCAGGACAGACAGACAAATAAACAGATGGAGAGATAGACGGTCAAAAAGATATACTGGGTAATGAGACAAATATCCTGGTAAATAATTATAGGGGCAGATAGACAGGCAGACATTTAGAGACAGCCTTGGTAAATATTAGACGGGTAAAAAGCCCCATACTGATATACTTTCTCACAAATAGATGGTGGGGTCTTTCATAGCTGAGTAAAATATCCAACAGGGGCGGTGAAATCTAAAGTGTTGCTGTACCGTTTCGCTATTCATTTACCGTAAAAAATAGTAAATAAATAAATAAAAACATACCGGAGCGATTATTTAAGCACAAGGCAATGCTATGTCTTACCGATTTAGTTCTTATCATTCAAAGTTTGATGCTATTTTGATTACAGTTGGCTGAAAAAAAACATATACACTTTCTTTAAACTGGCTCAGATTTTCGTCCTTTTGCAGCTTAGTTCATCCAGCTCAATGGCGGACTAAGATAGTACTAAGGCTTAACATCCTTTCCTAGCACTTCTTCGTGACTAGCACCATACTGTAGCATTAATCTATGGCAGAATAAAGACAATACTATGACCCAAAATCCATCACAGCTCTTCATATGTAGCACCATAATCCAAGGTTCATATTTTGTTACAGCTCAGAAGTCAAGACGGAGAGACATCAGTTTTAGGCCAAGTTAAGGTGAAAGGAGTATAGCAGCAGGAATACAATACACATAAAATACTGGTAATGAAGAAGCGACTGGATTTCCCCGGATCGAGTTCACTGACACGTAACGGGAAGCCACTGAACGAAATACATTCGTCACACCAAAACCCGGACACTGTAGAGAGGATTTGGACGGTAGGTTATTTCTGTTCCCGGTAAATTACTGGGTGTTATTTGTGGTGAAGTACTAGCAACATAAGCCCGCCTCCTGTCACGTTCTCCAGGTACCCACCCACAGTCCACCCACCTACCTACCTAACCACCCGCCCACAAAGTCCACCCACTTACCCACCTAACCACCCCACTCTACCCACTCACCCACTCTACCCATTCACTTACCTACCCACGCATCTACCTACTCGTCCACCAAGCTCCACCAGCAGGATGACTTGTAAACACACACACACACACACACACACACACACACACACACACACACACACATGCATCCTCATAATAATACATTTGCTGACACCATGTTGATGCTCTCTCTCTCTCTCTCTCTCTCTCTCTCTCACACACACACACACACACACACACACACACACACACACACACACAGTACTTCTAAATTCAGGAATATTAATAAAACAGATAACAGCGTGGAGTAAAAGGTAATGTTGAATACTAAAGACAAAGCTACCGTAACAGTGTGAGCAAAGAGTTAAATGAATAAACAGTGTGATGCAAAAGGCGATGCTAGAGACACCAGGTTGTTAAACAGGTAACAGAGTGCAGCAAAAATTGATGCTGAAAAGACAGGATGAAAAGCAAATTGGAAAACAAAATAAATAAATAAAAAATCAAAGAAGAACAGTGTGAAGCAAAAGTATGAATGAACAGCAAGAAATGAATATAGACAAGAGACCCCAAAAAGTATAGTGTGTAACAGTGTGAGCAAAAAGTATAATGGACATAGATAAAATGAAAACAAAATGGATATAGAAAACAGTGTGAAGCAAAAAGTAAAATCCATTGTACAGTATGATGCAAAAAAATGATAAAAAAAAAAGGATAAACAGTGATAAAAAAAGTAAACAAGAGAAACAGGGTGGAGCAAAAAGCGATGTAGAAGGGATGAGAGAAAGATATGTAGCGTAGATGATGATGCTACAATTGATGAGGCAGGAAGCACGGTAATGGTGGTGGTGGAGGTGGAATGTTGGTAGTTGTGGTGGTGGTGGTTGTTGTTGGTGGTGGTGGTGACAATGAGTGGTAGTGATGGTGGCGGTTGTGGAAGTGTCGATGGTGGTAGTGGTGGTGGTGATAGTTGTTGATGGTGGTGGTGGTAGTTGTAGTGTCGATGGTGGTAGACAGTGGTAGTGGTAGATTATGGTGGATGAAATGTTGGTAGTTGTGGTGGTTGTTGATGATGATGATGGTAGTGGTTATGAGTGGTGGTGGTTTATGATGATGATGATGCAGGTGTCAGTATCGTAATGGTAATGGTTGCAATGATAATAGTAATGATGTTAGAAATGGTGGTAGTAATGGTAGTAAATAGTGAGTGTTAGTAATGGCTGTGGTAGTAAAGGTGAAGAAATAATAGTATTTGTGGTAGTAATGGTGGTAGTATTAGAGATGGTTATCGTAGTAGTGGTAGTAATGGTGATAGTGGTAATGGTTTTAGACTTGGTAGTGGTAGCAACAGTGATAGAGGTCGTGGTTTTAGTCATGGTAGTGGTGGCAATGGTGGTAGTGTAGAAGTAATGGTATTAGTCAAGACAGTAGTAGTAATGTTGGTAGTTTAAGTCATGGTAGTGGTAGCAATGGTGGTAGAGGTAATGGTATTAGTCAGGGCAGTGGTAATGGACTGGCTCTGAGCTCCGTGGGAAAATGGCCACAAGGGATGGGATGGGATGGGAAGGGAAGAAAAGAGGTGAAACGAAAGGAAGAAAAGGGGTGAAAGGAAAGGAAAGGAGAGAAAAAGAGACGGCAGAGAATGTGAGGGAAGGGAAGGGAAGGGAAGGATAAAGGAGCAAACAGAAGGTAAGGGATGAGAAGGGAAGGGAAGGGTGGAGGAGCGAGCAGAAGGGAAGAGAAGGGAAGGGTGGAAGAGAGAATAGAAGGGAAAGGAAGGGAAGGGAAGGGATGGGCAGAAGATACCATTATAATGCACATGATATATAACCTACACACACACACACACACACACACACACACACACACACACACACACACACAAAATACTAATTCTAATCTGTCTTCATTTTTACACCCCAAAATCACAATATTTCCCTGGACCTCTTGCCTACGATGTTTTTTTTTTTTTCCATTCCTACGATAAAGTACGAGACTGTGAGCGATGACTTATGAAACACAGTATTGTAATCATCGGAATCCAGTTGACTTTTTCAGAATATTGTGTCAGGGTTCCAAAATTGTTCAGCCAAAAAGCGGATCAGTATTATTCACTCTTCGAACTGGTGGGGTTACATATTGGAGCCTTCCTTAACGCTTCACTACTATTAATTTATTCTAAGCTGAATAAAATCGTCTGGAGGTAGCAAGAATATAGGAATAATAATAATAATAATAATAATAATAATAATAATAATAATAATAACTACCTTGTAATTCACTCTGAATCTTCTCTCTCATACTAACTTGTTCGTATTTACACCTCATACTGATTACCTAATATTCATCTTTAACACATAACTATTATTAAATCATACTAAATCCTCTTCGTATTTATATCTCATACTGACTGCATACTATTTATCTTAAGCGCCTCTCACCTTAGATATTAATAAATCATCCTTCATATTTACGCTTCAAACTATTTATAAATAATTTTCCATTTACATCAATGTTTGGTTACATAATATTTACCTAACTTTCCTGTCACCTACAATTCAGACATGCACGTAGATAGCTCCTTTATCGTTTCTTCTTACTTTGATACTAACTCTCTCTCTCTCTCTCTCTCTCTCTTTCCTTCCCATATTCCCTCTCCTTTCACAGTCCCATTTCCAACTAAACTCTTCTCCTTTTCATTTCCCCTTCCCTTCCGCATTCTTTCTTCCATCCTTACCTCTCTTCCTTTTCATATTCTCTTCCCTCTCACAATATTTCTCCCTTCCTCCCTCCTCACACCTTCCATCCCCTCTCACCTTTCCTCCTCCTACCTCACTGACACCTGTCCTTTACTGTCACACCTTCACTCTGGCACCTCCCTTCCTTCATCCCTCACACTTCCCTTCCCTCACACTCCTCTCTCTCTCTCTCTCTCTCTCTCTCTCTCTCTCTCTCTCTCTCTCTCTCACCTGCTTCCCCCTTTCCACACCTCACCTTTACTCTCTAGTACTTTCCTTCCATTGAAAATTCCCTCACTTCTCACTCTTTCCTTCGTACTTTTCACTCTCATTTCTTATCCTTATTTAACTCTCCATCAAACCTTTTCTTTCCTTCGCACCTCTCCTTCACCTTCACATCCTCCCGTTTCCCTCCCTCACCCTCACCCTCACACCCTAACATTCCCCCTCCTCACCCTTTGGCACTTCCCTTAGTAATGTTTTTTTTTCCCCCTTCTTCTTCCATAACACTTTGTCTTTTCGCACATCCTCTGTCCATCACACCTTTCCCTGCCTCTCTCCCTCACCTCCCTCACTCAACCACATCCCCCCCTCACCTTCTGGCACATATCATTTAGTTGTATCTCTTTTTCTTCACTACTCCTCTCCTTCATTTCTTTCCCTCCATCTTCCTTTCCCTCGCACTCCTCACCCTCCCTCACTCCCCTCCTCACCTTACCGCACCTCCCTCTCACCTTTGGCACTCCCCCCTCGCCCTGTCACCCTCACACTAGCCAGGGTGACGTCAAGTATGGCTGGTACTGAGAGCTGGAGGGCTGCAAGAACGACGCTTCCTGTGCAGAGTACGTGCGACGCCGCAAATGGACGCCAAAACGCACACCAAATCCACCAGGAGAGGAGAGGTCGAGGTGTGACGAAGGAGAATTATAAAACGTAGAGTGAGTGGGTGAACGAGGGTGCGTGATGGCCGTAGCGTGAGTAGAATGAGCGTGATTACGTCCAGAGAAGGGTAGTGACAGGGACACACTAAGGGAACGACCGCTAACACCACCTCCCCTGATGGAAGTCAGAACGCTACTGAAAGTCTGCCGCACGAAAAGCCTCTCTTAGTGCCTCCTCCCCCTCCTTCCCTCCTGGACTTTCCCTCCCTTCCCTCCCTCCCTGTCCTTCTCGGCCTGTCTGACCCTCTTCTCCCTTGTCTGGCCTCCCTGTGACCCTGTCCTTACCCCTTCCTTCCCTCCCTCCGTGTCTGACCTACCTACCTACCTGTTTGTTTGTCTGACCCCCCCATATTGTCTCATACTCCAGGCTCCTTTTATTCTTTAACTCTCCCCACTCTCTCTTCCCCCTCTCTGTCTACCTGGCTTTCCTCCCTCATTCCGATATCCTCTCCTCCTTCTTGTATCATCATCATCATCATCATCATCATCATCCCCGTCTACCTTCCTTCCATCTGCCTATGTGCACCTTCCTTCCCATACACAACCCTACCTATATCTCCCCTCCTTTCTCTCCTTACCTTTCAATCCACTTATCTTTATATTATCCCTACCTCCTAATCTCCTCCTCCACATCATCATCATCATCATCACCTACCTCCTATTCTTTCTACCTGCCTACCTTACTCCTCTCCTATCCCTCTTCCACCCTCTTTTCCACATATTTCCTCCACATTTCCTTCCATACCATCCACTCACCTTCCATTCTTATCTCAGTCAAACCTACCCATACCCTTGTCTTATCATTTGCTTTACCATAATTCATTGATATCTGTTTAACCAATGGACAGGTTCTCTCTCTCTCTCTCTCTCTCTCTCTCTCTCTCTCTCTCTCTCTCAGGCATGTCATGTAGAAAACAGGATATGGGGAGTTGGGGAATGATGAATATAAGAGAGAGAGAGAGAGAGAGAGAGAGAGAGAATGTGCAATTACATATCAATACCCATAGCGTGACACGGAACTAGCAGTCAATATTCCACCTATTTCAGTCCACCCCGCCACTCTTTGTACTGGTGAAGCAGGTGGGGCGGGGTGGGGTGTGGTTGGGTGGGGTGGGGTGTGGTTGGGTGGGGTGAAGTGTGGTTGAGAGGGTGGAGTGTGGTGGAAAGTGTGGAGTGTGGTGGAGAGAGTATGGAGTGTGGTGAAGAGTGGGTGGCGTGTGGTTGTGAGAGGGTGGTAATTTGGAGGAAGAGAGGAGTGTGGTGGAGAGAGGGTCAAGTGAGGTGGAGGAAAGGTGGGGTGTGATGAAGGTAGAGTGGAGCGAATGTGGAGTGAAACTGGAGTACGGTGGATCTGGATAGTGTAGATTTAGTGTGGTGGAGCGAGTGTATGAGGGTAAGCTGGAAACCACTTGTAGCGTGAGAGGGAGCGATAAAGGAAGACTTGGAATTACTATTAAGTGAAAGGGAGTGGATGAGAGTAGGTAGTGCAGAGTATGTTGTGTGGAGTGATGGAGTGTGGTGGGGAGTGGAGGTGTGGTGAAGGAGAAAGAGCTGACAGGTGAGCGTGGGGAGTCTAAAAGTGGAAGGCAAGAGTTGTGTGGAGTGAGGGAGTATGGTGGGGAGTGGAGGTAGGGTGGAGATGAAGTGAAGGAGATGTGATACAATGGATATGTAAATCTTTAAGTTAATATATTTTCTACGACTATCATTCACAAGTTATGCCCTACTCTGAGGACATCTTTATATATTTCTAACTAACTTCAAATGATTCTATTCATTATTAGAGACACATCCTCTGACTGACGGGGTTAAACACATGATCTAAATCCAAACAGCCCTACAGTAATACAGCTCTCTCTCTCTCTCTCTCTCTCTCTCTCTCTCTCTCTCTCTCTCTCTCTCTCTCAGCACCACCGTTCCCACCCTCCCACAGTGCTATTATCCCCCCTATGCTTTCACACATCCTCTCTTTCACCCCTCCCCTCTCTTTTATTTCTCACTGCTGGTTTCATTTCCCCTCTCTGCTTTTATTCCCCCTCATGTTTCCCCTCTCATATTCCTATCTTTCATCTCTCCTCCTCTTCCTCCTTCTTTCACAATTCCCCTCTGTTTTCTCACTCTCTTTTCTCTTTCCTCTCTCCCCTTCTCTTCTTTTACGTTTCCCTATTTTCTCTTCTCTTCACCTCTTATTTCAGCTCTTCTCCTCTTCACTACTTCCCACTTATTTTTCACTTATCTCCTCATCTTTCTCCCTCTCTTTCTTCTTTTCTCTCTCTTCCTTCAATCTGTTTATCCTTCCTATTTTCTTTCGTCCTTTCTCCTCCTACTACATCCTTTCCTCTCTTCTCTGCTTCATCCCCTCCGTCCTTTGAACCTTTCCCCTCTGCACTATCTTCTTTCCCCTCTCCTCCTTCTAGTCTCCTTCTCGTCCATTCCCCTCACTCTCCTCTTCCCCCTCCACACTTATTTCCCCTCACATCTACTCCTGTTTGCAACCACTTCCCTGTTTCCATCCTTCCCTTCCCCCGCCTAACCAACCTGCACATGCCATTGACTACTGCCACTACCACCACCATTACCATTACCCCCACCATGGCAGAGTACATCACAGCCCTACACCCCCTACCATTACCATGATTTATCGACCCTACACTCCCTCCCTCTTTCCTTTTCCCCCTCCATTTCCTCTCATCTTCCCCTCTTCCTTCCATCTTCTGTATCTTCATCACATCCATCCTTTCTAGTCGCCTCACACACTTCCCTCTTTCCTCACCTCCCCACCTCTCACTCCCCACATCCCTCACCTCCCCCTACCTCCTCTTTACTCCCTATACCCTTTCCTCCTTCCTCACCTCCCCACCTCTCTCCCATCAATCCCTCCCCACATCCCTCACCTCCCCCTACCTCCTCTTTACTCCCCACACCCTTTCCTCCTTCCTCACCTCCCCAACTCTCTCCCACCAATCCCTACCCACATCCCTCACCTCCCCCTACCTCCTCTTTACTCCCCACACCCTTTCCTCCTTCCTCACCTCCCCACCTCTCCCCACATCCCTCACCTCCCCCTACCTCCTCTTTACTCCCCACAGCCCTTCCTCTTTTCTCACCTCCTCACCTCTCTCCCACCAATCCCTACCCACATCCCTCACCTTCCCCTACATCATTTTTACTCCCCACACCCATCCCTCTTTTCCTTCCCCCACTTACCTAAAATTCACACGTGCCATTGTCCACCATTACCATTACCCCTACCATGGAAGACTATATCACAGCCACTGCTTCTCTTTCGCCATCTTGATTTATTGATCCACATTTCCTCCTCCTTTCTATTTCCCACCTCCATTTCCCTTAGGTATTTTCTCTTTCACTCCCTCCTCGCTTCCCTTTCACCTCTCCATCCAAACTTCCCTTCCTTTCTCACTCCGGCCCTCTCACCCTCCTTTCCTTCCCCCTTCCTCCTATCCCTCTCAACCCCCTTTCATTCCTTCCCTTTCCCTCTCTGTCCCCCCTCCCTTCCTCTCTCTATCCCTCTCACCCCTCCTTCTTCCCTTCCCTTCTCACCCCTCCTTCTTCCCTTCCCTTCTCACCCCTCCTTCTTCCCTTCATTTCCTCTTTCTATCCCTCTCACCCCTCCTTCCCTTCTCTTCCCTCTCATCCATCCCTAAATTTCCTCCCTTTCCTCCCACCATCCCTCCACCTCTCACCATTTCCCTTCCATTTCCACACTGTCCCCTGCCATAACCCCCCATCCTGGCAGACTGCATCACGGCCCTGACCCCCCCCCATCACCCTGATTTATTGACCCCTCACTCGCATAGTCTGGCTGGACGGAGGGGTTGCTGTTGCTGTGGTGGGGGCCAATTTTGCCTGGGGTACATACTTATAGATTTTCTCGCGCTTAGTTTGTGAGGGAGGAGAGTGTATGCTTCTGTCTTCACTTCTATAGCTGCCATACAGTTCTACTACTTCTACTACTACTACTACTAATAATAATAACAATAATGATAATAATAATGATGATGATGATCCTGACAGTAATGATATGAAGATGAAGACAACGACGACGATAACGATGATATAATAATAATAATAATAATAATAATATAAATAAATAAATAGGTAAATAAAGAAAAACCAGTGCTTGTCGTTTACCCTCACAAAAAACTAAGTAAATATCAGAGTCAAAATCTAGGAAAACCAAATCGACTTCTAAAATGCTCAACTGGATATAAGGCCTCTTTATAAATATCCCCTGTGGTGCTGGAAGGATTGTGGCTTGCTTGTGTCTTCCCCTGAGCACCCGACGCATGGTATATGAGAGTAGGCGACGCATGGTATATGAGAGTAGGCGACGCATGGTATATGAGTAGGCGACGCATGGTATATGAGAATAATGCGTGCTGATACTGGTTATTCTTCTGATCCTGTTGCTTAGTGACCACATGCTATGGCGAGGATGTGTGTGTGTGTGTGTGTGTGTGTGTGTGTGTGTGTGTGTGTGTGTGTGTGTGTGTGTGTGTGTGTGTGTGTGTGTGTGTGTGTGTGTGTGTGTGTGTGTGTGTGTGTGTTTCCGTGAGTAGCCAACACATAAATGAGAACAACGCGTGCTTAGCTCCTTGTTATTCTTCTTAATCTGTCCGTTTTCAATCCTCAACTATGCCTTGGTCTCCCCCGATTAACAAAGATATGGTAAAATTAATAAAGGAATGTGTGGCTATGTTTTTATTATTATTATTATTATTATTATTATTATTATTATTATTTGTCTGTTTTTGTTTCTTCTCGTGATCTTTTTTTTTTTCAGTATTTTCCTTTACATTTTCATAATTTGCGTTCTCTCTCTCTCTCTCTCTCTCTCTCTCTCTCTCCCCCATTAACCTTGCCCCCCCACCACAGCCATTGACAGACCCGACAAAAGAATGGGGGACGTTTTTATTATGCTTGTGTTTGAACGACTTTGGTGGGTGAGGGGAAGTGGGGGGAAAGAGAGGGGATTTGAGAGAGAGAGAGAGAGAGAGAGAGAGAGAGAGAGAGAGAGAGATGGTTAATATAGGCTACGTCAGGGTAAAAAATAAAAAAAAAGTTTACACACGCAAAATATGCAAAAAGAGGAGAGATGCTGTGAGAAAGTGGGAGTGAGTGTTCTTCAGTAATCCTTCGTTCAGATAAGAAGGGATTTAAGATGGAAAGAAAAACGCAGGAGGGGAGGTAGTCAGGCTGGGAGATAGGTAGGTAAGCAAGTAGGAAGTCACGTTGTAGAGAGAAAGGTAAAGAGGATAGGGAGATAGGCAGGGGAAGACAAGTAACGAGACAGAGAGGTAGCAAGGAATATAGGTAGGAGGGTTGGAAGGAATGTAGGTAGGGAGGCTGGTAAGGAGACAGATAGGGAAGTTGGCAGGGAAATAGATAGGAAGGTTAGTAGGGAGGTGGGGAGGTGTCGAGGGAAATATTTAGGAAGGTGCTTGGAACAGACTACGAGCGACATCTTGTTACGGAAGTGGTTAAGAATACAAAGAAGACAGCCGTGTGCACAGTGAAGAGAGCTGGCGTGAGTGGTGGGGTGAGTGCTCTTGAGTGATCCTTCCTTCAGGTGAGACAAGTGTGAAGAATGAAAGAATGAATGGCGTGAAAATACTTCCAACCTCCCCCACATACCTTCTCATTCACTCTCCCCTTCTCCTTCATTGTCCCTTGCCTACTCCTTCTTCATTTTCTCCCTCTCCTCCTCCAGATTCTCTCCCTTCTCCTCGTCAGTCACCTCCTCTTTCCTCCTTTCCTCTCCTCCTCATCTTACTGGTTTTCATTTACACCCTGTCCTACTATCAATCTCTTCCTTTTCTTCCTACCCTGCCCTTCTCTTCCTCCTCCTCCTCCTCCATTCAAACTTCCCTCTCTTTCAAGCTTCTCTTCCCCTCGCACACTCAGTTACGTCATCTCTCTCTCTCTCTCTCTCTCTCTCTCTAAGATTGTCCATTGCCTCCATCAACGTTCTCTTCAATTTTATCTTTCTTCCCTTAATACGTTCAATCATAACTCTCTTCCTTCTCTTTGCGCTCTCTCTCTCTCTCTCTCTCTCTCTCTCGGTATTGGGATTCTGTGTACATAAGGATTATCGACTATCTGGCTAGTGCCCTCCACACCTCCTCCCCGTCTCTCTCTCTCTCTCTCTCTCTCTCTCTCTCTCTGGGGAGCTAGTGGTGTAGTGGTTGGCAGATCCACCCCGCAAGATCTATCAAGCAGAAACTTATGATAGTTGACACACATCTAACCTCCTAAAGTGATGACATCCATTATTGAACTGTGAAACGTTATACAGTTGATATAGAGCTGTGACACGTTATAGAGCTGTGTTATAGAGCTGTGACACGTTATAGAGCTGTGTTATAGAGCTGTGACACGTTATAGAGCTGTGTTATAGAGCTGTGACACGTTATAGAGCTGTGAAACATTTTAGAGATGTGTTATAGAGCTGTGACACGTAATAGAGCTGTGTTATGGAGCTGTGACACGTTATAGAGCTGTGTTATTGAGCTGTGACACGCTATAGAGCTGTGTTATAGAGCTGTGACACGTTAAAGAGCTGTGTTATAGAGCTGTGACACGTTATAGAGCTGTGAAACATTTTAGAGATGTGTTATAGAGCTGTGACACGTAATAGAGCTGTGTTATGGAGCTGTGATCAAAGTGCGCTGGGGTGGGACGATAAACTGGGGGGATAACAAAGGCATGATTTAAGAGACGTCAGAAACACACTATGGGGTTTCCTCTGTGTGTGTGTGTGTGTGTGTGTGTGTGTGTGTGTGTGTGTGTGTGTGTGTGTGTGTGTGTGTGTGTGTGTGTGTGTGTGTGTGTGTGTGTGTGTGTGTGTGTGTGTGTGTGTGTGTGTGTGTGTGTGTGTGTGTGTGTGTGTGTGTGTGTGTGTGAGGTCTCTCCACATCATCAAGATAAACAAGAAAAAAATGCCAAACACAAATGTCAAATATTGTGCAGTTTAGCGCTCTCTCTCTCTCTCTCTCTCTCTCTCTCTCTCCTTAAGCAACAAACAGCTCACACACACCCCATAAAAACTCTTCTGTCTGAAACAAAACAACTCTCTCTCTCTCTCTCTCTCTCTCTGAAACACCAATAACAAGCTTTGGATTTCTCCTCCACCTCTAACCTTTCCACTCTCTGCTCTCTCCCCTCTCTCCTCTTTCCATCCCTCCTCGTTTCCATTTCTTTTATTCTCTCTCTCTCTCTCCTAATCTTGTTCCCTTCTATTGCCCTTTCTCTTTTTCTATCCTCAATTTCCTCTCAACTCCTCTTTTCTTTCTCTCTCTTCAGTCCTTTTTCCTCTTTATCTGTGAATTTTTCTGTTATTCCCTTCCTTATCTTTTTCTCATTTTCTCTACCCTAACATCATGTCTTACGTCTATATTCCTCTCTATTTTATTTTCCTCTCTCTCTCTCTCTCTCTCTCTCATACCTACCAGCTAACATCACCTCATCTTCAACTGCCATAAGCCTCTCCATAATCATCTGGAGAATGTAAACAAAACCACGTGGAGCAGTGACGTCACTAATTTGCCAATGACGTCATGCTTACGTCATCGCCTAATGGAGACACTTAAGCACTAAACTGTTTCTCTGATGTCTGCATTGCTTTAATCTCTCTCTCTCTCTCTCTCTCTCTCCTTTGTTTTCCTCCCTTTTTCTCCACTTCCCTCTTCTCTTACTCTCCTGGCTCTTTCTATTCTTTCTCATCTCTCGTAACTTCCCTCTTAGTAGAGAGAGAGAGAGAGAGAGGGGGGGTGGGTATGAGGAAAGGAACAAGGAGGAAGGGAGGGAGGGAGAAATGAGAGGAGGAGGAGGAGTTGGAAAGGAGAGACGGAGGAAGGGAAGATGAGATAGGCAAAGGAAGAAGAAAGGAGGTGAGAAAGGGATTGAGGCAGGAGGGGAGAGAGGGAGGGAGAAAGGGGAGGAGGAAAGAAGGGGAGACAGGAGACGGGGAGGGAAGGGAGGGAAGACGGAGAGAGAGGGGAGGAAAGGGAGGGGCGAGAAAGTGTGGGGAGAAAAGAAAAGAGGGTGAAGGATGATTTAGGAAGTGGAGGGGTGAACTGAACAATGATGAACAAAGGAATTATACACACTTCATTACCTCCCCCCCTCCATCTCTCTCTCTCTCTCTCTCTCTCTCTCTCTCTCTCTCTCCCCATTCTTACTGTGACTAAGCCCCATGAAATCAGTTATTCTAATTCTAATGGGGTGAGAGAGAGAGAGAGAGAGAGAGAGAGAGAGAGAGAGAGAGAGAGAGAGAGACAGACAGACAGACAGACAGACAGACAGACAGACAGAGACAGAGAGACAGACAGACAGACAGACAGACAGACACACAGACAGACAGAGGCATGAAATCAGTTATGCAAATGGAGAGGCAGACAGGAAAAGAAGAATGTCAGAAAAAAAAGGAGGAATAACAGGGGAAAAAAAAAAAAGGAAGGGAGGGAGAGAAGGGAGGAGAGGACAGGCGAAATTAAATGGCATAATAAAACACAAAAAGAAGAAAACAATTAAGAAAAAAAAAAGATTGAGAAAAAAAAAAGTCCCATAATCTAAAATCAAGTTGAATTTTAAAACAATTTCCAGACACAGTATCGTTTAAGGTCAATTTTGGCAAAGAAAGGATGTCTATATTTTTACTGCTGGCTGTGCAATACGTGGATATATATATAATACTTACGATGTATATGTTATTCTTAGGAGGAGCTCTGATTGTTCTTCCTTATGGCATATATCTTTCAGTACAATTCAGTTTTCAGATATTGTTTTTCTAAGCAGTAAGTCTAAGGAGGAGGAGGAGGAGTAATCAATATATCTTCAGTAACCAGTTCAGTATCAATAATCACTGATGGTGCTGTTGTTTTAGCTCCCACAATACATCTACTTCAGCTTTAAGAGTGACAACTGCCTTATTCTCTTCTCAGCACGAAAACCAACGCTATACTACCCAACGCCGAGTAGTAATTATATAGTACTGACAAACTAGGGCACAAGTTCTCTCTCTCTCTCTCTCTCTCTCTCTCTCTCTCTCTCTCTCACACATACGTATATCCTCACTGCTAAGCTATTTACTTTTTACTTGGCCAATCTGTAAAAAATTGCTGGATCAGGTGACAGTACATGGTTTTTATATACAGCTGTTGTGAGGTTTGAGTCACAAAGATAAGTAGTACCACGAAAGGTCTTACGATCCATACCAAGAAGGCACCGTGATTGAAGTTGTCAGGTACACGTTATTACTCTACTTGTGAGAAACGCAGAGGAGAGAGAGAGAGACGGGGGGGGGTGGGAGGGGACCGATAAGAATGGAATGAAGGACTGCTATTCATTCTAACCGTTTGCCTCCATCCCCCCCTTCTCTCTCTCTCTCTCTCTCTCTCTCTCTCTACCACAGTCAGAACAGCTGGTCCAATTAAGTCATAATAGAGTTAATGTGAGAGAGAGAGAGGAATGGAAGAGAGAGGGAGGGAGGAGAGAAAAGCGAGGCGGGGGAGGGAAGGAGATGGACGGAAAGATGGAGTAAAGAAGACTGGGAAGGAAGGCAGAGATAGAGGGATGGAGGGAAAGATGAGGTCAGGAAGTGGGATATGGATTCTGAGGAAGAGGAAACGAGGAAGGGAGGGAAGGAGACAGAGACGGGAGGGCGAAATGAAGGGAGAGAGGGAGGGAGAAGAGATGGAGGGTGAAGGAGATAGACAAAGGGAGGAGGAGATGAAGAAGGAGAAGGAGGGAGAGGAGAAAAAGATGAAGGAAGGAGACAGAGAGGGAGAGGAGGAAAGGATGGGGATGGACGAAGAGGGGGGGAAGAGATAAATGGAGGGAGTGTGTGACAATGGGGGAATGTGGAGCGGGCGGCCACATACCATCCCAGGGGTGAAGTGAGTGGAAAACCCATGTGGAATGAGTAATGGAAGGAAAGAACAGTAAAATCTTGTTATATAGCAGTATACTTTTCCGAAATATCACAAGTCCTTCCACACGCCTGAAAAATCAACTTCATATACAGAAATGAAACTCTAGTGGGTATTTGCGTGTGTGTGTGTGTGTGTGTGTGTGTGTGTGTGTGTGTGTGTGTGTGTGTGTGTGTGTGTGTGTGTGTGTGTGTGTGTGTGTGTGTGTCGGGGAGTTTTTATTATTATCATTATTACTGTTATTATTATTATTATTATTTAAGTTTCGGTCACTATTAAAAAGTGAAGACGAATAAAGTAATAAAGTAGTTTTTGGACTGTAGTATTCACACACACACACACACACACACACACACACACACACACACACACACACACACACACACACGGGGAAAAGATAGAGATTATATTAGATATGACAGCAAATTTCTGTCTGTCTGTCTGTCTGTCTGTCTGTCTGTCTGTCTCTCTCTCTCTAATTTACCGTCGACATGCCACATATCACTCGTCTAACTACCCTCCCCTCATCCTCTCTCTCTCTCTCTCTCTCTCTCTCTCTCGGCTGGATCACACTGAATGCGATGGTGGTGGTAATAATGTTGGCTGAGCTTATTATAATGTTGGCAGAAGCTGTGATGATGCTGAAATGTTGACAGTAGTGGTAGTTATGATGATACCGCAAACCACATCATAGATCTGGCTATTGTGATGTTGGCAGTTATGGTGGTAATGTTGGTAGTGGTGGTAGTAGTGGTGGTAATGTTGGTAATTATGCTGGTTATAGTGGTAATGGTCGTAGTGGTGGTAGAAATGTTGGTAGCTGTGGTGATAATGTTTGTAGTATTGGTAGTAATGTTGGTGCTGATAATGATGCTGGTAATGTTGGTAGTACTGGTGATGATGATACTAAAAATGTTGGTAGTTGTGGTAGATAACACAATAAGGAAAAAAAATCAATATCCCCTTTGTCATGTTGTTGGTAATTGTGGTGGCAATGTTGGTAGTTGTGGTGGCAATGTTGGTAGTTGTGGTGGCAATGTTGGTAGTTGTGGTGGCAATGTTGGTAGTTGTGGTGGCAATGTTGGTAGTTGTGGTGGCAATGTTGGTAGTGGTGGTGGAAATATTGGTAGCTGTGGCGGCAATGTTGGTAGTCGTTGTGGCAATGTTGGTAGTTGTGATGGTGTTGGTAGTTGTGGTGGCAATGTTGGCAGTTGTGATGATAATGTTGGTAGTTGTGGTGGCAATGTTGGTAGTTGTGGTGGCAATGTTGGTAATTGTGGTGGCAATGCTGGTAGGCTAGAATCAGTGGTGACGACAGTGAACTTGTGGTAGTTGAGATGATAAAGAAAACTACACTAAAATATTTCTTAGGGTAATGTTGGTAGTTGTATTGGTGGTGATGATGATGATGATGATGATAATAATAATAATAATAATAATAATAATAATAATAATAAAAAATAAATAAATACTCTCGTTTATGGTAATGTTTGTAGCGCTTTTGTGGTAATGGTGGTAGTGGGGGGGATAATGTTGGTAGTTGTGGTGGTAATGGTGATGGGGGGATGGGAGGGAGAAAAAGAGGAGGGAGGAATAGAGGGGGTGAAAGCAGAGGGAGGGGGAGGAAAAAGGAAGAAGGGAGGGAAGGAGGGAGAGAGCGAGGGAAGGAGAAAGGTAGGGAAGGAAGGAAAATACGAAGATATAAAGGGTCAGAGGAAAAAGAACGAAGGATGGCAAAAGGGACAGAAAACCTGGAAGAAGGGAGAGAACACCTGGAAGATGGGAGAGAAAACCTGGAAGAAGGGAGAGGGAGGTAGGGAAAGGGGCGCGGGGAGAAGAGAGGGAATGGAGAAGAGAAAGGAGCAACTGAGGAAGGAAGGAAGGAAGGAAGAGAGAGGGGGAAAAACGAGGGAGGAAGGGAGGGAAGCGGAGGGGGAACGGAGAGATGGAGAGAGAGAAAGAGAGAGAGGGGGGAGGGAAGCTGTACAATGCCACACAACAGATCACCACATTGGGGGTCTTATTACACGCGTTATATAAGAGAGAGAGAGAGAGAGAGAGAGAGAGACTCTACTTAGATATGTAGATCGAGCTAACTTTACGTCCTTTAGGCCTTAATAGAAAGATTTATTCTCTAATTACACAAGTTTAAGAATGGGATAGCAGTTCATTGAGAGAGAGAGAGAGAGAGAGAAATAGAGAGAGAGAGAGTTCCCAGAAAAGTAGTTACAAAATTACAGTTAAAATAATACACAGATATGATCCAAAATAACTGAAAGGCAAGGGGGAAAATGAGTCAGTCTGCCAAGTGAGGTGATATGGTGGTGATGAGTGTGTTGTGGTGGTGATGAGATGTGTTGTGGTGGTGATGGGTGTGTTGTGGTGGTGATGGGATGAGTATATTGTGTTGTGGTGGTGATGAGATGAGTGTGTTGTGGTGGTGATGTGTTGTGGTAGTGATGAGATGTGTTGTGGTGGTGATGGGATGAGTCTGTTGTAGTGTTACATTACGTCACCTCTAACACATTCCCCTTCATCACGCCTGCTTAGGGATAGTTAGCGCCTCTTCTAGTGCTTATGTTGTGTGTGTGTGTGTGTGTGTGTGTGTGTGTGTGTGTTACTATACATTGGTCTTTGTTCAAATGTAATAATCAACATTGTTACAAGTCGCAACTGCTTTCCATACCCATTTGCACGCGCACACACACACACACACACACACACACACACACACACACACACACACACACACACACACACACAATAAATACGAACTTTTATAAGGAACATACCGCTACTGTCTTACGCTCAGCTATATCAAGTGACACTAACGTAAGTAGAAATGTATCGAACGAGGTCATCTTTGGTCGTCAAGTCGCAATCTTGGTGGGTTTGGAGGTTCGCAGTACCTTTTCCTCAGTGATTTATTTTATTATCTACACCTTACAGTATCCCCTTCTCTGCCAATGATACAAAAAACGTGAATACTAATCTCATATAAGTAACATAAAAAAAAAAAAAATAGTATGTTTTAGGGAAGAAAAATCGCTGCCCGTCTACTTCAGTCCACCATCTTCCTTTTGGGGGTTAGGGAGGGGAGTGAGGGACACTTGTATAACCAGGCAGATCCACCTCCCGGCTATATCAGTGCCATCTCGTGAAGGCGTCCCTCTCCAGCATGAATAAGCCCGTAAATCCCTAATACTAATGCAGTACTCACCTCCTGCAGCACCTGGTCATCCTTCTTGGTGGACAGGTTAAGGTATCGCTCTTGGGACTGGCAAAACTTCTGGGTCTGCTTCTCAAACTTCTTCCTGCCCTCCTTGGCCGCCCCTATCGCGTCTTTGCGGAACAGTTCTAGAGGGCGGATGATTAATTCGAAGGATCTGTCCAGCTGTGGGCAAAGGAGTTGTTATTATTATTATTATTATTATTATTATCATTATTATTATTATTATCATTATCATCATCATCATCTTCACCATGACCATAAACATTATAACTTCATTGTTAATTTCCAAAATTGTAATATAACTCTACGGAATTCAATCGTAAACTGCCGAGACTAAAATTTAACTCTAAGGGAACCTCACACAAACTCCCACTATTACGACGTAACTCTAAGGCAATCCCCCCAATAAATTCATATAGCCAATGTAACTATGGGAATCACACTTCATACACAGTTTTGTGCCTACGTTCTATATTCTTGAACCCATCTCCTATTCCATTCTTTTTCTAATCTTCGCCCCATTCTTCTATTTTCTTTACTCTTGCCCCCTCCTGCTTTTTTTTTTTTTTTTTTAAATCCGTTTGTCTCTCTGGACTACCTAAGAACTATACACACATATTGATATTGTGTCGGGCATGCGGCCGGAGCATGTAAGATGGACGACCCTGCCCTGCATAGCCTTGGGTCACCATTGGATAAGGTGTAGCACTAATTAGCCCACCAAAAAGGTAGTAGGTGGATGGTTACCATCGCCCCGCGTGTACTATGATGAGAAAGACGTGAGGCCAAGGCCTGGTAGCAAGCCTTGCACATTACCAGGCAGGAAACAATCACACTTTTCATTTTTAAAATATATGTAAGCACTTTCTTTCCATTTCTGTCCTCTTTTGTCTCTCCCTGTCTTTCCTTCCTTCCTGTTCCTGAAGTTCTTGTTTTCTCTCACCTTTATATTTCTGCATCCCCTTTACTATCTATCTATCTATCTATTGCCAGACGCCTCAATCCCGTTTGGGGTGGCCACAAACAAATCGCCTCCAAGTCGCCCTGTCCCCCGCCATTTCACTCCCCTGCTCCCAACTCACACCCCCCTCTCTCATATACCTCTCCACCCCATCTCTCCACCTCATCCTCGGCCTCCCCGTCCCTCTTTCCCCCTCCACCTCACTCACATACACTCTCTTCGTCAGTCTTTGACCCTCCATCCTCTCCACATGGCCAAACCACCTCAGTGTGTTCCTCATAACGCTTCCTATCACATCCACATCAACACCACAACGCTCCTTTATAACCTCATTAGTCAGCCTGTCTCTCCATGTGACTCCACAGGCTCCTCTTAAATAACTCATTTCCACGGCTCTCACTCTTGACTTGTGTCCTTCCAACAACGTCCAAGCTTCACTTCCGTACGTTAGAGTTGGTATCACAATACTGTCATGTAGTAACTTTTTCACTTCCATGCTCATCCCCTTTACACAAACAAATAATTACACCACTCTTTCTAGCCTGGGGCCCAAAGTCGGACACAAAATGCACACCAAATCAAACACATAAAGAAATATAACTTACCATCCTCTCCCTCTCGTCCTCCACCATGTCGATGATCTTGGCAAACTCTTTAAGGGAAGATCCAATCACAATCTCGTCATCGGTCTGCTTGTTGCCAATGCACTCGAACCGAAACCGCTGTAAGTTGTTGCTCAGGCTGCGTTTGGCTCGGGACAAGTCTGTAGGGAGAAAGAAAAGTCAAATTAGTAGTGAATAAGGTAGTATAAAAATTTGAACCGTTATACAGTACCGGTATATATCATCGCCAATATCATCATACTCATGCACCTGTTCCTGCTCCTGCTTCTCCTCCTCCTCCTCATCATCATCATCATCATCATCATCATCATAATCATCATCATCATCATCCTTCAGTAAGAGCCATCCCATAATATCCCCTTCGAAATGTAAGGACTGGTTGTGTTTGCTGAACAAATCTTTGGATAGAGGAAAAAATATGCCACGGTAAATAAAGAACTATAATTTTTGTGGATCATAAAAAAACAAAAATGTATTAACGTACATGATGCAAAACATTTATAAGATTGAGCCCCTTGATATATCTAGAAAACGGGAGAGAATAGCTCAGGAAGAGACGTGAGAGCAACCCACTGAGTCCTTGCCAACTGCTATATTCACCCAAGTTACTCCAAAACATCCATTTTCTTTGTATCATACATAACAGAAAACCTGACTTTCAAGGTACAACTTACAGAAATATATGCTTCAGCCGATGTATGTGGTAAATAAGCAAAAAATATAAATAAGAACGTCAATATTTCCTGACGCTGCATCCTGTGAGGGGCAGAAAAAAAATTAAAACTCCACGAACGACCTCTTCCACTACAACCCCTTTCCCTCGCCCATACACCATACGCTCTCGTTATGGGCCTCATGATTTTCAATTTAATTTTTCTCCTATTTCTTCACGATACTTCACTGTTACACACACAGACACAAACACACAAACACACACACACACACACACACACACACACACACAAACTAAAAATTGATACCCTTCTCCGACGCACATACTCTGACACATAAACAAACAAAACACACACAAACACAGACTAGACTAGACTCCTACACCTGCTCAGTATGACACACTTGTTGAGAAACACACAAACACACACACACACACACACACACACACACACACACACCTGCACCGCATCCCTGACCCAGTAACACACTAAAATTCACTCATACCGACCTTACCCTCTTCCCTCTCCATATATACTGCACATACATGGGCTCTTCTTCCTTATCAACCAACCTTATCCACCCCTCAAACACACACACACACACACACACACACACACACACACACACACACACACACACACAGAAAAAAAAAAACTAATGCCAACTAACCAACCATACAACCAAATACACACACACACACACACACACACACACACACACACACACACACACACACAAACAGCGCACCTTTATGAACACCTGGTGAACGTTCTACAGGTGTATGATACAGATGTGTGGGTGAGTTTGGTGCCTGCCCTACTGCTACACCATTCCTGCCTAACCCCCCCTGCCTCACCATTCCTGCCTTACCCCTCTGCCTCACCATTCCTGCCTAACCCCCCTGCCTCACATTCCTGCCTTACCCATGCCTCACCATTCTTGATTTATATGATTATTTTTGTCTACCTCACTATTTCTATTTTATTTTCCTTATCTAACGATTCATGTTTCTCTTTCTTTGCTCCACCATATTTCTTTTCTTTTCTCTATTTCACCATTCCTACTTCATTTTTCTTTTCCCTCGCCATTCCTCTCTCATCTTTCTTGCTTTACCCTTTTCTTTTTTCCCCCTTATCATTACTGCCTCATCCCTACCTCGCCACTTCTGCTTCAACATTATTAGATTAACTTTACCTTCCGCCTCATCAATCCGCCTTACTCCTTCATCATCCTTCCTGCGTCAACATTTTAATTATTTCCTGTTTCACCGCTTTTGCCATGCACCAACCTCACCCCTCCTGCCTTCCACCTATCCTCCTTCACTGCCTTACACTTCACACGGCACACATACCCCAGTCCACACACCACCAGTACCCCCTCCAACACTGTCATATACCCACTTCACTGCCACCCTCATAGCCATACACACTAATACACCACATTCACGAAGTCACACTGTACCTCACTGTCACACACACACACACACACACACACACACACACACACACACACACACACCAATCCAGAACACTTAGGCTATAACCCTTTGTGGCTATAAACACACAATATTGTTTTCACCTTAAGCTGGTGCATTTTTTTGTCCTTTTGTAGCTCATTTCACGTAACTCATTTGAAGAAAATGACCATGCCACGGCTCTATATCCTTCCCATCGTAAATCTTCGTGACTAGCATTATATTCTTGTATTATTCTACTGTTACACCGCGGAGATATGGAAATTTTAGGCCAAGTTAGAGCAAAAACATTACAGTGCACAGGCTTCCACCCGTTGTACAGTCAGACAGACAACTATCTTCTCAATTCCATCTGAAGAATATTTACAACTGGCGAAATACAATGAAAACCCTTTCTCAACTAGTACATTCGTCAAACTTTGGGAAGACACTATCTGTACATCAGAATACATATGAAAGATAACTGATGCAGCCCCGTACAGACAGGCTCCACTTCACACAGCGGGGAAATCACAATCAGGCAGGGAGGTCAAGGTAAGATGGCAGGGTGACGAAGGCCTGTAATCTCGTCAGGTAAGGAGCTCCCTAGCACCGCTTCCTTAACGATTTATTTCCCTGACTATCCATTAATTTTCCTTGACTATCCATTAATTTCCTCTTTTTGTTGCTTCTTATATCTTTCCATGTGGACACAGACTGCATGAACAGCACACAAGAATATATTAACGGAGCAGAAGCAGAAATAAACCGGTAAGGAAGAGGTGTTAGTAAGCTTTCTAAACACCCAAAGAGACATACGATCTGCCCAGGAGATACACTGGTGAGACTCGCTAACGTATGAGCAGGGACAATAAAAGCATCAATGACATGTAGGCTATCACTTCTACTACGATTCCGCTCCAGTCCATTCAGATTTCTACACGACCTCCTCTACACGGTTCCACATTAATCCTCTATATTAAGGGTTCAGATCCACATTAGTTTCCCGTTGTAGGAGCCAGTGTTTACATCCCTACTTTGATGAATTAAGAAAGTTGTAAAAGGCCTGCAGGATCCACACACAACGCCTGCTGTCCTTGGGCGGTGACAAGTTTCCTGCCAAACGAGAAGAGAACACTTTGTCCCACGCCACCGTTAACTACACCTCCATTTCAGGGGAAGGGGAGGGGAGGGGGAGGAAAAAGGAGAGGGAGAGAGAAAAGGAGAGGAAGAGGAGGAAAGAGAGGGAGAGGGAAGGGGGGTTGGAGATCCTGAGGGCTACCCAGAACAACCCCACACACCACCCCCACCACAATCCCTTGTCTGGAGGCCTTGAAGAGGACGGGACAGGAAAGCATCTTCTGTTACGAGGGCACACGATATTACACAACACACTTCACACTCACGCACTCATAATGTTGGGGGGGAGGGGGGGGAGAGTTTCATTACTTTTATGTACTGTACAGCCTGGGAGAGAACTATCTTTCCAGTTTCGTGTGAAGAAAATTTACAACTGGCGAAATACAATAAAACCCCAATTAATTTTCTACTGCGTGTTTCAGTTCGTTAAATTTTTCCGCTATGTGTTCGTCACACTTTGGGAAAATACTTCTCTCCCTCTCTCTCTCTCTCTCTCTCTCTCTCTCTCTCTCTCTCGTCTCATCCCATCTCTTTTGTCTCATCCCATTTCTTAAGTGAAAGTTAGAGTTGAGATGAAATTCTCCTGGTTTTGTGTTTTAATTTCTACATGCAAGCAGGCAAACACACGCACGCGCGCACACACCCACACCCACCCACACCCACACCCACACACACACACACACACACACCGCCTCACCTCCACCGTTGCACCCCTGCCTCGCTCCTACAACTAGTCAGGTCACATACGTAAAGCACATTGAAAATTCTGCTCCGAGTCTTTTATTTCAACCCGTTATGGCAGAAGGTTCAACAGGGTCGCGTTCTTAGTGGTTCTGGAGGTTCCGCAACACACGTATCTTGCCGACTTATCCTACCTGACCCCCGCATAACCCCAACTCACTATCTCCTGTCGGATCGCAGATGTAAAGCACATATTAAAATCTGCTTCTTCTTTTTTTTTCTTAAATCCTGTTATGGCTTTTACAGTGTGGAAATTCTTGGAACACATAGTCAGGCTTTGGATTATTATTATTATTATTATTGTTATTATTATTATTATTATTACTATTATTATTATTATTAAAGGTAACTCGGTGGCGGCTGATGGAGATTACTTTATGTCTTCAGTCACAGAGGTTCTTTATGAGTTTTACTGTATCGTCGAGGAAGCCAAAATAAAATATAAAAAGCGTCCTCGTACTGAAGTGGTTAATGTGCTGGCACTGTGATTATATTTTTTTTCACCTGACGGAACTGAGCCACTCCCACAACTTCAATTATGAGGTACATATGAGTCTTCTTGGTTACTAGTCAAAATTCGACCCTCCAATCTTACTACGCTTGCCCGAAAACATAAGTTACATATAATTTGTCTGAAAGCAGCAATAATAAACAAAAGGACATCCTCGAGCTGAAAGGGTTGAACAGGTCTTTGCTTCATATTTGCCTCAATTCTAATTTTTACTTCACCCACCTCACCCATCCTTCACCCCATCCAAATATCCACACCAGACCTGCCTCACCTCCACTCCTGACCCCTCCCGCATGCCTTCCTTCACCCTGCCTCACCCTCCACCCTACTCACCCCCACCCCTACCTCATCTCTCCTTCACCCCATGCATCATCCAGTCTTAAAATTCTGTCTTACCTCCAATTCTCTCCCTCTCCACTTTCCTCTCATCCTCTCTCTCTCTCTCTCTCTCCCCCTCTCCAATTCTTCTTCCCACCACCTGATTCTCCCTCCATCTCTCTTTCGTCCACCTCCACCCTCTCTCTCCCCATCCACTTCTCATTCCCATTTACCTCTCCCTCCATCTCTCAACCTATCTCTAGCCCCTTTCACCTCTCACATTTCTACCCCGCTACCACACAACCATCCCTATCATTCTACCAAAATCCAGCCAGTACCACACAACCACACCACACCCCTTTCCACCTCGCCACCAAACAACTATTCTCCACCACTCTACACCACTCAACTCCACTCCGCCTCAGCACTTGACACACTCCAGCATCCTCGAGCAGCACATCCCTCTCCAGGTAATTAATGGGTGATGGGGGATGATAGGGAAGGACATCTGGGTACTATACACTCCCATGGTACCATTAGTCACTCCCATACCACCTCCACTCCCTTCAGTACACCCCTCCATACCACACACACACACACACACACACACACACACATTCTTCTCCCTTCCAGCTGTAGCACTCTCACGTCGTCTTTTGCAACACGTGTTTTGCAAGCAGTGTAAGATGCTGCCTGTGCGCCTGACGCCAGAGGGGAAAGTCGGCAGCAGGAGTATAGGGCAATAAAACACACTAGAGAGAGAAAATGATAAAAAAGGTGAACATATGGCAGGAAAAAAAATGAGGGAAAATTAACATATGGCGGAGAAGAACGATAAAAAATGAAAATAATAAGTGGCATTCTCTAGTAACGAACCATTAAAAAGGTGATGATGATAATGATGATGATGATGATGATGATGATGATGATGATAGCGATAACCTAATGAAAACCACCAACTAACACATAACAATCCCACATTTCACCCAAACGATGATGATGAAGATGAGGTTGATGATGATAATGATGATGATGATAGCGATAACCATACTATCAAAACCACCAACTAACACATAACAATCCCACATTTCACCCCAACGATGATGATGAAGATGAGGTTGATGATGATGACGATATACACACAGTCAAAACCACCAATTAACATGTACCAATCCCACATTTCACCCACACTAAACAGGCACAACAGAAACCAAACCTACCTCCATATGAGCGATAAAAATAAATGACCTGCCTTGCCCTGCCTTGCGTATATAAGCGACCCTGACCTCATATGCTGCTCTCTGACCTTTTGTGGTGCTACCAATATGGGCATGAAGAGGGGGGGGGTGAAGGAGGAGAGAGTGGACGTGTGTGTGTGTGTGTGTGTGTGTGTGTGTGTGTGTGTGTGTGTGTGTGTGTGTGTGTGTGTGTGTGTGTGTGTGTGTGTGAGAGAGAGAGAGAGAGTCATATGCTCCTTGTTTGCATTATTTTCAATTCAAAACATCTCTTTCTATTGCAACACTCCTGCCTCACACTGCAATGCTTATGTCCTTGCACTGTGTGTGTGTGTGTGTGTGTGTGTGTGTGTGTGTGTGTGTGTGTGTGTGTGTGTGTGTGTGTGTGTGCGCGTATACCAGAGATATTTATGATACTATTTCATGTATGAATCACTTTACCACCAAATAAAATAATCCCGCAATACTAATTTTTTTCCAGTTACCGCCAAACGATTTAACCTCGAGTACAGATCATACAGACACACAGACACTGGTGAAAGCGTTAAAAGCATTTCCCTGTACTAAATAACCTTCACATAAGGCCCTATGTTTGGCAATTATACACCTGCTTCATCTATTTACCTGTCTACACCTGTCATTATACATCTACTTCCTGGGCATTTATTAGCATAGTTATCATTATTGTTAAGATGGGGGAGAGAGAGAGAGAGAGAGAGAGAGAGAGAGAGAGACCACGAAGGAGGTGGACAGATAATTTCAGAGTATGAAAGTGAGTGATATGTCATGGTTAGAGGGATCGTTACTGAAGAGGGACAAAAACACTTAGTGACGCCTGTTTATCAAAGCTACTTACAGGATGCAGCGTCAGACTTGGATAGGGAGACGTGGTTGACAGGTGTATTGTGGGTAGAGGAAGTAGATGTATAATGACAGGTGTAGACAGGTAAACAGATGAAGCAGGTGTATAATTGCCGAGAATCTTATAAATAATCTTAGAAAGTGTTATTATTTCACAGGGCAAAATGCTGAGTTTCACCAGTGTCTCTGTGTCTCTATGATCTGTACTCGAGG
>NC_137020.1:30331462-30341462 GCF_032717465.1 Coenobita brevimanus
GGGAGAAAGAAGAGATAGAAATTGGAAGTACTTCATTCATTTTCATCATCTTCATCGGCATTAACATTCACCATCATTATTCATCCCCATTCACCATCAACATTTAGCACCATTCACTATCACCATCACCTTCATTTCACCATTCATCACCATTCACAACCCTCCACCACCCAGCCTTTCCCGATACAATCTCAATCTTTCACTCTGTTCTCTCTCTCTCTCTCTCTCTCATGGTATAAATTGTCTTACCTAGCTCTAAATTCAACTCTTGTCTCTCTCTCTCTCTCTCTCTCTCATGGTATAAATTGTCTTACCTAGCTCTAAATTCAACTCTTGTCCTGTCCTGCCTTGCTCTGCCCTCCACTCCCCTCCCCTCCCCTACCCAATGTTACTCTACCCTATCCTACCCCACCATTCCCTCCCCTACCCAACCCTACCCCACCATTCCCTCCCCTACCCAACCCTACCATACCCTATGTTACCCTACCCTACCCCACTATACCCTCCCTTACCCAACCCTACCATACCATACCCTAACCTATCGTACCATACCCTACCCTACCCTACCTAGCCCTGCCCTGTCTCCTACCTTTATTCTGTCCTATTTACTCTTCCCCACCCTGGCCTACCCCGACCTATCCTATTACTATCCTGTCCTGCCCTGCCTTGGTTGTTTACAGGGGGAGACATCCGCTACACTCTCAACACCTCACTAGGGGAAATCCTCTCTCTCTCTCTCTCTCTCTCTCTCTCTCTCTCTCCCAGGACTCACAGGATGAACTACAAATTCTGTTTCTTTCTTGGTAACTATTCTTTATCATTTAATCTCCTTATTCCTGTAACGTCATTTTTAGCTTATTCCTGTTTCCACTAGACGAGAGAGAGAGAGAGAGAGAGAGAGAGAGAGAGAGAGAGAGAGAGAGAGAGAGAGAGAGAGAGAGAGAGAGAGAAAGAGAGAGAGAGAGTGTGTGTGTGTGTGTGTGTGTGTGTGTGTGTGTGTGTGTGTGTGTGTGTGTGTGTGTGTGTGTGTGTGTGTGTGTGTGTGTGTGTGTGTGTGTGTGTGTAAACCCGCCTATGTGACCTGCTTTCCCTGGGCACCCACACAAACCCACACTCATACCCGCACACATATTCACTAAAACACACACACACACACACAACCATCCGTCTCACTCTACCCCCCTTACCTCACCCTAATTTCCTTGTCACGCTCACTCACGCAAGCACTCGTCATCCGTCTGTCATACTCATTAACTCATCTCTCTCTCTCTCTCTCTCTCTCTCTTACTTCCAGACTACCGGCACTTTATTTAACTCAGGAAGTGTCTGTCGTAATGAACAGGTTAATGAATGTTGTTTGCAAATCCTCTAGTTTGCAAAAAATCTCCTAAGCCAAATACTATCGTCAGGTGGATAGATAGATAAATAAATAAATAAATAAATAAAATGAAAAATACATCACAGTGAAGGAATCAATCACTACCATCGTCATACATTAATATAACTTCTCTAAACTGGTGAAAGTTTGCCACCTCTCCATCCTGAATGCTGAGTTGTAAACAAAAGATTCAATACACTACGGTAAGATGCTAGTCATGAAGAAGTGCCACAGAAAGGATGCGTAGCCGTAGTACTCTCCTTTTTCCCCACTGACCTGCGTGAACTAAGCTACAAAAGGTCAAATATCAAGGCCAAGGTAAAAAGAGTATAGACATATCTCCCAAAGGAATAATTCATAACCTGTTCTTAATTTTCCACTTTCGCTCTATTTTGGGGGACAGGTGGGCGGGGAGAGAGCTCTGGGTTGATCCAATTCACTGTATATGCTCTCTTCTACGTTGCCTCTCACTATAATCCTTTCACCTTAACTTGGCCCAGATTTTCGTCACTTTTTCAGCTGATCTCACATACCTTGATGGAAAAAAAAATAATGCTAAGGCTCTATATACGGTACTTTTCAGAGCACTTCTTCGTGACTAACATTATATTCATACACACACACACACACACACACACACACACACACACACACAGCCTCCCACTACACACCGACACCCACCCAACCATCCACGCACTTACACACACACACACACACACACACACACACACACACACACACACACACACACACACACACACACACACACACACAGCCTCCCACTACACACCCACACACACTCAGGCTAATAGAAGAACTACCCCAAAACTCTCAACAACTTCCACCCTTTTTCCAAGAAGAGCTTTGGTGTACTGGTCTCGAAATTTTACCTCCTATTTACTTTTACAGGCAAGCGTGTGTGTGTGTGTGTGTGTGTGTGTGTGTGTGTGTGTGTGTGTGTGTGTGTGTGTGTGTGTGTGTGTGTGTGTGTGTGTGTGTGTGTGTGTGGATGCTTGGTTTTATGATGTGTTAGTGTATGCTGTTTCGATGTTTGTTTATGTTTTTTTAATGGTGTGTTTGTGTGTGCTATGTAATGTTTGTTTGTGACTGTTTGGAATGTTTATGTTATAATAGGATGCTTGTAATATGTGTTTGTGTTACGTTGCTGTTGCCTTATTATTTCTCTTATCTTTCCTTTCACCTCTTTCTCCCTTCCTGAATTCCTCCCTGTTATTCTCCTTGTCTCATTCCTAATTATCTCTCACCTCTCCTTCATCTCTCCTTTCTTCCTCCTCCTCACCTTCCCTTCCTCTCTCTCCTTTTATCCTTCTCTCCTTCTCCTTTCCTAAAACTTCTTTCTCCTCTTCAGTCCACATTCCCTTCCATTGCTTCTCACTTTTCCCACTATCTTCCTCCTTCTATTCATCTGTTTTTACTGTTAATTTTCCTTTATTAGTCTTAATAATTCAACTACATTTCTGCCTCCATCACACCTTCCTTTCCCCTCCTTCCCCCCAAACCTCCTCCCACAACTTCTTACTGATCTTTCCTGCTTCATTCCTGCTTTCCTGATTTTCATTTGTCTCTCTCCATTCTTTTCCTTTTCTTTCCTTTCCTCTTCTCAACTCAATCATCACCCTTCTACCAACTCTTCTCCCTCCTCCTCATTCTTCTTGCCTCATCTTCCTACTTCTCGTATCTTATTCTTTCCCTTCCTTCCCCTTCCCCACCTCTCCCTCTGTTACATTCATTTCCTCTACCACTTCTTCCTTCCTTCCTTTCTTCCTCCTCATCCTCCATGTCTTATTTATGGCCCAATCTTTTTCATTTATTTTCCTTTTTTCGGTAATTTCCTTCTCTTTCCCATCTCTCTCTCTCTCTCTCTCTCTCTCTCTCTCTAACTACAGTATTCTCCTACTTTTACTCCTTCCCTCCTCTCCTTCATCATCCCCCTCCCCTCTCCCTCCTCTCCGTTCTCTTCCATCCTTTCCTTTCCCGTCATCACTTCTTCTTCCTTTTCCTCCTACTTTCTCTTCCTTCCCTCCCCTCCTCTATCACCTCCCTCCCCCTCCCCCTCCTTCTCCGTTATCTCAACACGCCTCCCGATGCGGTGACGCACTTGACAATAGACCCGACGACAAACACACACACACACACACACACACACACACACACACACACACACACACACACACACACACACACGATCTCTCTCTCTCTCTCTCTCTCTCTCTCACACACACACACACACACACACACACACACACACACACACGCTCGTGCTCACTTTCCTGTCACGCACTCTTTCACGTGACAATCAGGCTACACCCTTCGCATCAAGCCTGCCTTTCTCCTCTCTCCTAGTTTATCTTATCTTAATGATCTCTATACTCTCTTCACTTTAAGTAGGCATAAAAATGCCATCTATCCTGAATGTGAAATTAACACTAGAATATGATGCAAGTCATGAAGAAGTGCTGTGGAAAGGATGACACCGTGCATAAGGACGAAAATCACTGTTAACATCAATAAACAATACATATTTTTTAATCTATACCACTTTTGAAATTCCAGTTAACTTATTATTTCCTTCCTTAGCATTTCATGGCCTGGTATAACTCTGGTATTAATTCTGCTCACGATTAAATGATTGGTTTTAAGATCAGGAAATACCAGTTGACCTCAATGGGTTAATTTTAGGCTGACCCTGCTTCCCGTTCAATTCATTCAGCCTTCTTTTTTTCTTTTTAGATTTAAAATATTCTCCTGCCAGCCTACCTCCCTCTTGCTATATTGCTACCTCCATCCCTGCTACACCTGCTATACTGCTACCTCCTTCCCTGCTACACCTGCTATATTGCTACCTCCTTCCCTGCTACACCTGCTATATTGCTACCTCCTTCCCTGCTACACCTGCTATACTGCTACCTCCTTCCCTGCTACACCTGCTATACTGCTACCTCCTTCCCTGCTACACCTGCTATACTGCTACCTCCTTCCCTGCTACACCTGCTATATTGCTACCTCCTTCCCTGCTACACCTGCTATATTGCTACCTCCTTCCCTGCTACACCTGCTATATTGCTACCTCCATCCCTGCTACACCTGCTATATTGCTACCTCCATCCCTGCTACACCTGCTATATTTCCACCTCCTTCCCTGCTAAACCTGCTGAATTTCTCCTCCCTGCCACCACCCAACCGTACCCTATCTGACTCACACCCCCTCCCTCCTTCCCTCCCTCCCTGCTCCAGTTCCTGCTGTAATCTGCAACGGAACCTACTTTTAACTGCTGCTTTAACTGCTTCCTGCTCGATCATAAATGGGTGAATCCAATTTTTTTGATGTGCCTTTGTATTCCTCTCGTTACTGTTCTTGGATTACGGAACAGTTCGTCTCTATACTAATAATAATATTAATAATAATAATAATAATATTAATAACAGTAATAAAGATGATGATGATGATGATGATGACGATGATAAGAGGAAGAAGAAGAAGAAGAACAACAACAACAACAACAAAAAGTGACTGGGAAAGAGGGTTTAGATACATGGGAGAAAGTTACAAAAATACAAAAATCTAGGTACCATAACACGTATGACTCACCAAGTAACAGTAGGTGGGGTGTAGCAAAGGTGCTGTTACGTTACGGTAAAGCCTTGGCGGGTGTTACTGAGCTGTGACGTCACGCGGTTCGCAACACTCCTTCATATACGCAATGAATGGAGCGTATAGTGTGAGGCTTACGTTTATACAGGCGTTATGTGTGTTTCGTTGTCGCCACCTCCCTCTCTCTCTCTCTCTCTCTCTCTCTCGGGTTCAGCAGGAAGGGAAACAAGAGGCATATCATAAGCATCTCTCTCTCTCTCTCTCTCTCTCTCTCTCTCTCTCTCTCTCTCTCTCTCTCTCTCTCAGGATATAATATTCAACTGAGACCTTTCCCTTGAAATTTCCTCATCTGAAAATATTCTCAGGTAGTAGACAGACTAAAATATATACTTTTTACAGATTTAATACAGATGGAAGGCATCAGACAATTAAAATATGAAAATAAAGTAAATAAATAAACAACAATAACAATAATAATAATAATAACAATAATAATAATAATAAATCCAACTACTCGACTCCTGATGTACTCGCTATTTTTGTCCTTTACTCCCAATTCTCTCGCCATATATTTCTCGGCCCACCTTTCTGTCTCCCTATACATATATCAGTTTCCCTAAGTCTGTCTGTGCCGTCTGTCTTGCTCTCTTCTTCGTTCTCCTCTTCTCCTTTTACTCACTTCCTCCCACTCTCCATTCGCTCCACAAGGCTTCTGGTTCAGTCTCCCTCCTCGTTAGTCTCTCCTTGTTAGTCTCCCTCCACATATTTCTGGGCCTTCCTCTCCTTCTCCCTCTTATGTCAGTCTCTCCCGGTCAGCCTCCCTCCAACATCCCAGTTCATACCCTCACTCTCCCTAACTCTCCCTAATTATAACTCTTCGTCCTCTTCTTCCTCTTCAGTCACTCTCTTAAGTCACTCTCCACATAGTTCTAGGTCCTCTTCTCCTTCTCCTCCAATCCACTTGTCTTCCTGGCCTGGTACTGTTACACCTTGATATAAGATGCCTGCGTATTCTCTCCCTCACTACACTGTTGCCAATTAGTAAACATACGGGATTTTTCGACTCTAGTATTAACCCTTTTCAAACCTTTATTTATTTACTCATTTATTCATTTTATTTATTTATTTACTTATTTTTTTTGCGGAAGGGTTCAGAACTAAGGCCCCTTTCTCGTTAGGTAAAGACACTCCCTACCACCTTTTCCTTAGCTACTACTACTACTACTCTTATTATTATTATTATTATTATTATTATTATTATGGCTACGGCCAGGCAATTTTATTTAGCCTAGAAACCCACAGTAGTGACGAGGTCTTGATATTTGTACTTCTTCAGCATTAATCCCAAGACTTGTATTTTATGATTTTATTCAGCACGCGACACACACACAAAACAGTGAAGGTTGAACAGGAAATCGAAAATTCTTTGTCTCTTTTTTTCCCTCCTCTCCTTCCTTCCCTCTCCCCCTCCCCCCCATTTTCCTCCCCCTCCCTCACCCCCCACTATTCCCTCTCCCCCTCCCCCCTCTCTCTGTAACCCTGGCGAGGAGTAATGATGGACGGAGCAGAAAGTCGGCAACAATTTACGATCCGAGTATGACAACAGCATTCCTGACGCGGCGAGTCACTGTGCACAAGATGGCGTGAGGCTGGATGGGGGAATAATGCGTTTCGTAATATTATCCTGTATCTTTTTATATCTCAACCATCCTTAGCTAAAATATCCCATTGAAGCCTGATCGAGAAAGTGGCTACCTATAATACAACTGCCACGATTGCAAATACCCATTACCACAATACAAATACCCAGTACCACAACTACAAATACCCACTTCCACATTACAAATACTCACTATCATAACTACAAATACCCACTACCACTACTACCACAACTACTACTAGTACCGCAAGTATATGAGATTTACTCTGGGAGGTGGAACGCACTATTTCGTAATATTATCCCACAGGCGTTTATAACATCACTATTCTTAACCATAACATCCTACCATAGACTGCTCAGAAATATTACTCGCCTCTATCCACGAACCATAACAACCATACATACCTACATCCAGGAACCATAACAACCATAACTATCTACCACAACTATATACAGAGAGGCTGGATGACGGAAGACGATGGTTATCATAATATCACAATGTATCCGTTTATATCTCAAGCATCCTTAACCAAAACATTCTGCAACAGCCTGAATGATGAAGAAAGTACAATGAATCATGAAGAAACTAGAATGAATGATGAAGAAACTAGAATGAATGATGAAGGAACTAGAATGAATGATGAGGAAAGAAGAATGAATGATGAAGAAACTACAGTAGAATGAACGATGAAGAAACTACAATAGATTGAACGATGAATAAACTACCGGCACATATCTACAGCAACCACGACTAGCAACTGTACTACCATAACTACCAACACCACCAACTCATCCACCAATATCAACAACACCTACTTCTGATCACCTCTGCCTATCACAACTACCTGCAAAAGTCACCACCTCTATCACCACCATCACCTCAACCTGTCATCTCCATCATCTCAACCACTACCATCACCTCCTTCACTTTTACATCTTAAACCACTACCATACCTGCCCATTTTAAACTACCACCATCATCACTGCCATAATGAGAGTCGTAAAAGTAGCTACCATAATTTTTACCATCATCACTACCATTAATCAAAATTTTTAAGACTCTTGCCTGTTGGAATTTCCTTGCAAAGAGTACAGTAAATTTGTTGAACATTAGGTATGGAAGTTCTATTATTATTATTATTATTATTATTATTATTATTATTATTATTTCATGTATTATTCCTCCCTTTGTTCATATCCTGGATAAAAAAGTAAAATATTTTATGACGTCAGCCGCTGTTTAAGGGTTAAGTTCTACCACACCTACCACCACCATCACAACTACCACCACAGCTACTATTAAATCTACCACAGCTATCACCACAAGTACCACAATATCCACCACCACCACGACAGTCACAACTATCACGACAACCACTATCACAACCACCACAGCTACCACAACTATTACAACCACAAATAGCATCATAACCATCACACCCATAACCACAACTACCATCACGACAACCACAACCATCACCACAACTACCACAACTACGCTAGGCTGAGTCTTATAATCACTCATTCTCTCCTTCTTAACCTCAACTATTTTTTCTTACGTAGCTATGTGCGCTATAAACCAGTATAACAGAGAGAGAGAGAGAGAGAGAGAATATTTAAAGCTACACCGCCCTCCAATCATAACCAAGGAGACGAAAAAATTCCCCTCTATTTACAAACTGGTAACCCCCCCGAGGACAGATGGTGGGAAGGGATGGACGACCACGTATGTAGTAAGGTGTGTGTGTGTGTGTGTGTGTGTGTGTGTGTGTGTGTGTGTGTGTGTGTGTGTGTGTGTGTGTGTGTGTGTGTGTGTGTGTGTGTGTGTGTGTGTGTGTGTGTGTGTGTGTGTGTGTGTGTGTGTGTGTGTTCAACTATGATGTGGAAGTGTACGGTACATTAGTGTGTGTGCCCACGTTATGAGAGAGAGAGAGAAGAAGGAAGGAAGGAAGGAAGGAAAGAAAGAAAGAAAGAAAGAAAGAAAGAAGGAAGGAAGGAAGGAAGGAAGAGGGAAGGAAGGAGGGAAGGAAGGAAGGACCTAGAGAAAAAAGGATGAACGAAGGTGAGAAACAGTGAAGAAATAATGAGGGAGGGATGCCACAGGAAGGAGGAGAAAGAAGGACGAATGAAGGAGTAGGAAGAAACGTGAGAAGGAAGGAAATAGGAGGAACAGAGTGAGAAGGGAAGGGAATAAAAGAAGGGAAGAGGGGTACAAAGTGCGATAGGATAATAAAGAAAATGGGTGGGGAACGAAAGGGGAAGGGACGAAAAGGGGGAAGGGATATAAGGAGAAAGGGAAGTAGGAAAAACAGAGAGACGGAAGGAAATGGAAGAAGAAAATGAAAGTACTGGAGGGGAATACGTAGAGGGGGGGGGGAAGATGAGGAACGAGGAAGGGGAGGAGATCTGAAGGAAGGTAGGGAAAATAGATAGGAAGGCAAATAAGGAAGATGGGAAGTGTGATGTAAGAGGGGAATGGAGAAGAGGGAAAGAGGACGAGACGTGGTTGACATTCTGTAAGAGAGCGACAGGGAGGTTGGGAGGGGAGGAAAGGAGGGAGAAGGAAAGCAGGGGGAGGGGGAGACGAAAGGAGAATGGGGAGGGGGAGAGGGAAGGAGCAAGGAGAGAGAGAAGGAAGAGGGAGAGGCAGGGGAGACGGCAGGGGAGGATGAGGGGAGATACGGTATGAACAGACGGGAAGGAAGAGAGAAGATAAGAGATGGGAGAAAATGAAAAGAAAGAAGAATTAAGGACGTCAAAGGAAAGTAAACAAAAGAGAGAAGAGGAGAAAAAACAAAAGAAGGAAGAAAGAAAAGAGAAAGGGAGGACGGGATACAAGGAAGAAGGGAGAAGAGGGAAGGAAGGAAGACTTAAGGGAGGGAGAAAGTCAAAGGAGAGGTGACAGGAGGAAAAAGAGACGGTGAGGAGATAAGCACAGCGAAAGGAGGAAAAGAAGAAAGAATGAGGAAAGGACAGGAGGAAGGAGGTCAGTGGAGAAGGAAGGTGAGAGGGTGCACCTGCGCGGAATAAGAAGGAGGGAGAGAATGAAGGTAAGGTGGAGGGGGGGAAGGAAGGAGAGGGAGGGATACTGAATGAAGACAGTGAGAGTGGAGGAGAAAGGAAGGAGGGAGGGAAAGAAGAAAAGCAGAATGGAAGGAAGGAAGGAAGGATGGAGAATGGGACAAAAAGGAAACTAAAACATAACAAAAGGATCTGAGGAAGGAAGGAAGGAAGACAGACTGAATGAAGAAAGGAGGAAGGAAGAAAGAAAGACTGAAGGAAGAAACGAGGGATGGAAGGAAGAAAGACAGACTGAAGGAAGAAAAGAAGGAAGGAAGGAAGAAAGGCA
>NC_137020.1:30346462-30348962 GCF_032717465.1 Coenobita brevimanus
AATGTCTATCGGAGGGGAGGAAGGGGAGGGAAGGAAGGAGGGGAGGAAGGGAAGAAAAGGGAGGGAAGGGGAAGGAAGGAAGGATAGAAGATAAAGGGAGACGGACGAGGGAGATGTATGTATGATAGCCGTGTAAACATACATACGTACATACATACATACATACACATACATCATAAATACATACACAAACATACATATAATACATACATACACAGACATACATAAACAAAGTAGATAAATAGATAGAACGACTAAGACAGATTGATTGATGAGAGAGAGAGAGAGAGAGAGAGAGAGAGAGAGAGAGGAAATTAAAGGAAAAGGAAACTGCAGATGACAGGAAGACTGATCAGCTGAATCATTTGAGAAAAGGAGGAGGAGGAGGAGGGAGGGGAGTAAAAGATGAGAACATACATAGAGAGGAAGGTGAAGAAGCGTGAAAAGGGAGATAGGATGAGAAATAAGGAGGAAGAGGAAGGAAAAACGATTAGGAAGAAGAGGAAGAGGAGGAGAGAGGAAGGACGGAAAAAATACAAGAGGAAGAAGACGAGGAAGAAGAGCAAGGATTTAAACAGAAAGAAGGAAGAAGTGAACGAGAAGGGTGAAGGAAAAAAAAGAATGAAAAGGAAGATGGAAGAAGAGAGGAGAAAGAGGAAGGATGAAGTGGAGAAAGAGGAGAGGTAAACGATGGAGGAAGAAGAGATAGGAAGAGGAAAAAGAGGAGGGATGAGGAAAATAAAAAGTGAGGGGAAGGAAGAGAGAGGGAAGATGCGTATATTCACTCCCCTCCCCTCCCCTCCCCTCCCCTCCCCTCCCTGATGAAGAATAGAAAGTTATCATGGCAGGGGAGGAGGCGAGGGAAGGGGAGGGAAGAAAAGTGGGAGGGAGGGGAGGCAGAAAGAGAAAAGGCCTGGAAGGGGTAGAAATGGGGGAGGGGAGGGGAGGGAAAGGGAGGGGATGGGGGGAGAAAGAGAAGGGACGGGGTGGTAGAAGGGAAGGGAAGGGGACTGGAAAGGAGTACAAAATACAAAGGAATACAAATGAGTACAATGGAAAACAAACAGCAATACTTCATGGTCCTTTTGAGGCTGCTTGTTGGAGGGGAAACGTGGGGGGGGAGGGGAAGAAAAGAGAAGAGAAGGGAAGGGAAGCGAAAATACGATGAAGGGAGGGGAGGAGAGGGAAAGGGAGGAGAAAGAAAGGAAATGGGGAGGGAGGAGAAGGAAAGGAAAAGGAGGGGGAGGGGGGAGGAGAGGGATTGCAAGTTCATGAGGTCTGTGTTCACTTTCTCCTATGTGGCTCAGTTTTTCTCCCTCTCTCTTTCACTTTCTCACTTTCTTTTAGCTTTATATTTTCACTGCCCTTCCGTTCTGTTCAACCTTCATTTCCTCCAACCCCCTCTCTCTACGTACACACACACACACACACACACACACACACACACACAGAGTAGGTCTGGACCCACTAGAATGTACTGCAAGGTGTGTGTAGTCTGTACCTCTATGTAACACTCTCTCACGTCTGCCCAACCTACTCAGTCCACTCATGCCCACTTTCACTGCCCCTTTGAGAGCTCTCTCTCTCTCTCTCTCTCATTCAACCACTTCCTTCCGCCATTCCTTTGGCTTAAAACTATTATCCACTTCAAAATCTGTTATATCCAGTTTCTTTTAGGCTTTGATCTCTCTCTCTCTCTCTCTCTCTCTCTCTCTCTCTCTCTCTCTCTCTCTCTCTCTCTCTCAAAATTCAATCCCACTCTTCCTCTGTTCTTCCTTTCCCCTCTCCCTCCCTCCCGCCATCCCTTCATCATTTTGACCACCCTTCACCCCCTCCCTTTACCTCTCCCCCACTTACCTTCCTCTAACTTACCGTTCCCCTCCTCTCCCTTCCTCCATCTTGCCCTTCACTTCTCCCTCTCTTCCCTTCCTCCATCTTATCCTTCCCCTCCTCCACCTCCCTTCCCTTCCCTTCCTTCAAATCCCTTCCTGCTTTGTTATCTTTGTCTTCGTTCGTTATAACTTACTATACAACAAACAGCATCGACAAAGCTATTAAATCTGTTGCTGTTTGCTTTCCTTTGTACTCCTTTGAACTCCTCTGAACTTACCCCTCCCTCATCCCACCCCCCCTGCATCCCCCCTTCCCTCTCTCCTCCCTAATAGGTATGTCTGATGTCTACCTTCCTTTGTATTCCTGTTGTACTCCTCTACACTCCCTGCATCCCTTTTGTATTCAGTGTTCATTTAGTGTTAACATTGTCCTTGGCTCCTGTAACTGAACTGAGGTGTGCAAAACAGATAGATAGATAGATACAAAGATAGATAAACAGACAGACAAACAACAGACAGACATAAATAGACAGATAGATATAAAAAGATAAACCCCTCCTTCCCTCAGCCTCTCTCCCTTTCCCACCCCTCCCCCACCCTTCTTGCATCTCCCCTCCATATCCCTTACTCCCCTCCCTAGATCTCCCCTCTCTTCCCCCCCCCATCCA
>NC_137020.1:30351462-30418962 GCF_032717465.1 Coenobita brevimanus
TTCTGTGTAGCCCAAAAAGTTAAAGAAAGAAAAAGAGAATTCAACCTCTAACCTGTATCCTTTTCCCACCCAAAATAATCACTTGTTACAATGGGTCATCTAAGAGTACCATAATAATAACAGAAGCAAGGGTGTTATTTTTAAGTTCTTTTTTGCGTCTTCCGTAATTAATAACAGAAGAAAGGTTGTTATTTTTACGTTCTTTTGCGTCTTTCGTAATTTATAACAAAAGTAAGGTTGTTATTTTTATTTTTGCGTCTTTGTTACAGTAAATACGGCCACAGGCGGTCATCTTACAGGCCTCTTAACAGTGTCTGGTTTTTCCTAAGAGCTTAATGCTGGAGTTCAGGGATACCTTTACGCAACGCAACCACCACCTTGCACCTGTATCAAGCCTAACACAATTATTATTACTGTATTAGTAGTAGTATTAGTATTAGTCTTTGTAATAGTAGTAGTAGTAGTAGCAGTAGTATTGTAGTTGTTGCTGTTGTTGATGATGATGTTGATGTCCTCCTCCTCCTCTTCCTACTCTATTTTTTCTTCTCGTAGCCCCACTTTTATCTCAACGTAAACCCGGTGAACTGAAGGCTGACGTTAACCCCTACATACCTTGCAAGAGAAGGGCAGGGAGTTGAGGGACGTGTATCAGTGCCACCACGGAAGGGCGCACTACCATCAACCTTTTCAATCCACGCGCGCCATTTCTATCTTGCTATTCCCAGACGATTTTATTCAAGGCAGACTCTTCACACTGGTCCTGATTAACCCCTCCACAGCTCTAAACCCTTCCCACTACTCTATACCCTTCCTACTACTCTATACCCTTCCCACTACTCTGTACCCTTCCCAGGCTGAAAGAAATCGTCTGGAAGGAATATAAACTGGAATATGGGTCACCGGATTCAAGGAGTTATGTCTGGTTTACAGTACGGCGTATCTTGAATTACTGGCGATACAAGGTTACAGCATGACGACGTTGCGGTGGCGAGGCGAACGGGTGGTGGTGGTGGTGGTGGTGAAAATAATGCATGGTAGTGGTGGTGAGGATAAGAAGTGGTGGTGGTGGTGGTGGTGGCGGTGGTGAAAATAATGCATGGTGGTGGTGGTGAGAAGTGGTGATGAAAAGAATACATAATGGTGGTGGTGGTGGAGAGGCGTGTAGTAATGGTGGTGGTGATGGGAATGAAGAATGCAAGTGGGTAATGGTGATGGTGGTGATGGTGATGAAAATGACCTTAGTGGGCGTGATGGTGAAATTGCATGTATAATAAGAAATAATGAACTGAGAGAGAGAGAGAGAGAGAGAGAGAGAGAGAGAGAGAGAGAGAGAGGTGGTGAGAAGGAATGCAAGTAGGTGGGTGGGATGGGTGGAGAGGGAGGGTGGGTGGGATGCAGGTGGTTTGAGAGTGGAGGAATGCAAGTGGATGGGTGGGTGAATAGACAGACAGACAAACAGACAGATAGAAAAACAGATAGGTTAACAGACAGATAGCGATTCATAGATAGATGGATAAACATATAGGTAGAAAATAGATAGACGGTGAGACAGACAGCCAGACAGACTGAGAGAAATATAGACAGACAGATAGAGGCAGATAAGCAGATGAATAGGCAGACAAAAGCAGAAAGACAGAAAGATAGACAGATAGATAGATAGACCGACAGATAGATAGATAAAGGTAGATAGATAGATGTGTAGGTGGGTAGGTGTGTGAGGGAGGTAGGCTACCCCACCAACCTTCACTGTAGTGGGTACCGTTACATACACTGACTCTCTCTCTCTCTCTCTGCATACGTCTTACCTTCACATACCTTGCGGAGAGAGAGAGAGAGAGAGAGAGAGAGAGACGGGGGGAGGTAAGGATATGAAAGGGTGTAAAAACTAAGCAAGTAAGACAAGGAGAGGAGGGAGAAAAATAGGAGAGGGGAGGAGAGGTGTGGGGAGAGGGGAGCAGGGGTGTGGGGAGGGAGGGAAGAGGGGAGGGTGAAGGGAGGGGAAGAGGGAGGAGGGAAGGGGGAGTGAGAAGAAAATGGAAGGATGGAAATGGAGAGAGGGAAAAACAGGAGGAGGAGGAGGGAGGGGGAAAAGGGAGAGAGGAGGGGGATGGGGAGAAGGAGAAGAAAGAAGGAAGGTGAGAGGAAAGGGGGAGGAAGGGAGAGAAGGAAAGGAGAGAAAGGAATAATGAAGGATGACGAAGGGGAGAGAGGTATGGGAGAGGATGTAAAGAATGAAGAGAAAAAGTATGAAAGTGTAAACGAGGGAATATAGGCTAGGAAAGGGAAAGGAGAGGAAAGAGGGGAGGGGAGGAGATAGGAGGAGAGGGAGGAAGGGAGAGAAAGAAGGAGGGGAGGGGAGGGTAAGATCTTATGAAAAGGGGATATAAAATAGCGGAGGAGGGGGGAGAGGGGAAAAAGAGATGGAAGAGAGGGGGGAAGGACTGTAGAGGGAAAGGGGAAGAGAAGAAAGAAGAAATGGAAGGGGAGGAGGAGGAGGAGGAAGGGCGAGAAGAGAGGGGAGAGCCGGAACAAAGGAGAAAGAGAGGAGAGGGGAGGAAAAGGAAGATAAGGCAGGCAGAGGAAGAAAAATGTGAAAGATGAAGGAATGATAAGTGATGGAGAGAAAAGAAAAGAGGGAGAGAAAAGGAAAAGAGAGGGAGAGAGATGAGGGGAGGAAGAAAATATGAAAGGGGGAGAAAGGAGGGGAGGGGGAGAGAAGGCACCATAACGGAACTTAATTACCTCCCCTCCCCTCCCCTCTCCTACTCCTTCCCCCCCCTCCTCTCTCCTTAGTTCAATATGTCACACACATAGAGGGAGGGAGGGAGCGGAGATGAAAAACGGAGGGGGGGAGAAATGAGGAAAAAGGGAAGGGGAAGAGGAAGAAAGAAGGGGGAGGTGGAGAAAGAAGAGAAGAAATTAAGGGGAAGAAATGGAAGGGAAGGAAAGGTACGAATGAGAGAGAGAGAGAGAGAGAGAGAGAGAGAGAGACTAACCTAATATTCCACCTTCCACAACACCATAACAACATGATTTAATTTGCCCAGAAACACGGCACTCGACAGGTAAGCCATGTCTACACTTGAAAGCATTCCCTCTCTCTCTCTCTCTCTCTCTCTCTCTCTCAGTATAATTCCCAGTGCATTTTAAATTAAGGTATCGACTCATTAATTGATAAATATTCGTAACAGGTTCCCATCCACACAACATATATACTGAAAATATGAAAATGTGTGGGGAGGTAAGGTAAGATGAGGAGAAGAGAGGAGTGGAGAGAGGAGGGAAAGGAAGGGGAGAGGAGGGAAGGGGAGAGGAGAGGAAAGTAGAGCAGAGGAGGAAAGGGGATGGGAAAGGAGAAGACCAGAGAGAAAAGAAGGGGAGGGGTTCAGGTGAGGTGAGGGTAAGAGAGGAGAGGAGAGGAGAGAAGAGAGGAGAGAAGAGAAGAGAAAAGAGGAGAGGAGAGGAGAGGAGAGAGAAGAGAAGAGAGAGGGGAGAAGAGAGATGAGGTGAGGTGTTGTGAGGAGGATCGGCAACAGAAGCAGTCTTAGGTGGTAAAAATAACTCCTTAATGCTGGGGTGAGAGACGAGGAGGGGGGGGAGGTGAAAGAAAGGAGGGAGGGAAAGGTGAGAGAGAGACGGAGGGAAAAGGAAAGAGTGGGATGGAGGAGGAGGAATTAGGAAAAATACAAGAAGGAATGGAGATGGGAAAAAAAAGAAAAATGAGAGAAATGATGGAAAGAGAGAAGGTAAAGGAAAAAGAGAGTGGGGGAAAAGAGAGAGAGAGGGAAAAGAAGGTAGAGAAGAGAGAATGTAAGGTAAAAGATAAGGTGAAGAAAGAAATATAAAAATGGTGGAAGAGAGGCGGAGGGAAAGAGGAGGAAAGACGGGACGGAGAAGAGGTGACAAAGAAAAAGAGGAGGAGAAGGAGAGGTAAGAAAGAAAGCTGAGAGAAAGACAGGGAAAGTGGAGGAGGGGGAAATACTGGAGGATGGTGGAGATAAAAAGAGGAACAGCAGGGTAGAGTGAGAGAGGAAAAATGAGAGAGAGAGAGAGAGAGAGAGAGAGAGAGAGAGAGAGAAAGAGAAAGAGAGAGAGAGAGAGAGAGAGAATGTTTAGAGTGAAGTGAGGTGAGTGTACACAGGTGAGTTTACAGTACGAGATGGCTCACTTCAACCCCTTCTCTCTCTCTCTCCCTCTCTCTCTCTCTCTCTATCTATCTATCTATCTATCTGTCTGTCTATCTCTATCTATCTATCTATCTATTTCAACCTTTCGCCTTTCCTCTCTTTACCTTTCTTTTTTCTCAACCATCTGCTTTCCACTCACCTTTTTTCCTCTCGTCTCTTCTCTTCTCTGTTCTACTCTACGGTATATTAGAGGATATGGAGCTGTTGTTGTGACCCCAGACTCATCTGAAACGTGAACCCGGTGGACTGCAGGCTTAAGTTCCCTCCTACTACAGTCCCCTATCTCCTTTCAAGGGACAGGGATGTAGCTGAGAAACGTGTGCATAACCCGGCAGTGGAGCCGCCCAGTTATATCACTGCCACCACATGAGGGCCTCCAGCATCATACAAGCATATAAGAGTGACAGGGCTGTAGTTAAGGGACGTTTGTACAACCAGGCAGGGGATCCGCCCAGTTATATCAGTGCCACCACATGAAGGCCTTCCTCTCCAGTACTATACAAGCATATAAGAGTGACAGGGATGCAGCTGAGGGACGTTTGTTTAACCAGGCAGTGAATCCACCCAGTTATATTGGTGCCACCACACGAAGGCGTCTAGCATCATACAAGCACACAACGGGACGATTAAGACGAAAACGTAAGCCATAAAGACGATCAGACACGCATACCGAGACGAATTTGCCAATGAGAGGTGAATGTTGTTAAACGAGGTGAAGCGTTCGTCAGAGTCACTCCTACTGTTTCTTATCGGCGGAGCTGCTGATAAGGGGAAGGGGAGGCGGGCACGGAGGGGAGATAGTGAGAGATAAGGCATGGGGGAGGGGGACAGGGGGAGAAGGTGGAAAGGGAGCGGGGAGTAGGGGGAGAGAGAGGGAGAAGAGTGGGGAGTAGGGGGAAGGGGGAGAGAGAGAGGGAGAAGAGTGGGGGAGTAGGGAGAAAGGGAAGAGTTATGAAATGTGGGAAAGGGAGAAAATGAAGAGAGAAGAGAGAGGGAGGGGGGAGGAGAGAGGAAAAGGAATAGACAATGTTAGAAGATGGGGGAAAGGAGAGTGTGAGGAGGGAGAAAAAAAAAGAGAGAAGGAGATGAAAGGGGGAAGGGAGGGAGAGGGGGAGGAAAATGTCAGAATATTGGGGGAAGGGAGAGGAAGAAGGAGAGAGGGAGATAAGAACGAGGAAGTGGAGGAGAAACAGAGGCAGAGGAACGGGAGAGAAGGAAGATAAGAGAGAAGAGGAGGGGGGAGAGAAACGAAGAGGCGGGGGAGAATGATGATTACTAGACAAGACCAGTTCGAGAAAAGAATAACTGAGGAGAAATGTGAAAATTATAAACAAAATAAAACATAGAGACAGGAAAGCCAAGCGATAAATGATAACTGAAAGGGAGGAAGGATGAGGAAAGATGAGAAGAACAGAGGGGATGAAAGATGGAGAGGGAGAAAGATATGAAGGGGAAAATGTGAAAGGGAAAGAGAAGAATGATATGGGTGGAGAAAAGCATGGGAAGGGGGAAGAAAAGAATGGGAAGAGGGAAAAAAAGATGGACAAGGAGGAAGAAAAGATGAAGAAGGGGAAAGAGAAGAGTGGGAAGGGGGAAGAGAAGAATGAGAAGAGATGAGAAGGGGATACAGAATGAGTAAGAAGAGCATAGAAAGGAAGGGAGAATAACGGGGAGAGGAGAAGGATTAGGGGTGAGATTATAAAATATCTGATGGAAAGATAACAGTCATATACTTCTTATCTTTTCACCCACCTTCCCCCACACCTATCCATCCACTTGCAACAAATCCACACCTCATTCTTCCCTCAATCCACACAATACTCTTTCCTAAACTCATCCACATACTCATTCCTTCCACCTCCTCCACATATCCACAAACATGCACTCAGGCTTACATACCCATCAATCTACAAGACATCCACACCTCATTCTTCCCTGCATCTACATCATAATCTTTCCTAAACCCATCCACATACCCATCTCTTCCACCCTCGTCACACATCAACATACACAGTCAATCAAACTCACTACTTTTCCCTTCTCTCCACATAACCATCAACACCCTTACTCCACACTCACTCACCTACATTACATCCACACGAACACATGAACCCCACTCTCTCCTCTACCTATATCTGTAATCACTCCATCCACACTTTTAAACACACACACACACACACACACACACACACACACACACACACACACTTACTTCCCCTCTCACCCTACGCCCTTCCACACATACAATCAATCAGCTCATCTCCACACACCTACACACCAACATCCATCCATTCTCCCCCACACCTACATCCTCCCACTCTCACCCCCACAGCCTAACCCACCCAACCACACCCCAACACCCACACCCACCCATCTGCACCCACATTCCACACCAATACATCCACCCAACTGACCTACCTCAACTCCCCCTCTCCTCCCAAACACATCTCTTCATTTTCCCCTCTCTCCCTACACACACACACACACACACACACACCTGCACCCTTATTACACCCAACACACCCTGTCATCACCCAATTACACCCACTGGAACACCCAAATCCACCCCACTGACTCATCCCATCAACCACAACCTTCATTCTGGCCTCTTCATTAGCTGGGGACGTGTGTGTGTGTGTGTGTGTGTGTGTGTGTGTGTGTGTGTGTGTGTGTGTGTGTGTGTGTGTGTGTGTGTGTGTGTGTGTGTGTGTTATGACTGACTTAGTAAAATGCTCGGTAGTTAGGTAGGTAAGTAGACAAGTAAGCAGGTAAGTATATAAGGTAGGTATATACATAGGTAAGTAGAAATAAATCGGACCTCATTCTGGTAGGAGGGTAAGAATGACTGACAAGTAAGTATAGGTAGGTAGGTAGGTAGGTTCGTACGTATGTAGGTAGGTAGGTAGGGTCGTATGTATGTAGGTTGGTAGGTAGGTTCGTACGTATGTAAGTAGGTAGGTAGGTTCGTGTGTAGGTAGGTTGGTAGGTAGGTTCGTGTGTATGCAGGTAGGTAGGTAGGTTCGTGTGTATGTAGGTAGGTAGGTAGGTTCGTATGTAGGTAAGCAGGTATTTAAGCAGGTAGGTAGGTGGTAAGTAGGCCCTCTCTTCCCCTCTCAAAGACGCTCTGTGTGGCTTCCTGGGAGGGACAAGGAGCAGGAGAGGGGAGAAGGAGGGAGAAAGGGGAGACGGAATGAGAAGGGTAGAAGGAGGGAGAATCAGAAGGGAGAAAGGAGAGGAAAGAGAGAGAATAAGGGAGAAAGAGAAGAAGCGAGAAAGAGGAAAATCAGGAATAAAGGAGGAGGAACAGAAATAATGACAGCAGGGAACAGAATAGGAAAATTAAAGCCAATTTTGTTAAGGGAATGCAAGATGGTCTCCACATACCTAAATTACACAGACATACTTTGGTACAAATTCCCGTGATAAATTAATAGACATAAAAGAACACAGAGTAAAAAGGAAATATTGTATGGATGATTTTAACTCTGAGCCTCCCCCCAAAAATAAATAAATAAATATATAAAAAATTAATATAAAGCCTGAAAAAAGTCTATAATTATTTGCCCAGGGAACAGCTGTACCAATTTTGCAGTGAAATGGTGAAGAAATGAAGGACTGAACCCAAAATGTAAAATATTTCTGAAGTAAGAAGAAAGGAACTGTGCAAATGCTGAGAGAGAGAGAGAGAGAGAGAGAGAGAGAGAGAGAGAGAGACAGACAGACAGACTGAGAGAGAGAGAGAGAGAGAGAGAGAGACAGACAGACAGACAGACAGACAGACTGACAGACAGAGAGGGGGGAATAAAGAGAGAGGCACACAAAGAGAGAAAGATAAGGAAAGAGGCACAGAGAGAGAAAGAGAGGTTAAAGAGAGGCACAGAGAGATGGGGGGGATAAAGAGAGAGGCACAGAGAGAGAGGGGGATAAAGAGAGAGGCACAGAGAGAGAGAGAGGGGGATAAAGAGAGGCACAGAAAGAGAGGGGGATAAAGAGAGGCACAGAGAGAGGGGGATAAATAGAGGCACAGAGAGAGAGGGGGATAAAGAGAGAGGCACAGAGAGAGAGGGGGATAAAGAGAGAGGCACAGAGAGAGAGAGGGGGATAAAGAGAGAGGCACAGAGAGAGAGAGGGATAAAGAGAGAGGCACAGAGAGAGGGGGGGATAAAGAGAGAGGCACAGAGAGAGAGGGGGGATAAAGAGAGAGGCACAGAGAGAGAGGGGGATAAAGAGAGGCACAGAGAGAGGGGGGGATAAAGAGAGGCACAGAGAGAGAGGGGGATAAAGAGAGGCACAGAGAGAGGGGGGGATAAAGAGAGGCACAGAGAGAGGGGGGGATAAAGAGAGGCACAGAGAGAGAGGGGGATAAAGAGAGGCACAGAGAGAGGGGGGGATAAAGAGAGGCACAGAGAGAGAGGGGGATAAAGAGAGGCACAGAGAGAGGGGGATAAAGAGAGGCACAGAGAGAGGGGGATAAAGAGAGGCACAGAGAGAGGGGGGGATAAAGAGAGGCACAGAGAGAGGGGGGATAAAGAGAGGCACAGAGAGAGGAGGGGATAAAGAGAGGCACAGAGAGAGAGAGGGATAAAGAGAGAGGCACAGAGAGAGGGGGGGATAAAGAGAGAGGCACAGAGAGAGCGTGACAGAGATCAATACCTCGTGACTGGGGACAGTCTTGCGCCCCACCACGCCTTCTGTGTCCTACCCTTTCACCTTCTCTAGAACATTACAACTACAACAACAACACAAACAACAACACTACAAGCACAGTTACTACAATACCCTACCCTTTCTCTACCACAACATTATAACTACAACAACAACACAAACAACAACAACACTACAAGCACAGTTACTACAATACCCTACCCTTTCTCTACGATAATACTGCAACTACAACAAACACACTAACAAGAAAATTACAAGCACAGTTACTACAGGGGATGGTTATATGCCCCCCCCCATCCTACCTACTTTCTCCACAACACTGCAACTACAACAAATAAATTAACAAGAACACTACAGTCACTACAAAGAATGGTCATATGCTTTCCACCCTACCTTCATTACCCTACCTACTTACTCCTCAACACTGCAACTACAACAAATAAATTAAAAAGAACACTACAAGCACAGTTACTACAGGTAATACTCATATGCACTCCACCCTGCCAAATACCCTATCACCTTTCTCCACAACAGTGCAACTACAACAAATACACTATAATGTTTTACTCTAACCTGGCCTAAAATTGCTACCGGTATATCTCCACCTTGAATGCTGAGTTATGAAAATAAATTGGAATTACAATACGATGCTTGTCGAGAAGTGCTGGAGAAAGGAGGTAGAGTTACAGCACTGTCTCTTCCTGACGGTGAGTTACGTAAAAATACAAAACGGATGAAAATCTGGGTCAAGTTAAATACAGGAAAATAACAATAGGCTAATAATACAAGCACCATTAAGTCAAGGACCGGACAAAAGATCAATAAAATAAAAAGCCTCAGACAGCAGGGGAAACCAGAATAACAAAGAAAAAGTACAGAAGCAAGCAAGGACATAGAACCAAACAATAGCACGGAAATAACATCACAATAACGATAATAAACAGGTACTAGAGAACAACAATAAATCTGGAAATAATGGCAACAACAGCAAGGATGAAGGAAGCAAATCAAGAGGGAAATTATTAGAAAAAAAAGATGTTAAAAATCGTGTATGAAATGAGTGACGAAGATATTAAAAAAAAAAAAGTAAAATATGGAACTAAAAAAAAAAAAAAAAAGGAAGATTTGAGGAGGAGGAGGAGGAGGTAGGAAGAATGTTAAGTCCTGGCGAGCATGCAACCTCTTCCATCAATATCCTATCGGCTCTCTCTCTCTCTCTCTCTCTCTGAACCGTAATTTTCCCATTTTTCAGCCAGCTCCCTCCTTCCCTCCCTCTTCCTTTCTTCCCTTCCTTCCTCCAGAAAATATACCTCATAAAACTTGAAGAGGCAAAACAGGAGGAGGAGGAGGAGGAGGAGAAAAAAAGGGGGAGGATATGGACTGAAGAAATAGGAAAGAAAAAACACTATTAAGGAAAAATGGTACATAGAAGACGAAGAAAAAACTCAGTAGCGTATGAAGGCGAAAAACGTGTTGGTGACATATTTGTGTGAGTGGCAGGATATTATGGCCAATGTCAGGGGCGGGGAGTGGTAAGGTGTAGAGGAGGGAAGGGAAGGAATGGAAGGGAAGGGAAGGGAAGGGAAGGGGAGAGGAGGAGGAGGGGAAGGAGGAAGAGAAAGAGGAAGGAAGGGAGAAGGTAAGAAGGAAGGGAGGAGGGAAGAAGAGGGTAAGGTGTAAGGTAGGAACGTGAGGTGATGTGCCATGGCTGGGATCAGTGTATAGTTACCAGGACAAAACCCCCGCCTCAACTCACACTACATACACACACGGATTTGCACACACACACATACACACACACACACACACACACACACACACACACAGAAAGTAACAAATACGTACATGTTCACCGTACATCCATACATGTATACATACAAAAACACACGTACATAGTAGAAGGAGAGGTAGAAACAGACATATGGATAGATATATAGATAGATACATTGATGGATAGATAGACTGATAGATAGATAAGACATTCAACAGATTATGAAAGATCGTGAATCTCTCTCTCTCTCTCTCTCTCTCTCTCAGCTGTTACGGCTTCCCAGGTGAGAGGCCTTAACACCCATTACAGGAGGGGGAAAAAGTAGTTTCCACCTTGTACTCTCTCTCTCTCTCACTCACTCTCTCTCTCTCTCTCTCTCTCTCTCTCACTCTCTCTCTCTCTCTCTCTCTCTCTCTCTCTCTCTCTCTCTCTCTCTCTCTCAGCAGCTTAGTAACAGCGACGGGAAAGTGAGAGAGTGGACGAGCAAGAATATTATTATAGAAATTAACTGGTACCTGAGGAGAACAAGATTCTCTCTCTCTCTCTCTCTCTCTCTCTCTCTGTGCATGAGGGGAAAGGGGGATGGAAGAGAAGAAACAGAAAGGAAGAGGAGGAGAAGGAAAGGAAAAAGAGAGTGAAAGAGAGCAAGAGGAAAAAGAGTAAAGGAGGAAGGGGAGTACTAAAAGGATTACTCGTACATGAATAAAAACAGGGTACCTACGTGTCTCTCTCTCTCTCTCTCTCTCTCTCTCTCTCTCTCTCTCTCTCAGTATTTACCAGACTAGAAGTTATGTACCAGTTGAAAGGGAGAGAGAGAGAGAGAGAGAGAGAGAGAGAGACAGACAGACAGACAGACAGAGAGAAAGAGAAAGAGGTCAGGGAATAAACAGTAGACTCACTGAACAAGCTGAAGGAGAGTGGAGAAGGACGGGGAGGAAGGAGGGAAGGGGGAGGGAAAAGGGGAGGAGAGGAAGGAGAAAGAAGGGAGGAAAGGAAGGAGAAAGAGGGGTGAGAGAAAGAGAGAGAAAAGTTGGGGGAGAGAGGGGAAGGGGGAGGAGGGGAAGGCCGAGGGTGTGGACGAGCATACAGGCCGCTTGGGAAATTAGAGTAGGAGAGGAAAGAGGCCTGGGAGAGAGGGGAAAACAGAGAGGGGGTGGGGAGGCAGAGAGGGGAGGGGAGGGGAGGAGGGAAAGGTTTAGGAGGGAGGACAGGGGGAGAAAAAGAGAGAAAGGGGACAGAAATGAGTGAGAGGGAAAGAGTGAGGAATACTGAGAGGGAGGGGAGAGGGAAATAGGAATGAGAGGGAGGGAAGGGGAGAAGAAAATAGGAATGAGAGGGAGGGAAGGGGAGAGGGAAATAGGAATGAGAGGGAGGGAAGGGGAGAAGAAAATAGGAATGAGAGGGAGGGAAGGGGAGAGGGAAATAGGAATGAGAGGGAGGGAAGGGGAGAGGGAAATAGGAATGAGAGGGACGGAAGGTGGGATACAAAATAGTGAAGTGAAGAGGAGACGGGAAAAGAGAGGGAAAGGAGGGGGAGAGGGGAGGAGAGAGGAAGGAGGAGGGGGAGGGAGGAGAAAGGGCGAAGGGAAACTGGAAAGCGAGAGAATAGACACCAAGAAAAAAAAATACACTAAGTTTGACAGGCACGACAGAAAAGACCAACTGGGGGCGAGTCCATGGGGAGAAGAGGCAGAAAGAGAATAAAAAAAAAAAAAAATGAATAAAATAGAAAAAAAATGCCGATGTTCCAGACTTTTGCAGTGAAAGACACGGCCAAACTTAAGATTTTACTGAGAGAGAGAGAGAGAGAGAGAGAGAGAGAGAGAGAGAGAGAGAGAGAGAGAGAGAGAGAGAGAGAGGGGAAAATAAACAGAAGTGAATTTATTAAGAGGGGAGGGAGAGGTGAACGAGAGGGGAAAATATAAGAGGTCCGAGGGGAGAGGGGAGGAGAGGCAAAACTGAAACTAAGAATTTTGAGTTTCGAAAAGGAAATGGAGAGAGAGAGAGAGAGAGAGAGAGAGAAACGGAATTTTAAGCTGGGCAGACGTCAAATATAAGCTTATGAAGAGAGAAAGAGAGAGGGAAAGGGGAAATGACACGGGGGAGGGGAAAAACAACAATTAAAAAGGCCTGAGGGGAAAGGAACGAGGGGAGAGGGGAGGCGGGGAGGCGGGGAGACAATTTTGCGATGGCACGGGCTGGTGGTCATGCAAGAGAGGGGAGGTAATGAAGGTTAGGGGTCATGGGTCATACATAGGAATGGGGATGGAGGAAGAGGGGAGGAAAAAGAGAGGAGGTGAGGGGGAAAGGGGGACTGGGAGAGGGGGAAAAGAGGAGGGGGAGAGGGGAAAAAGGAGAGGGGGAGAGGGGGAAAAGGGGGAGGGGAACAGTGGAGAGGGAAAGGGAGAAAAGGGAAGGGGAAAGGGGGAAAAAGGGAGGGGGAGAGGGGGAAAAGGGGAGGGGAGAGGGGGGAAAAGGGGAAAGGAAGAGAGGGGGTTTGGAGAGGGTTTGAGGAAAAGGAGGAAGGTGAAACAGCAGGTAAAAGGGAAGGGGAAAGAATAAGAGGCAAGGACAATAAGGGGAAATGAGTCGAGAGAGAGAGAGAGAGAGAGAGGAGAAAATGAAGAGATACGGAGAGACAGTGGAAGGAGGGAGACAATTTTGCGATGGCACAGGCCGGTGGTCATGCAGCAGAGGGGAGATAACGAAGGTCAGAGGTGAAGGATGACAATGAGGCTGGCATGGCGGGATAAGGATTAGAATATGGAGGAGGGGAGAGGAGGAGGGAAGAAGGAGTGGGAAAATCAGCTAGGAGGGAGGAGGTGGGGAGAGAGGAGGTAAGAGGAGGGAGAGAAATAACCAGAGATCACGAGGGAGAAGAGGAGGAAGGGAACGAAGGAGGGAAAGAGGAAAGGGAGGAGAGGCAAATAAGCGAAGGAGTGTGGAGGTGGGGAGAGAGGAGGTAAGAGGAGGGAGAGAGATAACCAGAGATCACGAGGGAGAAGACGAAGAAGGGAACGAGGGAGGGAAGGAGGAAAGGGAGGAGAGGGAAAGGTGTGGAGGGGTGTGGAAGAAGAAAGCGTGGGTGGGTGACGGGGGATGAGAGAGGGTGAAAATAGTGGAGAGGGAGAAAAAGAATACGAAAGGTGAGATGAAGGAAGAAGAAAAAAGAAAGGGGGAAAGATTAGGTAAAGGAAGGAGAGGAGAGAATGGATCAGAGAGAAGGAATGTGGTCAAAAGGAAGGAAGGAGACGAGAGGAAAAGAGAGGAGGGGGAGAAAGAGGAGAGGAGGAAGGAGAGACGAGGAGAGCGGAGGAGAGAAGAGCAGAAGAGAGAAGAAGAGAATGGAGAGGAGAGGAGAAAGGGGTCAAGAGGGAGGAGTAGGAAAGGTCAGTCCATTATTACGTTATGTGTGGTGGTCAGGGAGGGTCAGGTCACAGAGGAGAGGGTGCAAGGTAGTGAAGAGAGAAAGAGAGAGAGGGAGAACAAGGATAGGGAAAAACAGGAAGTAGAGGAGAGGAAACCCGAGGAGGAGATAACGAGGTACAGAAGAAGAAGGGAGAGATAAGAACATGATAACGAGGTAGAGAAGAAGAGGGGAGAGGTAAGACCAAGATAACGAGGTAGAGAAGAAGAGGGGAGAGCAAAGAAGGAAAGAGGTAGTGAAGAGTGAGGGGGAAAAATGATGGAAGTGAAGAAAGGGAAACATGAAGGGATGCTGGAAGGAAAAATAACAGGTGGGACATAAAAGAGGGGAGGTGAGGGGAAATGAAGAGGTGATGAGGGAGGAACAAAATATAGGAAGGAAAAGAGGATGAGGGAAGGGGAGGAGGACAGGGAGGCAAAGAGGGAGGGAAAACAAAGAGGAAGGGAGGGAGGAGAAGAGAAAGAGAAGGGAGTGGGATGGTAAGAGATACGAAGAGGGAATCGCGAGAAAAATGTGTGTGTGTGTGTGTGTGTGTGTGTGTGTGTGTGTGTGTGTGTGTGTGTGTGTGTGTGTGTGTGTGTGTGTGTGTGTGTGTGTGTGTGTGTGTGTGTGTGTGTGTGTGTGTGTGGTAAGCGTCTACCACATAATTACACGACGATATAGACCATACAAACATTACGGTACTGGTGATGAGGGCAAACCTAGACCACTGTAATGTAGGGTAAGTCTCTCTCTCTCTCTCTCACACACACACACATTCAGGTCAGCTGTAGTCACGATATATAAATACATCCATTACATTTGCTCTTATCCAATACCTCGTTCCTCTGTCCAAACTATATATATATTTTCTTCCCAGACGTCTTCCTGTGCAAACTCCACATTTCTTGATATCCAAACGTCGAGTTGTCCGAATTCTGATTTGACTTTACGAGAATACGGATTTATGTAACACAGGAGAGGTCACTAGAAAGTAATAAACAACATCATAAGTCAATCAGGAAAAGGTGTTAGGGGGATTCTTCAAGCGCATGCTCCTATACACACTTTCTGATGAATAAAATCGTCTTGGGTTACCTTGGCCCGCATTCTCGTCTGTTTAGGAAGCTCCCTAACACTTTTTCCTAAGCTCATCACATCGTACTGTCCTACTCTGTGTTAAATACATCCACCAAACACGTCCGGACTTTGCATAAATGACGTACAATAGAATGCTAACCGGCCAAATCCAAAAATAAATCGCTAAGGAACAGGTACTAAGAAGCCTCCTTACTCGACGGGCCTAGAACAGAGCACAAGAGTTACCCCGAGCACGAGAGGGTGTATAAAAAGTTGTAAATTCCTTGGGCTAATTAATTCTCCACTGCCCACGAGGCCCAAATCGTCCCCTGTGAGAGGTATTTTCAAAGGTTAATTAGGGGAGAGAGCCCTGAAGTTTGGCCCCAGGTGCTTGCCAACTACAAGGTCGTAGGCGAAGGGTGGTACGCTCAGCAGTATCCCTATAACATCAGAAGTGTGGTAAATGCGATAATCAAATATAAATGGCTATAAAAAAAAAATAAAAAACGAAAATAGTACGAGGAATCAGAAGTTTTTCAATTGGATTTTTCTGATACCGATACAAAAAGAAAAGAAAATTAAATACAGGAATATCAGTTAAAACAAATCACCTGTACAAAGACGCTGAGAATAAAAATATTGAATGAAACATGAAAAATGAAAAAAATAAACAATAAACTTTATATTCCTAACGTATGCACTTGTAACTATTTGGACTGTTTTCCATTAGAGAGAGAGAGAGAGAGAGAGAGAGAGAGAGAGAGAGAGAGAGAGAAGGAAAAAGACTGTAGTGAGGAGAGAGCTAGGTAGGTATACTAGTGGCGTTGTGGTGATGTGGAGGGGTGTGGAGAGGAGAGGGTGAGGAGATGTGGATGTGATGGAGTAAGTAGGTGAAGGGTGATGGTGCGGAGGGGTGAGAGTGAAGGCATGGGTAGAATAGGATGGGGTGAGGGTGTAGTGGGGTGAGGCTGTAGTGGGGTATGGGTGTAATGGGGTGGGGATGTAATGGGATGAGGGTGTGGAAAGGTGTACAGTACGCGGGAGTTAATTGGTATGGCAGGGTGATGATATGAAGATGTACTGAGATAAAGATGTGGGTGGAGGTAGGGTGGAATGGATATGTTAGGCAATGAAGGCAGGGTAGGGTGGAATGAGAGTGAGGGTAGGATGTGGTACAGTGACGGTGTGGTGGTAGTGTGTGGCGTTGCGTGGGTGGATGGGCAGGGAGCGAGCGCCGCAGTGGATCGAGAGGCCTGGGATTGAGTGAGGGTGCGGTAGGGTGTGGGATGGAGAGAGAGGGAAGGGATGAGAGTGTGGGTGGAGGAAGCGGCGAACAGTGAGGGAGTGGTGGGGTGGAGTGAAGGTGTGTCAGGGTGTGGGTGGGGTTGGGAGTGGGTGTAGTGTGGTGTGTGGGATGTAGTGAGGGTGTGTTCGGGATAGTGAGGATGTGGAGGGATGTGTGTGAGGTGTATGAGGGGTGTGGTGTGGTGTGGTGGGGTGTGGTGGGGTGTAGGGAGGGTGTGGTGGGGTGTAGTGAGGGTGTGGTGGGGTGTAGTAAGGGGAGGGGAGGGGTGGAAGGTCAAGGGTCAGAAGGAACTCGCAGAATCAATATCACAGGAGCGCCGGCAGGGAGGGAGGGAGGCAGGCAGGAAAGGGAGGAGAGGTTGAAGAGGAAAGTAGGAGGGAAGGTAGGTAGGTAGGTAGGTAAGTAGGTAGGTAGGTAGGTAAGAAGATAGGCAGGCAGGAAGATAGGGAGGGAGGGAGGTTGGTAAGTAGGAAAAGAGGGAGGGGAAGGTAAAGCAGGAGGAATTTAGGCACGAATGGGAAGGAAGGAAGGAAAGAGGAGAAAAGAAAGAGGGAGAGGAGACAAAAAGCAAGGGAAGACAGGAGGTAAGCAGGAAGGGAAATTCGAGTCTTCTTGCTTTACTGTCCTTGTCTCTAACTTATAGCATATTTAAGCTACTTATACCCCAGAACATATAGCCCTGAAACGACTAATTGGAACTGTTGTTGTCTGCTTTCCTTTGTGTTCCCTTGAAGTAGGTACGAAGGGAGAAAGGGAGTAGGCACGGGGGAAGGGCAGGCAGGAGGAAGGCAGGCAGGAGGGGGGCAGACAGGAGGTAGGCAGGCAAGAGGGAAGGGAGAAAGAGGGTAGGCATGAAGGGAGGAGACGCAAAAGGAAGGTACGCAGGAAGAAAGGGAGGATGGAACAATGAACAAATAAGGAGAATATGGAATTAGGTGGTTGGAAAAGATGGAGAATGGAAGCACAGAAGTACATGCAGGAGTAAAACATTAGAATAAGGACATCAAGACAGAAAAAGAGAGGAAAGAGAAGAAAAGCCGAAAGAAAAGAAGAGGGAGGAAAGAAGGAATGGAGGTGAGAAATGAAAGAGAGAGAGAGAGGGGGGGGGATTCTTCTTACCCAGCTATCCTTGTCTTATACAATAGAATCCATATCAGTTGCCATTCACTCAACAACAAATGGTCCCTAAAGGATCAATATGTCTGTTGCTGCTGGCTTGCCTTTGTGCGCTCTCTCTCTCTCTCTCTCTCTCTCTCTCTCTCACACACACACACACACACACACACACACACACACACACACACACACACACACACACACATCCCTCCAGTCATGGGCGGAAGGAAAAGTGAGACGGGCCTTTAAAAAAAAAAAAAAAAAAAAAAAAAAAAAAAAAAAAAAGGGGCCACAGAAATTTTACAGGAAAGGACGAATTAGATTTAAAAAAAAAAGGAAATGAAAGAAAAAAGGAAGAATAAAGTAGAATAAACAGAAAAAGGAGAAGAAAAACAGGAGGAAGGAGGAGAAGGAAATTAGCAGGAGGAGCAAAAAGAAGAGGAAATGTAATAAAAGAGAGGAGGAAGGAATGAGAAAGTGGGCACATAGAGCAGGAAAGGTGGAATAAAGAATGGAGGAGGAGGAGGAAGGGAAAGGTAATGGAAGGAGATGGAGGAGGAGGAGGAGGAGGAGGAGAGAGGGGGAGGGATAAGATAACAGAAAGGTCAGGAAAAACATAAAATACTTGGAATGAAGGAAGGGAGGGAAGGTATGATAAGTAGAAGAGGAGGAGGAGGAGGAGGAGGAGAAGGAGGAGGACGAAAGGGAAGTTATATTAAAAGGCAGAAAAGGAGGAAATGGAGGAAAGGAACACTGGAAAAAAGAAGAAAGACGGAAAGTGCTGAGAGGGATTGAAAAATACACAAAAACTGAAATGGACAGAAGGGGGAGAGAAATAGGAAGAGGAGAGAGAGAGAGAGAGAGAGAGAGAGAGAGAGATGGAGCGAAAAACAATAAGGGAAGCTGCTATAAGGGAAAAAAAAGTATGACTGCAACAAAATCAAAATTAGCAGAGATTAAATTAAAGCAAGGCCAGCAAAATGCATGGAAAAATCAATGAAAAAAAATGACAAAAAGAAAACCAAGAAAATAAAAAATACAGGTGAAAAACAGGAAATAACAAACAACAACAACAGAAAAAATAAAACAGAAAAACATACTAAATGAAAAAGTAAATAAATATACAAATAAATGTGTATATACGTAAATAAATGAGTAAATAAAATAACTAAATAAATAACAGAAAATAAAATAGATCAGGAATGAATAAATAAAATAAATATATAAATAAATAACATCAAATACTCTAAATAAATAAATAACTGCGTAAATAAAATCAGTAAATAAATAAATGGAGGCAGGAATTTCCCCTCATCAGCAGGTAAGCGGGGAAAATGTCATACGAGTTACCTGTCCTTGTCACTGGAGAAAATAAAAGGAAAAAAGGGAAAAATAAAGCGCGGAAGAACAATTGTTGCGGTCCAAACACTCATTAATCTTGTCTATTTTTTTACCCTTTCAGTCCAATGGTGTTGTTTTATATATCCCTGTCGATCTCATTGTCTATTTATGTCGGCCTACCTATCAATTTATCTATCTATCGGCCCATCAGTTAATCTACCTATCTATCTGTCCATCGCTCTCTCTCTCTCTCTCTCTCTCTGCAATGCGACACACTACTTATTTACGTCACTCAGTATGCCTCTCTCACCTGCCCTACCTGTCCACTGATTAATATTTCACCTTGTTCTTTAACCCCTTCACTCACATGCTTTATTTCACGGTTTATTTTATTCAGGCTACCTCCGGACGACTTTGTTCAGCTTAGGAAAGGCTTCTCTTCTTCAAAGGAGTAATGAAGGCCGCCTCTAACCCTCTTAATCTCAACTCCCTCTCCTAAGCTGAGTATAATGGTCAGTAGATAGCAATAATAATAATAATAATAATAACAATAATAACAATATCACAGGCCTATATCATTATCCTGAGTGTTAATCTACTCTAACTTCTAAGCCTATTGATTTAATTAGGCCTACGTCACTCAACCTGCCTCTCTACCTGTTCCAAGTTAATCAATTCCACTTCCTTCTTTCTACCGTTCATCAGTTCCTTAACCCCATTATTCATCTGATTTATTTTTGCTTTATTACTGCAACCCACACGTGCTGTAGAGGGACGCCTTCAAGTGGTGGCACAGTTATAACCAGGCGGATCCACTGCCTGGTTAACATCCCACACTCCCCCTATTATCCCCAAAAGGTGGATGGTGGGTACTCAGAGGATATTTTCAGCCTGCAGTCTACTGGGTTCACGCTTCAGACGAAACTGGGGCTACAACAACAACAACAACAACTACTACTACTACTACTACTACTACTACCACTACTACTACTACTATTGTTGCAACCACCTGACGATTTTATTCATCTTAACTCACTGAGAATAGGGATTTCTTTTTATTTTATTTTTGGCATCCCCAGACGATTTTATTCAGCTTAGGAGAGACTTTGCGAACTGAGGAGATAAGATATAGCATTAACTTTACCCTTTACTGTGTGTGTGTGTGTGTGTGTGTGTGTGTGTGTGTGTGTGTGTGTGTGTGTGTGTGTGTGTGTGTGTGTGTGTGTGTGTGTGTGTGTGTGTGTGTGTGTGTGTGTATTTACCAGTGCTAACTCGAATATATTCAGCCATTTTAAATCAGCCTAATCTGGAATATATGTAGGTTAAAACACACAAGATAATGTCTGTAAATTCCCAAGAAATTACCACTATTTCCTGATTTAGTTACACGATCAGGCAACTATCATGTCAGGCCTTTGGTTCCTTCTTCCTAGCATAAAAAAAATAGGAGTGGAATTCTAGGTAACATCTAACTTGCCCGGTAACCTAACCTAACATACCTATCGACCCTACCTACACACACACACACACACACACACACACACACACACACACACACACACAACAATGGTAGGTGTTAATCAAGGTAGAATTTCCCAGACGGCAGAGGGAGGTGTGCTGGACCAGGTAAAAGTTTCCCAAGCAGTGGAAGGTGTTGCTCTCACTCTCTACAAACACAGGAGGGAAGATATAAAGATAAGATATATAGATAAGGTATTAGGAGAGAGAGAGAGAGAGAGAGAGAGAGACACACACACACACACACACACACACAATAGGTAGTTACGGAAGTGTCGAGGGAAAGTGTCATTGTTAGTCTTATGTCACCTACACATGGTTACACACACACACACACACACACACACACACACACACACACACATTTTCCCACATCCTCCTTCCCCCCCATAGTCTCAACCACGCCTCTATTCCTTACCCACTCCTTCCCTCCATCTCTCTCTCTCTCTCTCTCTCTCTCTCTCTCTTGTATTCCCCACATTCCCCTATCCCCTTTCCACTCATTCTCCCTCTCCATCTCACTCATTCACACCCACACAACATGTTCCCATCTTCCCACACCTTCCTCAAAGCCTGATCCATTCCCACGGCGTGCACTAAAAAGTATATTGCCAAATCCCACTACTGTTATTCGCAAATTATTCCAGATGACTCTCACTAATTTCCTACGACAGGTTTTAATTATAAGATCTGTGTACCTTAATTAAAAACAGGTGAAATTGCAGGTACGTTAATGAGAAGGTGGAAAAGGTGGGTGCTGGTGGTGGTGGTGGTGCTGGAGGTGGCAATAATAATAATAATAATAATAATAATAATAATAAAACCAGCTCACAAGTCACATAACACCAATTAAAATCCAGAAAGGCAAACACAAAAACACATAATGATTCCTAAAAATCAATGAATGGAATATAACTGTTTCACATATTTTTATTTCGCTATCTTGTCACGAGTTTCCCAAATTTATCGTTTAAATTCGATCACTATTTTCTTTTTCAGTTTATTATTACTATTTTCTGACGATTTTATTCAGCTCAGGAGAGACTATTCGAAATGGAGGGTTAGATACAGCCTTCACTTCATTCTTCACTGCTATACTTCCTTCACTTTAACTTGGCCCAGATTTTCGTCCTCCCGCGCCTCCTTTTCCTTGGTTCAGTGGCGGAAAAAGACAGTGCTAAGGCTATACATCCTTTCCGTACCACTTCTTCGTGACTGTGTGTGTGTGTGGGGGGGGGGAAGGGAGCAACAGGAACAGGGCCACGTATATAACTGGACATTCCATAATCCCCCCCTTTGCACTTTTTCCTCCTCTTCTTCTTCTCCCTCCTCCTCCTCTTCCTCTTCCTCTTTTCCTTCCCACCTTTCCCCTCTTTCATTTACCTTCTTCTCCCTCTTCCGCCCACCTAACTGTCCTTGTCCCCCACCTCTTCGCTTCCCTCTCCATCCTGCCTCCCATCACACACACATTCCTCTTTCTCTCCATCCTTAAATCCCTCTCCCCCACTCCTTCCCCTCCCCACATTCCCCTCTCTGTCCCTTCATCTTCACCTCTCTCTCTTTCTCTCTCTCAGTACTTGCCCTTCCAGCGCTGATGTCACCTTCCGTTGTTACTTACCTGGAAAAGAGAAATTTTAGTAAATAATAATAATAATAATAATAATAATAATCATTAATAAGTACAAAGAAAATAGTATCTTAAACACACACACACACACACACACACACACACACACACACACACACACCTGAGTTTAAACACACAGGCGGCCAAACAAAATTCGACAAAACACAAAAAACACTGCTATGGAGTTTTTCCCGTTTGGTCTGCATTCCATACGCGGTCAGGCGTGATGTGACCCTCTCAGCCACTCTCCTAGCCACTCCCAGCACACTCCTAGCACTCACAGCCTCTCTAGCACTCCCAACCTCTCTCCTAGGCACTCACGTCACTTACTTGCCTACCTATACTACTGCAAACCCTCTTCTGTTCTTCATCTAGCCTCATCTACCCCTTTTCCCAGCACTCTCCTGGTCACTCCCAGCACTCTCCTACACTCTTAAGCCCTTGTAGCACTTTCCTGAGCTCCCAGCACTCTCCTAGCCACTCCCAAAGCCTCATCGGGCCACTCTACATTGCGGGAGGCAAGCTGATCACATCTAACAATCGTAGGTATTCCATAGGTGAACGACAGAAAATATGACCTTATTTACATTTCCGTCCTCTCTTTCAATAATAAGACCATTTCGGGCTACACAATCTGAAGATGGCATTCATATTGCCCGGAGAGTTAGAGAAAAGAGAGAATTCATGCTCTAATCTGTGTCTCTTTCCTACCTAAATATATAATCCCGGTTTCCTACAGTGTCCTTAATGCACAAGAAACCACTCGTCAGTCCCCGAAATTTCTCACATATATCCTGTGTTCTATACCGCATTAGTCTGCTCTCCAATCCAGTCTCAGACCACTTCAAGCGTCCCTAACAACCCCCTGTCCGCCCCAGCCCCGCCAGACGTCCCGCTGACACATACTGATTGGCAGGCCTAACATTGCGGCGGGGGGAAGAACGGACAGGTAGACTGAGTAGGGGGAGCAGGTGTGATGGTGGTGAGGACGGCAGTGTGAGGGAAATAGACGTGTGTATGTGTTTCACCTTGAGCTTGAACTTGGCTCTCATTAGAGTTGGCATCGTACTGTTTGCCAGGACAGAGAGGAGGACGGAGAAGGGGGAGGCAGGTAGAAAAAGAATTAGGGAGACCAGATGTGCTAGTGAAAACATAGAATCATAGTAACCGGATATTTTCAAACAAATCTTTCTGAGTGATTTATTCTCCACATTACTTCCTAATATCTTCTTGTAGCATATTACCGAAAATATTATAAACTTATACACTAACAGGAAGTCACGGTAGCTCATGGGTTATCGCGTTAGTTTCCCATCCCTACCATTGGTGCCATGAAGCTAAGTTAAAACCCAGCCATGCCAGGGATTTAAAGTGGGCGCTGGCAGTAAGTACGTTTATGTGTAAGTTCGAACATCTTTCCACCCTATAGATTCATACAACTGACATATATAAAATGATACATAAACGCAGCCGACAAAACGCTTCTACATTTACATACACCACTTTCACAACAAACATCCCTTCCTGACTGATAACTGGCCAGCATGAGGAAGGTTAAACTTTGGCCATCACTCTCCCTCCGTGAAGTTCCGGTTCTGCTGCGGCCCTCTTACGAACTGAAACAGATACTGATTGGTGTGAACAGTAGTGGCTTCTGTTATGCATCTGTTGTTGCATCGGGGGGGGGGGGAAAGGGGCAGGAATGTGTGTGGAGGGTGGAATAAGTGGTGTGTGGTGGAGGTGGAACTGTAAGAGCAGGTGTGTGGTGGAGGGTGGAATTGTAAGAGTAGGTGTGTGGTGGAGGGTGGAATTGTAAGAGCAGGTGTGTGGTGGAGGGTGGAATTGTAAGAGCAGGTGTGTGGTGGAGGGTGGAATTGTAGGAGCAGGTGTGTGGTGGAGGGTGGAATTGTAGGAGCAGGCGTGTGGTGGAGGGTGGAATTGTAGGAGCAGGTGTGTGGTGGAGGGTGGAATTGTAGGGGCAGGTGTGTGGTGGAGGGTGGAACGGTAGGAGCAGGTGTGTGGTGGAGGGTGGAATGGTAGGGGCAGGTGTGTGGTGGAGGGTGGAATGGTAGGAGCTGGTGTGTGGTGGAGGTTGGAATTGTAAGGGCAGCGGGTGTGGTGGAGGGCTGGTGATGGTGTGCTGGAGAGTAACGTTGTAGGAGCAGGAGTGTGAGTGGTAGTGAAGGCAACATTTGGTCTGGTCCCCTTTAACTCCCAAAGGACCCACCGTTTCTCTCCCAGGACCAAAATGGCCCTGACGGAACCCGTAATACAATTTCAACCTACCACTGCTGTTTTGTCGATGTTAACAGTACGCTCCCCGGTAGAACAGCACAGCATTTTCCCCTGTCTATTGCCTAACTGCCCACCACTTCAAGAACATCGGTATCATCATCCACATCCACTGACACAACACTCAAACACTTTCGAAATTAAACCCACTAACACGACACTAAAACACCTCGAGGTAATACACCCATAATCTGCCTCGTGTTTTTCTTTCCTTTTTTTTTTTTAGGATTACGTCAGGAGTCCTATCTTCTTCTATAAAATATCAATAAAGGAATTAACATAACTAGATTAAAAGTGCAATAAATAAAAGCTTATCAACTACAAAGTTATCTGAAACAAAGGGAGAGAGAGAGAGAGAGAGAGAGAGAGGTCCAAAGACAAAGATGACATGCCAAACATTCTTAGATACAGAAACAATTCTCCTAGATAACACAGTTTACGGCCGAGATTCTCACTCTCTCTCTCTCTCTCTCTCTCTCTCTCTCTCGAGGTAGAGTGTGCTAGCATGAGTAATGGAGGAGGCTGGTGAGAGAAAGCGCAGGTGAGAGAGAAAGAAATTGGGTGTACGAGAGAGGGAGACAAGAGAGAGAGAGAGAGGGAGGGTGCGAGGCGAGTGGGTGGGTGTGAAAAAAGAGCGAGCGTGGGAGAGTGTGGCAAGAGGGTGTGGGAGTGAGAAAGAGAAACAGGCTGCTGGGTGTGGGAGTGTGGAGAAACAACACGATAAATGATACACAGCTGCACAGATACACACACCACAAAGAAATATGTGTTCAAGAGAGAGAGAGAGAGAGAGAGAGAGAGAGAGAGAGAGAGAGAATGGAGGAAAGAGCTTTGATTTAGGAATACAAAAACTTACCCCATCTCAATACAACGTGAGATACAACTAACCCAAATGTGTTTCAGTGAGTCACCCACCCATTTACTGTCCAGAGTAATTTGGCCTAACCAGGATAGATGGTGTGGAGGATGAGGGGTAGGAAGCGTGGGGGATAGGGAAGAAAAATGGGATAGAGGGGAGAGAAATGAGATGGGGAGATGAGAAGTGGGACAAAAAGGGAAAATTGGGATAGGGAAAGGGGAGAGAAATAAGATGGGGAGATGAGGAAAAGGAGAGATGGTAGGAGGATGAGGGGTAGGAAGCGTGGGGGACAGGGAAGAAAAATGGGATAGAGAGAGGGGAGATAAATGAGATGGGGAGATGAGAGAGAAATGGGACAAGATGGGAAAATTTGGTTAGGGAGAGGGGAGAGCAAATGGGGAGAGGAAAGAAAGGGAGAGATGGTAAGAGGATGAGAAGTACCAAAGATAGGGGGGAAAGGGATGAGAAATGGGGATAGGAAGGATGCAGAAGAGGAGACAGTGGAGTGAATGAAAAGAAAAAGGGGTGAGACTAGATGAGAATGAAAGAAATCAGATGAAGAGAGGGGAGAAGAGATAGTATGAGGGGAAACAAAGATGGAGGGAAAGAAAAGGGGAGAGATAAGATGAAAATTGGAAATGGAAAATGAGTACAGATTAAAAAAAGGGAGATAAGATGATGATGAAAAGGATAATGGGAAATATGAAACAGGGAGGGAAAGGGAGGAAAATACATAAGGGAATGGAGAGGAAAGGGAATAACTGACATGGAAATGAGATAGAGGAAAGAGAGGAAAACTAAGTGAAAGAGGAACAGGAAGAAATGATATGGGGGGAAGGTTGAAGGGAAGGAACTGTGAGATGAGAAAAATGGATGATAATATGAAATGGAGGAAGGAGGTTAAAACGAGGAAGAAGGGAGGGAGGAAGGGAAGAAGATGGGATGGAGGGACGAAGGGAGGAAGAAGGAAGGGAGAAACGAAAAGAATAGTGAGGAGAACTGGAGGAGGAGGAGGAGGAGGAAATGGGTCAGGAAGGGGAAACGAGAAAAAATTCAAAGGGAAAAGACGAACTTCTTTATTACACAGCAGCTAGAAAACATGTTATTATTATTATTATTATTATTATTATTTTTATTATTATTACAGTATTATTATATTTTTCATTATTCCACCCCTCCTCCTCCTCCTACTCTTCCTCTCCTCTTCTTCCTCCTCCTCCTCCTCCTCCTCATAGGCTCCTCTTTCATTACACCTGCAACTGTCCTTTCTTCCTCTCTCCACCTCAAGGCCTCTCTCTCTCTCTCTCTCTCTCTCTCTCTCTCTCTCTCTCTCTCCCTCTCACACACACACACACACACACACACACACACACACACATTCCAGTCTACTTCTCCCCTCCCCTTCGTCTTCCTTTCCTCCTTCTCTCCCTTCCTTCCTCCATTCTTCTCTCCATCCTTCCCCCCTCCCACTCCTCCCCCCTCTTCACCTGTGTTTATTTGTAGTCCTCTCGGCTGGCCTTTGACTCTCTCTCTCTCTCTCTCTCTCTCTCTCTCTCTCCGATAATCATCCATCGATTATCGTTTTCCATTTCTCTCTCTCTCTCTCTCTCTCTCTCTCTCTCTCTCTCTCTCCCTCCCTCCACAAAGGGCCAGGATGGATATGGTGAGGCAGAGTGATGTGGGTGGAGATAAGCAGAGCAGGTCGGCTTAGGTAGGCTGAGGCAGAAGATAAGGCAGGGTGAGGCAGGAAGATACGGCAATGTAAGGCAGGATGAGGCAGGGTGAGGAAGGTTAAGGTAGGGTAAGGAACGGTGAGGCAGGGTGTGGAAGGGTGGGGCGGGGTGAGGATAGGTAAGGCAGGGTGTGGGGGAGTTAGGCAGGGTTTGGGAGGTTAAGGCAGAGTGTGGGAAGAGTGAAGCAGGGTAAGGGTGAATACCATAGGGTGAGGGAGGGTGAGGCAGGGTTAAACAGCATGAAGGAGGGTGAAACAAAGTGAAACAAATGAAACAGTGAATGAAGGTGAAAAGATAGTGAGGAATAATACTATAAATAAAAATACAAGACAGAGTAAGGATGAAGGCAGGGTGAGGCAGGGGAGAGACAAGGTGTGGCAGGGTGATGTAGGATAGATACACATGAGACAGGGTGAGGCAGTGTGAGGTGGGACAAGAGTAAAGTGAGGGTGAGGCAGTGTGAGGTGGGACAAGAGTAAAGTGAGGGTGAGGCAGGGCAGAGACATAACACAGAGAGGCAGGGTAGAAACAGGGTGAGGTAGAACAGTGATAAGGAGGGGAAGAGGCAGGTGAGTCAGGTACAGAGTCAGGGAGGGGAACCTGCTCACTCAACAGTTTATGTAGAGAGTAAACACCACCTTAAATATCTTACTACCTGTCTACCTCCGGCACTACCTACCAGCTACCAACCTACCTACCTACTTCTCTCACTACCTACCTAGGCTACCTGTCCAACCAACTACCTATCTACCTACCTGACTGTTTCACCACCTTCCAACCGCAGCACCCACCTGCCTACCTTCCTCACCACCTACCTACTTGCCGCACTGACTACCTACCTACCTACATAACCTATATATATATATATATATATATATATACTGTATACCATCTCCCTACCTCATTACCAACATCAGGTACCATTCCACCTTTCTACCAGTCTTCATCCATACCTTCCTCAAAGCCTGTCTCCCTACCTTCGTACCTATCACCCACCTGCCGCACCATCTACCTGTCTCACTAACTACCTGTCACACTCTCTACCTACCCACTTCCTAACATACTTGCTTCAGTATCTAACCTATCTACTTTCGTAACTGTCTACCAACTCCGAATGAATCTACCTCTCTACCCGTGTACCTAACACTTTCATACCTACCTACCTCAACTATCATTCTACCTACCTACCTACCTCTCTACCTGCTACCCACCAAGAACCAAGGGATAATAACCTCTCACGTTCATTACCTGGAATAATTACCTGGCCAACCCTCCCGTACCCTCCCTAAACCTCCTCTTTCTTCCCCCTTCCCTCATTACTTCTCTCCTTCCTTTTCTTCTCATTATTTCCCCCCACCTCTCTCTCTCTCTCTCTCTCTCTCTCTCTCTGATCAACTGTACATTATATAGCCTGCAACCCACTCTCAATTCTTCTGTTTATTTACTTCGTCTTCAGTCCCCCTCCCCTCCCCTCTCCCCTTCCAGAGTGACGTCATCCCCCATCTAGCACTATATAAGGTTGCCCCATTGAGAGAGAGAGAGAGAGAAAGAGAACGGGACTATAATGTATGGTGTATGTCATTTAAAGACAGTATGAGAACACCTTAATATACTGTATATTCATAGCACTCTCTCTCTCTCTCTCTCTCAAAGAAAAGGGCAGAGGTGGAAAAAAAAAAAAGACTAAAATATTGGTGTATGTAGCACGTTATTATCCTTCACTTCCCTCTCCTAACCTACCAGACATCCAGTGACGTCATTCCCTCATCCAGCACTATATAAGGTCACTCCCCCTTGACAGAGAGAGAGAGAGAGAGAGTTGAGGGGCCACAGTTCAGTATCACACCAACGCTGCTCACATACAGTCTACACATCATCATCATCATCAACATCAACAACATCATCATCATCATCTCCAATTTCAAGGGTCTCTCTCTCTCTCTCTCTCTCTCTAATTATTTGCGATTCGTGTTGACTACGCCTTCCACTATCATCGTAATAATAAAATAATAATAATAATAAGAAGAAGAACAACAACAACAACAACAACAACAGTATCCCCTTACCCACCCACAAGAAGAGAGAGAGAGAGAGAGAGAGAGAGAGAGAGAGAAAACTATTATACCGTACCACACTCTTTTCCTGAATATCGCATCAAATTCCTTTCGGCTTAATAACGTAGCTCCGCGTGCCCCAATCACAATACTTCCACAATTCCGGCGAGTTTTCATTTCGGTCCGTGATTGGATCGGCGCCGGACCGAAGATGACCTAGGATTCGTTTTCTTTCGCTCGGGGTTTCGATTCGGTCAGTTGGTTTCTCTCTGCCCCGAAAGGATGATGGTGGATTGTGAAACAGAGGGAATATAGGCCTGCAGTCCACGGGGTTCACGTTAAGCTGAGCCTGGGGTTTCAACTGCTAGAGAGAGAGAGAGAGACTGTGTGTGTGTGTGTGTGTGTGTGTGTGTGTGTGTGTGTGTGTGTGTGTGTGCGTTTACCTATGATCACTATACCCTAATCATCACTCCCATCAAATTACTTTCATTTTAACCACAAGTTTTAATATCAAGTATCGCAAATTTCAGTCACTTTCAAAATCTCCCCAAAAAGAGAAAATAAAAGTCAAAATGATCAACTCATCTCCCACGCCAAATTTAACTTTAACGATAGTCATTGTTGCATTTAATTCTGTGTAATTTAACAGTTGGCAGGATTTAAGGGATGGTTAGTGTGACTGCTTTCTAGTGTGACAGGTTGGTGCTCTCTCTCTCTCTCTCTCTCTCTCTCTCTCTCACACACACACACACACACACACACACACACACACACACACAACACAACACACTACACAAAAATAGCATAATTCTCTCTCTCTCTCTCTCTCTCTACAGGTTGGTGCTCTCTCTCTCTCTCTCTCTCTCTCTCTCACACACACACACAACACAACACACTACACAAAAATAGCATAATTCTCTCTCTCTCTCTCTCTCTCTCACACACACACACAACACAACACACTACACAAAAATAGCATAATTCTCTCTCTCTCTCTCTCTCTCTCTCACACACACAACACAACACACTACACAAAAATAGCATAATTCTCTCTCTCTCTCTCTCTCTCACACACACACAACACAACACACTACACAAAAATAGCATAATTCTCTCTCTCTCTCTCTCTCTCTCTCTCTCTCTCTCTCTCTCTCTCTCCACCAACATAACAACACAGTTTTCAACACCTGTCACGCGTCCAGTGCACAAAACTCGCCTAAATTCCCTACAATAGGACCCAAAACGCATTCCAATACCCTCTAAATAATAATAAAAAAAGTTCTGTCTATCTGTCTATCAATCAATCTATCTATCTATCTACAACCAAACACCACAATCGCGTCAGGGGTGGCCAATTGTCTTTTGAGTTAGTTGCTTTACGAGGAGAGACACTAACCCTCAGCCAACCCACTTGCTGACACGTAGGGAACACGCATGAGTGGGTTATATGGTTACCACCCAGCGTTGTAAATGGTTTCCTGGCTTATCACTCAATGTAAATCTACCTGAAAGGGAAAGAAGAGTAATAAAAAGTGACAGAAAAGATAACAGAAATAGGAACGAAGGAGGGCAGACACAGAAACGGAATGATAAAGGTGAAGGAAGAAGTAGGCAGCACTACATAAAGTGAGTGGATGGTAGAACATGGTTAATATATGCTGTTTTGTTCATTTGGATTGAGTTCATATAATTTTTTCTATTATTTATGATTGAATTAATGACTTGAAACTAACTGAATGTGTTTAACGGAGGCTGGATATGTTCATTTATTTTCTCTTTTATTTATAGCATTTAATTAACTGAAGGTAAATGAGTGCAGTAAAGGGAAATATCAGAGAGAGAGAGAGAGAGAGAGAGAGAGAGAGAGAGAATAAATATATAAAACATTACTTCACTGTGTGTGTGTGTGTGTGTGTGTGTGTGTGTGTGTGTGTGTGTGTGTGTGTGTGTGTGTGTGTGTGTGTGTGTGTTTTGGGTCGTGTGCTGGGAAGGGGATGTGTGCGTAAAACTGGAAGCTGTGTGTGCATGTGTGCATACCATATTAATGTGCGTGTGTGTGACCATAAAACAGAGACAGGCTTTCCGCATGCCTGTATGTGTGTGTGAGGGGGGAGGGGTGCACGGTATATATGTGTAGATAGGAAAGGGTGTGTGAAATCTGTGTGCACCCGTGAAAGTATGTGTGTGTGTGTGTGTCAAAACTGCCCTGGTTCTCTCTCTCTCTCTCTCTCTCTCTCTCTCTCTCCATAATACCCAGCTTTCCCTACTCTTTACTCGCCACCATCACCGTCATCACCACCACCACCTCATCACACCTCCATCATCACCTTCCCCCTTCTCTCATCCTCAGCTGCCCGTTACTACCATTAATCCCATGCTTCCTCCCTACCATTTTCAATCTTCCTTTCTTTTCACTTTCCTCCTCCTCTTCCTCCTCGTTCTTCTTCTTCTTCTTCTTCTTTCCTCCTCTACTATCTCACATTTTCCGCCTTCTTCCTTTCTCATTTTCTCCTCTTTCACCTTTCTATCAATTACTCTTTTTTTCCTTTCCTGTTTTCCTCCTTTATTTCATATTTTTCTATCACTACTAACATATTCATTACCTTTTCTCTCTCCCCATTTTCTGTCACTTTAATCTTCCTTTCCTCTTTTCCTCTCTCACTTCCCCATTCATTTCCATCTCTCTATACCTGCCTTCCCCACTCTCCTCCCTCACTTCCCTATCATTTTCCTTCTCCTTTACTCCCTCCCCTCCGCTGGAAATGAGTCGTTAGTGCGAACACCCTCAATAATGGGCATCCTAATATCGATTCAATCAATATCTCAACACATAAGATTCCAGTAACTATGTGCTGATATTTTTCTCAAACCCACACGTAAGCAGACGAATGAGAACTGATCGATAATTCTGTGATTCTGTTCTCTCTCTCTCTCTCTCTCTCTCTCTCTCTCTCTCTCTCCCCACACACACACACACACACACACACAAAATAGGCAGAGAAAACATACTAATTCTTACTGTCTATCGAAAAATAATCTCCACACTTCTTTTTCCAATCATCGCGGCCTTTACTCTTTTATCCTATCGAGTACTACGCCGTATGAACTGGTGAAAACGGAACCTTCCTCTTATCTATCCTTGTCTTATTAATCAAGGTTAAATCTTTAGCATAACTAGATGGTCATAGAAAATATAGATCACTACGGGTCGATGTGAATTTTGTTGACGTTATTTTCTACATGTATTGATACCACTGTCCCTCCTACTCTCTTCACCTCTCTTATTTTTCCTCTCTTTCTCTTTTCCGACTAAATTCCCGCACCCCCCTCTTTTATTTTCCCTCTCCACCTTCCCCCCCCTCCGCCAGTCCTCCCCCCATCCCACTCCCCACACGCTTTTTCCTCCCCTTCCTCTTCCTCTTCTTCCCTTTTTCTCCTCCGCTTCATCTTAACCTGCTCCCCGCCCCCTCTCCTCCCCTCCATCACCCTCCCTACCATGACGATCTTTTTACTCTCTCTCTCTCTCTCTCTCTCAAAACTTTTGTAATTAGAGAACAAGTACTTCCATTAATATTAAGGGTGGATCACCGAGAATGCCGAAAAGGTCCTACAACACACTCACTCTCTCTCTCTCTCTCTCTCTCTCTCATCACTAAGAATCACTGATACCTGACACCCCCCCCACATACACCTGCACACGAGTTGACACTGCATATTCTCTCTCTCTCTCTCTCTCTCTCTCTCTCTCTCTCTCTACGATTAGGGTAAGGGTGACTGCGCTAAGAACGGTTCATGTGAAAATGGAAGTAGGAAGGAGGGGGCGACAGTAGACGAGAGAGAGAGAGAGAGAGAGAGATTGCCTGTGCTTGTGAGTCTGTATATATCATCAGCAAAGCACTAACAGGGTACGAACATATGCTAACACAAGTAAAAACATATCACAGACACACATTCCAATCCCTAACACTTCTGGCATATAAACACGCACATCGGGAGGCGAAATCGATGCCACTGGGCAGTCCTGAATCCCGTAATAGTGAGTGCCAATTATAAACCACGTAAGCAGAGGAGAAACGAGACTACCCATGTATTCCCTTCGTGACATAAAAAAAAAAAAAAAAGAGAAAATGATGCAAGGAAGGGGGGACTGAAAAATATCTTACTTTTGCCTCATTAGTACAAAGATGGATTAAAGAAAGGAGAATAAATGGAAAGTAAACACAGGAGATGATGGAAGGGAAGAGAACAGAAGCGTAGAAAAAGAGAAGAAAGAAGATGAGAAGGAAAAAGAAAAGAGGAGAGGAGTGGAGGGGTTAGAATATAGGCTATATCTCTTAACCATCCTACTAAAAGAACTTAATCCCTGGCTAAATAAAATCGTCTGTAAATAGCAAAAATAAAATTATGAAACCAAGATGTAGAGGTTAATAAAACCGTCTACATACCAAAATACTACTTTTACTACTACTACTACTACTACTACTACTACCAATAAAAATAAATGACAATAATAATAATAATAATAATAATAATAATAATAATAATGAAACTAGGATGCAGATGAAGTAAAGGAGGGTGGAGAAGGAAGCGGATGAGGACAGAAGCAGGCGGACCTCTTAACCTCGAGTGGCCCTTCCTTAGAGCACTAGAAGACCGTCTTGTGGAGGCCGTAATAAGAGAGAAAAGTGATCGTAATGAAGAGGGGAACTTTCAAAATCCCTTCAATATGACATGTCCTTCCTAAGCTACAGAAGTAAATACAAATAAATTAATAAATCATCATCACCATCATCAACAACATCATCATTATTATCATCTCATCGTCATCATCATCAATTGGGAGGTCAAAATAGGTCTAAGATAAGCCCGAATAAAACATAAAATTCGTCGTAGGGATTAATAAAAACTATATAAATTTTGCCTAAGTTAAAATCGTAAGGGGAAGACGGAATAAGATGTTAATGTCAAGGAAGTGGGGCTCTTACTGTGAGGGGGAAGACATCAGAAGGATCAAAGTGCTGTTTCCTGTCTTATCTCAAGTGAGGGGAAAGAGGGGAGTGAAAGAGAGGAGAGGAGAGAGAGAGAGAGAGAGAGAGAGAGAGAGAGAGAGAATGCTGGGAATGTAATAAAGCAAAGATGTCCAAAAGAATGGAGGGAAATTAAAGGGGTAAAACAGAATGAGGCTACAATGTTAAAGGAAAGGAATGCAAAGGAAAGGGTGAAAGGCAGAAAGGAGAAGAGAAGAGAAGAAAAGAAGAGAAGAGAAGAAAAGAAAAGAAAAGAAGAGAAGAGAAGAGGGCACAGAAAACAGACGAAGAGGAAATGAGAGAAAAAAAGAAAAGCGAATGAAAGGAGGACGGAAGGGAAAGAGAAATGAGAGACGAGAGGAGGGAAGAAAGATCTAGGGCACGAGGGACAGAAAACAGGGATGGATTACAGGAAGGAGAATAAACACAGAAGATGGAAGGGAGGAAAGGAGACGAAAAGAGAAGAGACGAGACGAGGAGAGGAGAGAAGAGAAGAGAAGAGAAGAGAAGAGAAGAGAAGAGAAGAGAAGAGTAGAGAAGAGAAGAGAAGAAAACAGAAGAAGAGAAAAAGAGAAGAAAGAAGTAATGCAGAGATGAAGAAATAGAAAAGAAGGGAATGCAATCGAATGGAAAGAAAAGAAAAGAAAAAGAAGGGAAGAGAAAGGGAAGAAAAAGGAAGATACGAGAAGGAAATAAAGACGTGAAACACTAGAAGAAGAGAAGAAGGGAGAGAAAGCCAAGAACAAGTGGAAGGGAAAACAGAGATGGATTACAGGAAGGGAGATTAAAGGGAGAATAAACACAAGGAGGTGATGGAAGGGAGGAAGAATGGGAGGGAAGAGACGGAAGAGAATGAAAAGATGGCAGGAGGGGAGGGTGTAAAATAAGAGGAGACAGAAGTGATGGACAAGAAACATGAAGTAAAAATACAGAGGAAAGAGAGAGGACTGGATGAGAGATGGAGAAGGGGGATGTAACGAAAATGAAGAAAGGAGGGAAGGAAAGAGGGAAGGAAGGAAGGAATGTAGGAAGAATGGATGAAAGTTGTAGAATGTGAAGGAATTTACCAATAGATTAAAAATATGAAGTAAAATAAAAATGAAGAGGAGATGCATAAGAGAAGATGGAGGAGGATTAATAATGAAAACAAAAGGAGAAGTAAAGAAAAAGAGTTGAAAATAATGAAGAAAAGAAGAAAATAAAGAAGAGAAGACACGAAAGAAGCGAGAAAGGAAGGAGAACATGAATGCAAAGAAGAGACTGATGATATGCAAGAGGTCGGGGGATAATGGGAAGAGATGGGAAATTTAGAGAGATGGATGGATTAAAATGTAAGGAAAAGAAGGAAGGAAGGAGGAGGAGAACGAAGGAACGATGGGAAAAAGGGGAGGGGAGAGAACGAAGGAAGGAGGAGAGACGCAAAATGGAAAAGAAGTGACTGATGAATGATGCAAAGTTAGATGACAGGAAGAGGGGAATAATTAAACGACGGAGGTAAAGGAGGGAGGTAATGGAGAAAAAGAAGAAAGGAGGATGGGAGGGAGGGAAGAATAATACGAGGGGGGAAAAGCGAATAATGAGAAAAAATATATATATGAAGAAAGATAAAGGAAAAATGAGGATATTACGAAGACATGTAGAGGGAGACAGCATAAAGAAAAGAAGATGGGAAGATTAACGATATGAGGGAAAGAAAAATAAAAGAAGACGAGAGGGGAAATTTATGTGAGTGGAGGGAATGAACCATGAAAATGAGATGGAAGAAATGGGAAGGAAAATTAATGAAAGCAGGGAGAAAGAAATAAAAATAAGAAAGGAAGGGGGAGAGATAAATTAAGGGAGAGACAAGGACGAGAGTAGGGAGGGATGCATGAACAAAGAAGAAAAAGGGGAAAGTGAGGGGAGGGAGAAAAGATGAAGAGGTAGGGAGAAAAAGCTCTCTTGGGATGAAAAGAGAGAGATGAATGGAGAGAGGGAGAGGTGAAAAGGGAGATGGGTGAGTGTAGGGAGAGAAAATGATAGGAAGGGAGAGCCAAAGGGAGTGATTAATGACCTACGCGAGAGAGGCGAATGTAAGACCATGTGCTTTTGTTTACATCCTCCCACGTGCTTTTGCATATATTCTCGCACGTGTTTTTGTTTACTTTCTCCCACGTGCTTTTGTTTACATCCTCCCACGTGCTTTTGTTTACACTCCCCCGAGCTATCATTATCGCTACACCAACATCATCAGCCAAGGCAACATTAGCTGAACAAACAACAACAAATTAGCTGCCCTCGTGCCCACCGCTTTCACTATAAGCATCACCACAGCAATAACTCATTCACTACTACATCACCACACACAGGCCTACCATATACCTACTCCACAACCAGCATCACCGGAATATCTTAACCATCTTCCAGTTCTATCATCACCTCAAAACCTCACCACCACAGTCACCACACATGTACCTATCCAGGGGTATTTCACGACCATTTCTGCCAATATTGCCTTTACTATCACCACTATTTTGCCATCAGCATAACCACCACTATCACAATATGACACTACCACTGGCACAATACTTCACCACTACCTCATCAGCACCACATCCACCTACCCTAGACTATACCACACCCAGTTCCACCACAAATCCCTTTATCACCATCATCATCATCATCATCATCATCATCATCATCATCATCATCATCATCATCACCTCACATAACCTACGCCTACCCGGGCCTATTCCACAACCAGTTCTCCCACAAATGCCTACTTTCACTACCACCACCAACACACAAACTATCTCATAATATCTACCACTGGACTACCGTCACCCTGACACCACGACTACCACAAATACCTTTTTCATTTCAACATAAACTAACCTGCTACTACTACCACCATTACTACTACTTCTACTACTACTGGCACCATATAACATTTACCTACCACCATCATCCCAGCCCCACGTACCTCTAGTGTCACCAATATCCGTCCAACTGCCACCATCATCACTAAATATTTGATACTATTACCACGATCACTATTACTTTCACTACAATCAACCACAGCCTTCCCTCCCACATCAAACACCACTCTGACCACGAAGGCCACCTACGTATCCCTACCACACCAAACACCACCACCACAAAACCACATACGCATCTCGACCACCACCACCACCATCGCCACATTCCTGCTAGAGACGGCACATGAGATCAGAACCACGTGTGTTTGTTTACATTCTGCTCTTCAAGTGTTCAAGTGTTTCCAGAGACCCAGCTTGCCTCACCCCGCCCCTCCCTCTACAAGCACTACCATGATTGCAACTATCAACTCAACAACCACATATACCTCTTCAATATATCATTAGGTCGCTTAAACACCGCTATGGAGAAAGCTTCGAAGACACATCACTACCACAACCACCACACACATCTCTACCGCCACCACCACAACCACCACACATATCTCTACCGCCACCACCACAGCCAACACACACATCTCTACCGCCACCACCACAACCACCACACACATCTCTACCACCACGATCACAACCACAGGAGGTACGAACCACGTGTGCTTGTTTACATTCTGTTCTTTACATCTTCAAGTGTTAATCAAAGGACATAACTTGCCTCACCACGGCCCTCCCTAGCCATCACCACTACCACAACTATCACAATCACCACTGCCAGTACCACAGCAACAATTTCAAACATCACTAAAGCCAAAATCCTTACTACTGAAAGAACCTTCAACTTCACCACCACCACCCTTCTTCAAAACTATAAGCACTAAAACAATACAACAATCCCCTACCATCACCGATATCACAACCACCATAACCACAACTAACCCTTCTACTATTTCCAACACTGCCAACACCACCAAAAGAATCACGTGGATTTGTTTTCATCCAGTATCTCAACACTATCCCATTACAACCTCTCGCATAATCATCACTCAAATCCACAACCACCACAAAATTAACCCTGCTATCACCACCACCACCACCACCACCATCCAAAGAACCACGTGGGATTGTTTACGTCCAGCATCTCAAGGGCACCCAGGGGTCCACCTTGGTTCACCCTTACCACCCTGAACAGTGATGTCATTCAGGTTTCCATGTGCTCCTTTCTTTCATAGTTACCTCCGCCAACGAAGCTGGATGGAGGGTGAGCATTCATCCCTGTCTGTCTGTATACAAGATATCCCAAAAAGTTGTTACAGGATTTCAATAAAAACTGTTGGACAGGTGGGTGGTGGATCAAGGAGATGACCAGGTTCTGAGGTTGATCCAGATCCAGATGCAGGAATAAATAATATATTTCATTGGCGCTGGAGGAGGTATGTGCTCTGTGAACACTTTCAATTTAATATTCTGCACTCTCTTACTGCCAGCCCTTAAGTACGGCATTAACACCGTCTTCACTACCACCATGCACAATCTTTCTATGGAAGAATAAAATCATCGGACGGCAAAAAGAATAATATAACAAAAGAGACGTCATGTTTCTCTTCCCTTCAGTCCCATCTGTCTCTCCTAAACAGAATAAAATGGTCTTGGGCTGAAAGAAAATTATAATAATGACGTCACAATAGTAATGGGTTACTACCTGTGCTATTATCACCATCAAGGCGGTATCTATTGCCGTAATGAGGGTAATTTCCCATCTTGGATCATTACCCCTTTCAGCCAGTCCACATACCGGTATCTTTAGCTTTATTCCTGCAGAGGCCAAGGATTTTAAGAGACAATTTTCGAACTAAGGGGTTACATATATCCATTAATACCTTCAATAATAAAAAAAAAATACCGTAATTAATTCTCTTTGAAATAGAAAAATAAATACATAAATACATAAGGAATGATAAAGATACAGCACTTCAACCAACACAGACTATTTGAAGCAGATCCTGTAATATTTATGATAACTTTAATTTTTCCTAGTTTCGAGATGGATTTTGTGAACGTAGACACAAAATGGCGGTGTTGTCCTGTATCTTGCCAGCGCCTTGTTGTTTTTTGTTGTTGTTGTTGTTGTTTATGATGGTGGTGGTGGTGGTGGTGTCAGGTGAGTGGTGGTAATGATAGTGGTTATAGTGACTGATGATAATGATGATGATGATGGTAGTGGTGGTGGTGTAAGGTCAATGGTGGTAATGATAGTGGTGGTGGTGGTGGTGGTGGTGGTGGTGGTGGTGGTGGTGGTGGTGATGATGATGATGATGATGATGATGATGATGATGATGATGATGATGGTGATGGTGGTGGTGTAACGTCAATGGTGGTAATGATAGTCGTAATGGTGATGATGATGATGATGATGATGGTAGTGGTGGTGATGGTGGTGGTGGTCACGTGTCCCACCCACACACCCATCCTCACTATGTGCCTCCCTCACCACCCACGCCCACATCACAGCGCCTGTTCTGGTGCTCTACTTTCTCTATTTCTTTTCCCTTTTTTATATACTCTTTCCACTCTAACTTGGCCCAATTTTTTTTTCCTTTGTAGCTTATTTCACGAAGCTCAGTGGCAGAATAACCCAACACTACGGCTCCACATCTTTTCCACAGCACCTCTTCGTGACTAGCATGATATCCTAGAGTTAATTCATTGCTACAACTAAGCATGCAAGATGGAGGGATGATAATTTTAGGCCAAGTTAGAATAAAAAGGGTATCGTAGAATGCAAAGGCTATGTTAGGAGATGGAGGAGAGATGAGATACACTAATCGCCTCTCTCTCTCTCTCTCCCTCTCAAAATTGCCTACACATATTGCAAAGGTACTGCAATTCCTTACATATGTTGCAACTGAATACCTGTAATTGAGAGAGAGAGAGAGAGAGAGAGAGATATGGGAGGAGGAGGAGGAGGAGGAAGAACTGGCCCCAGCAAGTCGCCAGGTTGGGTCATGTTGCTGGAGTAAGTCTATCCTAGTCCTCTCCCTCTCTCTCTCTCTCTCTCTCTCTCTCTCCCTCTCTTCGTGACTATAGCATCGATTTCCAATGTTAATCTATCGCTACAACTCGGTATTCAAGATGGAGAGACGACAATTTCAGGCCAAGTTAGAGTAAAAGGGACACCGGTACAAAGCAGTGTGTGAGTAGAGAGAGAGAGAGAGAGACGTGATATCACATCCTGTCTCCCTCTTGATAACACAATGTAACACTACAACACACCTGTCTTGTTCTACCATAACACAGAACAAAGCACACACAGCACACACTATACTGGAAAGAACAGTAAAGTAACATCACAGGTAACATCATTACATCACAGGGCACATCACTGCATCACAGGGCACATCATTACATCCAGAAGCACATCATTACATCACAGAGCACAACAGCATCGGGCAGAACATAACACCTCAGGACATAACACAACATCACAAAACACAGCACAACATCACATGAAATAACATCGTAGGAGTGAACAAAAATATCACAGCACATAACACTGCATCGTGTAGGAATATAACATGGATAGATTAGACAGCACACACACACACACGCACACACACACACACACACACACACACACACACACACACAGGTCGGTGGACAGGGATGAAACAGACTATAGCTTAAAAAAGAGAAAAAACATAAAATCAATCCACACACACACACACACACACACACACACACACACACACACACACACACACAGGTCGAGGGCAATGGCAGGGTACAAAGGGGTGATAAATATGATGATAATTAAAATGACACTGAGGCTGCTGGGGAAGTGACACCCCCCTACCCATGAGTTACCCTCCCCCCGACTCTCTCTCTCTCTCTCTCTCTCTCTCTCTCTCTCTCTCGGAAATGACCCCTACCCCATGCCATCATTCCCTCGTCTCCTCTCCTCCCTCGCATTCCCTTACAAAACACACACACACACACACACACACACACACACACACACACACACACACACACACACACACCACAATACACACAAATCAAAACAAATACACAATACCGATACTCAAATACATTCGTACCCAAACAAATAACAATATTCCCTTTCCCCCTCTAACCCCCTCCTCCTACTCCCCTACCTCCCTCAACTTCCTCCTGTCCTGTCCTTTCCCCCCCCAACGTCTCTCCCTCCCCCTCCTCTTACTACTCCCCACCATCGCCTTCCCCCTTACCTTCACTCAACCCCTCCACCTACCCCTCCCCATTTCTACATCCTCTCCCTACTCCAACCCACCATCCTTACTCCCCCCCCCTTTTTCCCTCCCTCTCACCCTTTCTCTTTTAAACCTTTACTCTACCCTTCTACACCCCTCCTCCCCTCTCCTTTCTACCCCCTCCACCCCTCCTCATCCCTTCCTTCTACCCCCTTCCCCTTTTTCCCAATACCCCCTCCTCAACCCCCTCTCTCCCTCCGTTACCATAACAACATACAAGGCCGCACCAACACACGCAAGCTCAGTGTTTGTTTGATTGTTTGCTCACCTTTATTCCGCCGACAGGTAAACACAACATCCCCGTCAATACCATGCCTATTCTTACTCCCGACTGATTTTACTGAGCTTAGGGTACGCCTCTCGTAGTGGAATTGTAGCGTACCTATACATATTTTCACTCTATTCTTACCCATTCCTCTATTCACTCTATTCTTACCCATTCCTCTATTCACTCTATTCTTACCCATTCCTCTATTCACTCTATTCTTACCCATTCCTCTATTCACTCTATTCTTACCCATTCCTCTATTCACTCTATCCTTACCCATTCCTCTATCCATTATATCCTGGCCTATTCAACTAGTCAATCTATCCTTCCCTTACTCCTCTATCCTTGCTTATTCCTCTAACCACCGGCAATCACCAAGCGGCCTGCTCCTGGATTTCCTCCTCAGACGCAGGCGGGGTTAGCCATCCATTAGATCCTTACTATAGTCGCGACAGCGAGAGGTGGCGGAGAAGCTCATCCCACTCTCTTCCCACTGGAATGTCTGTGATTGGTGGATGGTGGGATGGGAGGTGCGTGAGTGAGGTTAGGAGTCCATTTGATGACCAGTACAGGTGTACCGTCTAATCTGGAAAGACATCGTCACCTGCCTGGTGCTACTCTCTCTCTCTCTCTCTCTCTCTCTCTCTATGTATGTATGTACGTTTTTTCTAACATTTTGTTGTGATGTGTTTTCATTATTTTTTTAATCTCTTTTGTCATGGTCTTGAAATACAAAGGAAAATATTGTATTTATCATGCTGTACTTATGCAGTCAGTATCCTATTATAAGGCTCATCAAGTTATCCGTAATTCATCGCCGAATTTAATAACCTTAAATGTACTGCACCAGCCTCCCCCCTTCAACCCATCTCTGTCTGTCTGTCTGTCTGTCTGTCTCTCTCTCTCTCTCTCTCTCTCTCTCTCGAGTGAAAAAAGGAAACATTAGAGGGGTATTGATAAAGGATTTGATGTAGAAATAAGTTTCATAATACATAAGGAAGGAAGGTAAAATGAAAGGCAGCCAAGAGTGTGTGTGACCTGAGGAGGGAGGCTAATTCTCAAGGGACAGTATATTCTGGTGTGTGTGTGTGTGTGTGTGTGTGTGTGTGCGCGCGCGGCCGCCCCTCTCTCACTATCATACTCCAGGACTTGTACACTGTTCCACGTCAATAAAGTCATTACCGGTATATGCAATCCCTCCACGTATATATATATATATATATATATATATATATATATATATATATATATATATATATACTATTTTGCTTACATTTTGTTGTGGTGTGTTGAGAGAGAGAGAGAGAGAGAGAGAGAGAGAGAGAGAGAGAAAGCAACATAGGGAAGAAAGGGTTAAGGAGTGGCAAGTATGGACAGGTGGATCTTGTGACCTGTGATTCCCTTCAGCCCTCCATGACAATCCCCAGGGACGTGAGCGCAGTGTGAGCCTCAGAGAATGTTTGCCTTTGTTTCCTCTGTATTTTGCATCTTTACTCTCCACCTCACCTTCCAGCTGCTTTGTCTGCTTGTCCGACGGAATGCATTGCTTTTGGCTTGAGATGTATATTGTATGGCCATTCTAATGCTTTATTCTAAAATATAAACTTAGCATACCTGCGTTCAATCGATCAAAAAAAAAAAATCAACACAGGTGAACAATGTTTTCACAATGAGCGATGCTCCTGTTCGTGTTGGTTTAAGCCAGTTTATTCTGAATGAATATTTCCCAACCATATGGTACAGAAATCCTTCTTTATGGTTTTTCTGAGAGAAATAGCTGAGATTCACAAGCATGAGAATTTTACTAAAGAATTATTTCAAAAGTTTCGTCCAGTGCTTTAAAGTGACAAGACAAAGCTTACATAGATTATTTTATGATTGTGTACACCCTTGCTTAATTCCCATATACAGTATATATATATATATATATATATATATATATATATATAGATATATATATATATATATATATATATATATATACACTGTATGTATAAATATATGTCTGAATGCATGCATGTACGCCCTCCGGAGCGACGGGGTAGGGGAGAGAAGAAAGGGGCTTAGGATTGACAAGTATGTCCCGGTGGACCTGATCTTGTCATTACCACTCCCTCAAAGCACACGTGTTTCTTTCTGTATTCTTCTCTCTTTCTCTCTCTCTCCTCTCTCACTCTCCTCACTCACTCCACTCTACTCACTCACTCACTCACTCACTCCCCTTCCCTGATTTTGGCTTATGGTGAGTATTATCCTGTCCTTTCTAATGTTTTACTCCTTAAATGTTTTTGGCTGGACTTTCATATTCTAGAATATCAACATGCACACCTGTATGAATTGTGATATACCATGGGTAATACTCTATGTACACATATTAACTGCTGTAGCAATAAATAAAGCTTCAAACAATGGCGATCAATTTGGTGACGGTACTATATAGAGGGAAATATAAGCGCTCTCACACCTCCCCATTCTGCTCATCACCGTAGACCAATCAGGGACGAGAGAAGGAAAGCCTTTTCCTCAGTCCTCCCTGAGGGAGGCGCTTCTCCGCCACCTCTCGCTGTCGCGACTGTAAGAATAAGGTTAAGCAGGATTAAACTCTCCGGCTAATTCTGGTTGTTGGACACACCTCTAGGTAATTAAGCCCAATATAAGCACAGAGCAGAGGAAATGTTGGGTGGGAAGGAACCTGAATTCTTTATTTTCACGGGCTGCACAGAACACAACACAGCACGAAGTAACACCGCTATTTAACACAACTTAGCATCATGGGACACAATATAACATGACAGGAAATAACATCACAGGAACTTCAAGGAGCATGTGTAGCCCGAAACGTCAAAGAAAATAAAGAATTCAAGCTGTAACCTGTCTCCCTCCCACCCAACATTCCCACTTGTCGTACAGGATCATCTACGCGAGCGCAGAGGCCTATCTTCTTGTGTTCTTCTGTTCTTATACACCAGGTCAGCTCAATGCACAGTCACTCATGCACCCTGGTATTCGCCCCTCTCAGCAATTCTTCCCCTGCACCATGTTGCCTGCTGTAACTTATCATTAATGTAGAAACTATTGCCAGTACTGAGTGTAAATCTTATCCTGTCGCAGAGAACCAGAACTATCCACAACATCGATGACTAAACTTCCTTGATAGAATTATTCACATTTACATTCACTCATCATCCAAGCCACCAAAATCCCACAGGGCAAGGGAACTGGCATCCTTCAACTCTTTACTCAGTTCATTCTCTCATTACATTTGCCAGGCTTTAAATACTTGAGTAAATCATCATCCCTGCAGTGCTAACAAACGCGTACACATAACTCCTCAAAATCATAAAGTAAACAGAGATGTAAAAATTCCTTCTTCCTTGCTAATGAATACAAATATACTCCTTTTACTTTAACTTCGTCCAAATTTTCGTCCTTTTACATTTACCCCATTCATTTACCTACGTCAAAAATCTGTCCATCTGTCTACCATTCCATTTGTTTACCTGTCCACCTACCTATCAACCCATCTATCTATCTACCTATCTGTTTATCTACCTACCTACCTACCTACCACTCTGTCTTTCCTTACTATCGATCTTTCTATCTATCCACCTATCTATCTATCTGTCCACCTACCTATCAACCTATCTATCTACCTATATATCTTCCTATCTGTGTCTGTTTATCTACCAACCTACCTACCTACCACTGTCTATCCTTACTATCTATCTATCTGTCTATCTATCTATCTCAGCATCGTTCACCCTGCAGTATCATGAGCGACTGACATGCCTTCACGCCTCCCAATCATGACTCTTATAATCTCCTTCACTTCCTATAGGCCTAACTCCACCTATATTGCCTGACCTTCTACTAAATTCTACTGCATGACCTTTACTTACACTGCCACATCTCACACTGCAACACAACACACTGCCAAGTTTTATACACACTACATCACACAACTCACACTATCATACCACACAAAGTCTACCTTACTACCACTACACAACGCACTACCACACCTCACCAAATCACAATATCTCACACTACCACACTTCACAACCACACTGCACACTACTACACCTCACACTACCACAATATACACACACACACACACACACACACACACACACACACACACACACACACACACACACACACACACACCTAACACTGCCACACGTCACAAAAGGATAATAACCAGCCATATCCACATAATAAATCGCTAAGGAGGAGGTGTTAGGGAGCCTCCTTACCCTACAGGAATACAAGCCAAGATGTCAGAGGTCACAAGGCTCGTTCCTCAGGCGGGAGTGAATGACGTCACGCTTGGGAGCCAGTCGCGGAATGTCAAGTGGTTCGGACAAGCTACGGCTGACATGGTAGGGTTAGGCTTAGGTAGGGTAGGGTAGGGAAGGGTACGGTACGGTAGGGTACGGTACGGTAGGGTACGGTACGGTAGGTAGGGTAGGGTAGGGTAGGGTAGGGTAGGGTAGGGTAGGGTAGGATAGGGTAGGGCAGGGCAGGGCAGGGCAGGGAAGGGTAAGGTAAGGTAAGGTAAGGTAAGGTAGGGTAGGGTAGGGTAGGGTAGGGTAGGGTAGGGTAGGGTAGGGTAGGGTAGGGCAGGGAAGGGTAGGGTAAGATAAGGTAAGGTAAGGTAGGGTAGGGTAGGGTAGGGTAAGGTAGGGTAGGGCAGGGCAGGGCAGGGCAGGGTAAGGTAAAATAAGATACGGTAAGGTAAGGTAAGGTAAGGTAAGGTAAGGTAAGGCAGGGCAGGGTAAGGTAAGGTAGGGCAGGGCAGGGTAAAGTAAGGTATGATACGGCAAGATGGGTAGAGATGAGTATTAGATATGCATGACTTGGACAGGCTGCGTCAGGGAGGCTTGGAGAAATCAATATTCCAGGAACTGAAGCTAAGCAAGTCAGAGTGGCCCTGGAGACCCACAAACAACTGCTGTATCAGGGTTAAATGTGTCTGCCATACCTGATTTGTACATTATCAACGCAAATTCTTCCACTGGGGTGAGGCAAGAATGTAGCAAATTGGCATCTTATATCAGGATGACTCACAGGCCGGTATTCTTGTTGCCTTAAGGTGGTTCCCTATCACCTCTTCCTAAGCTATTTATTTTGAATAGTTTTGTTACTTATAATTTTCCCTATACCAAGCAGCAACAAACGGATCAAAAGGTCTGTTGCTGTTTCCTTTACTTTGTAAACACACACACACACACACACACACACACACACACACACACACACACACACACACACACACACACACTTACAACACTGAAACAAAGGAACAATAAACACACGCACACACACACACACACACACACACACACACACACACACACACACACACACACACACACAGACCACTGCAAAAGGGTATAATGCCAAGGTGAACAGGATGTATATAAAAAAAACTGATCAGAAACGTTACCTATGAAGACCAAAGAAATCTACAAACGTTCTGCTGCTTTAAGTGGTATGCGGAATTGGAAACGTTTCCCTTCCTATAATTATTCTCTCTCTCTCTCTCTCTCTCTCTCTCTCTCTCTCTCTCTCTAACGTTCTGTGTCCTGGTGGTATGATCAACATTTCCCCGTCTTTGTGCCTGTCTGTCTAAACGTTCTCAGTGACCAGATGGTATGTACACCTCTCTCTCTCTCTCTCATTGGAAGCCAGAAGGAAAGACACCCCATCCTCGTCATGAATGGGTTAACTTGGCCTTCAAAACGTACCTAATCCATGACACACTCGTCCTTAACCCTTTCAACATCATGACGTCATTTTTAGTCCAGTCTTTTCACTTTAATTTTTCTTTACCTCGAAATGAAGGGGTTTGAGACAGCTTTTATAAATCCCTTCTCTATATATAGCCTCTTCAGTTCTAAGTCTTCCCCCAGCTGAATAAAATCGTCTGGAGATAGGGATGAATAAAATAGCTAAAAATGAAGTTCTTGGTTTGGTAGGGTTAAAATAATGAGCTTTGTCCTTCTAAACGTTCCTCTTCCCTGAACCCCAAAGCTTTCAGTGTTTCACCATTACCCCTTCCTCATCCCTCCATCCCCTCCTACCCCCTCCTTCTTTACGTACTGCCTGCATCCTCACGCATATACACCGGACATTCCTTAGTCTCTCTCTCTCTCTCTCTCTCTCTCTCTCTCTCTCACACACACACACAACACACACATCATCTCACCCTCTTTCCACCACCACCACTACTGCCGTCTTGTGGGGCCTGCCAACACTTACCTGCGGACAAAAAGAGAGAGAAAATGTTATAGAAATTAGTTAAAAACTGAAACACTTAGAGACATAAATCCAAATTAAATACATATAAAAGACATACCTACAGACAGAAATTATAGCTTATGAAGAAGAAGATGAAGAAGAAGAAGAAGATGGATGATGATGATGATGACGAAGAACAACAAGAACAAGAAGCAGAACAAAAAGAAGAAGAAGAAGAAGAAGACGAATACACACCGGTACCTGATAAGTGAAGGAAATCAAACCCAAGAATGAAAGATAATAATAATAATAATAATAATAAAACACTTCCAATACAGAGATACATGAAGGCTAATGCTGGAAGGAGTATGGGGACAGTAACAGGGGTGGTAAGATACAATGTCGTAATGGTCGGATGGCGTGCTAATAGACAACAATTGGCCTAAGAAAAAAAAAATGCAACTGACAACTGAATGGTGGAAAACATGTACAATTATGGAGTCGTGTGATGTACTCTGACAACCACACTGACACACAAAACCAACAAGAACACACGCACACACACACACACACACACACACACACACACACACGCTACATATTATAGACATGAAGCCAATAATGTGACGTATTACAAAGAGTCAGCCCTATAATAATAGCATCAGGAATATAAGTGTAGTAGCAGCAATAATAATAATAATAATAATAATAATAAAAGTAATAGCAGTAGTATTAGTATTAGTAGCAGAAGTAGTAGTAGTAGTAATAATAATAATAATAATAATAATAATAATAATAATATAATAATAATATAATAATAATAATAATAATAATACCCCGTCCTCCACTAGACCACAGACGCTCAAGGTTTCCAGACCTTCTTTGTATTACCCCTCATGGGAACGTACCAGGTAACGCATTCCTATATTACCACTCAGTACAGGTGTGTGTGTGTGTGTGTGTGTGTGTGTGTGTGTGTGTGTGTAAGAGAGAGAGAGAGAGAGGGGGGGGGTAGACCATGAATCACGAGTAAAAACAAAAGCAGGAAGTAACAAACAGGTGAGAAATTAATGAATAAATAAATAAATGAATGAATGAATGAAATACAAATCATATCTAGTAACACCGGAACACGTATATATAAAAATTCCCATACATATCGTTCAAAGGACACACAGATCGAAATCATATGGGAAGGAAGGCAGGGGGAAGGGCAAGGTACACGAAGAAGTAGGCGAAGAAATTTGACTTACCGTAACGCATAAAAAAAAACTATGGAAACAATGAGAAAAGGAACGATGAAGGAAGAAATTGAAAAAAAAATAAAAATGAAAATAATTGTAATAAAGGATTGCAAAATAAAATGTACATAATTGAGTAGGAAATATGATGATAAAATAATAAGCGTAGGAATGTAGAAAAACTAGTACAGAGAGAGAGAGAGAGAGAGAGAGAGAGAGAGAGAGAGAGAGAGAGATGAAAAGGATACAAAACATAATAATAGTAATAATAATAATAAAAATAATAATGATGAGAGAGAGAGAGAGAGAGAGAGAGAGAGAGAGAGAGAGAGAACGACCTCGCTAGTGGACCTTCTGTGTAACTTTCCACGGGAATAACAGAAGCATCATTATACATGGAGTGGAGAGGTAATTGAGGGAGGGGGGAGTGAGTTGGGGGAAGGGCGGTCGAATGGTGGGTGACAGAGCGACTTGGAGGCGTTTTGTCTGCGGCCACCCTTTGCGGGATTAGGGCGTCGGGCAATAGACAGATAGATCATTATACATACCATAATTTTAGATGGGGGGGGGCTAGCACCAAACCTATACTTAATTATACTCACCTGTACTTAAGTGAAGGACGCAGGTAGGGTTTGTATGACTATCTATCCATCTACCTATCTCTTTGTCCATACATCTTTACATTTACCTGTATCTATCTTTACTTTTATCTTTTAATCACCTGTATTGCACTAAAGGACGCAGCTAGTGTGTGTCTGATTATACGGCAATCTATCTTTAAATTTATCTATCTATCTACCTTTATCTATTTTTATTCGTCTACCTTTATCTCTATATGCTTACCTATCAGAATCTTCCTACCTGCCTACCTACCTATTTCCCAACCTGTCTGTCTGGGCCAATCTATCTACCTATCTATCGATCTATGTATCTATTCCTCTTATCCATGCCATCTATCACCATACTCTGCATAAATAACGTACAAAAGAGTATTAACCAGCCATATGAAAAAATAAATCGCTGAGGAAGAGGTGTTAGGGAGCCTCTCGAGAATACGGGGTCAAGAGGTAGTTTCAGGAGACATCAGAATAAATAAATAAATAAATAAATAAATAAATACGGGTTTCTCTATTGTGGGAATCAAAATATAAATAATAAATAAATACATAAGTAAATGGTTAAATGAATAAAGTAAATAAATACACGAATAAACAAATAAAATAAATAAATAAATAAATAATGTCCTCCCACAGACTAGTAATACCTGCAATAAATCTCAGGGCCACAGCTATGTATCAGGGTGCATTTCTGTGGGAGCCAGACCTCGCCAGAAGCAAGATATATATGCTGTGTGGGACCTTCGGGAGCAGAGTAATTGCCTTCACTACCTGCGTACCGGGACAATATGTGGGTTTAATACATACATACATAGACACATACATACACAGATACACACATACATACATAGACACATACACAGTAGTTGTGAAGTAAGACGGATCATTTTTTTTCTCTCAAACAAAGAAGGAAAAATTCGCGACATCAGTGCATGAAACCGATTCTTGTCCCTTCTTTTTCCATTTTCTTTTCCCCACCACACCATTTTTCCTTCTTTGCGGTAATTTTCCTTTCCTATCTCTCCTTGTCTTGCTCTTTTCTTCTTTCCCCTGTCCCTCTTTCCCCACCAGTATTTCACAACCCTCCTCCCCGCCTTCTTATTCCCCGTCAACTTTCCCCTGTCCACTCATACTATTCCTCTTTCTTCCCCCTCCCTTTTCTTCCATTTCCTTTTCTCCTTTCCCCTTTCAACACTCATCACATCCCCTCCTGCTTTTCCTTTTCTCCATTCTCCCCTTTCCTGCTCTCTTTTTTCCCCCAATAACTCTCTTCAAATCCCCTCATTCTCTCTTTTTTTCCTCTTTCCCCTCACCCTAGTTTTCCCCCCAACACCCCCTCCAGCTCACCCTCGAGTCGCACACCTGCCCTCTCAAACTCATTATGGATTTCTTGTGCCACCTTCCTTCCTTCTTTCCCTCTTTCCTTCCATCCTTCCTTCTTTCCTTTCTTCCATCCTTCCTTCCCTTCTCACTGGCTCTTTCCCTTCTTGAGGCACTAGGTTTTTCTCTCTCTTTTGGCACCATCTTTCCTTTACCGAATCCCTCTTCCTATCTTCCTTTATTTCATCTCTTTCCTTTCTTTCATTTCCTTACGGCTGTTTCCTTTCTTCCACCCTTCCTTTTCCTGTAGCAGTGTGTCCCTCTCTTCCGGCACCTTATTTAGTTTCTTCCTTCCTCCCCTACGGCACTTGGCTTTCTTGCGGGCCTGTGTCTTCCTCTTTCTTGCGGCACTGTCTCTTCTTACCCAGTCCCTTCCCTGTCTGGCACCTCATAATCTTGCGGTTTTTCCCTTCCGTTCCTTCGTCTCTGTCTTTCATCTCATTTTTTTGTGTCCTGAGTACCCTGTCTGGCAGCCATTAATTAAACTAGATCTTTCTTTTTGTTGAATTTTATATATCTGGAGAGCAAGGTAAATGAGAGTGTCGCGTGCTTATTTCTTTCCTTCGCTTCCTGTTTTATGTCCTCCTTTTGTCTCTTGCTTATCTTGTCTCAGAGCCATTTATTCCACTGATTATTTATTTCGATTCTTATATATATACGGTACAGTTTCCATGGTGTAATATAGGTGATCACTGCATACTTAATTTATTGTCTTACTTTTGTGTTGCTGTGTGTGTGTGTGTGTGTGTGTGTGTGTGTGTGTGTGTGTGTGTGTGTGTGTGTGTGTGTGTGTGTGTGTGTGTGTGTGTGTGTGTGTGTGTGTGTGTGTGTGTGTGTGTGTGTGTGTGTGTGTGTGTGTGTGTGTGTGTGTGTGTGTGTGTGTGTGTGTGTGAGAGAGAGAGAGAGAGAGAACCTGAATTCCGCCCAGTGGCACAGCATAATCCCTATCTGTCTTTACCATGCAGCACGTCCCCTCCCCACAGTCATCCCCGCGGCCACCACCACACCCACCTACCTGTATTCTACCTGGAGGTGGTTCAGGAAGACAGGCCACAACTAGACTCCCGTAGCCACAAATACCCCCACACACTGCCACCGTACCAGACTCCTGAGCCTTAAGAGTCTCGTAAAGGGATGAAAAAAAGGGAGGGAGAATAAAATCAAGAGGAAGGCTGGAATAAAGGGTAGGATAGACCAAGAAAAAACAAAGCAGGGGTCGTGGTAAAATGAAGTAGGAATAAAGGATGATAAACGAAAGAGTAACATAAACGAAAATAAAGAGAAAGGGTTTGGTGAAGGAGGTATTAGGAGGCAGAAAAAGAGGACGATAAATGGGACAGCAATACTCCCGAAAATAAACTGCAAAGGGCGTGGTTTTATCCCCCTTTCAATGCACTGCTCCAAAGACAGTATTTCATTCAGGCTAACCCCCAGCGGTTTTATTCAGCTGATGGAGTGAATTTGTTGATGAATGATGAAGGAAGTAGGCAAGTGAGTCATTAACTATGTACGTAATGACTAAAAGAAATGGGATGAAGGGCGCAGTAAAGGGGAAAGGCAGCACAGAGAGGAGGGCAGAGGCAGGGAAGGACAGGAAAAATGGGTTATCAGAGACGAGTGGAGGATGAGATAAGGATAGCAAAGAAGAAGGAACAGGGAAGGGGAGGATGGAGGAAGGAAAGGGCAGGAGGAATGGGTTAGTAGGATTGAGGGGAGGTAAGGAGGGATGGAAGGGGGAATAAAAAGGGGAGGAAGGCAGGGAAGGAAGGACAAGAGATGGGGAGGAACAGCAAAAGGGGGTAGGGAAGAGGATGATGGAGGAAGGGAGGGGCTAGAAGTGGGTTAGCAGTGAGTGAGGTGGGGTGGAGTGACAAATGAGTGAACTAGTCATCACTGCCACCGCCTCACCACTTCCTTCCGTCCCTACACACACACACACACACACACACACACACACACACACACACACACACACACACACACTGAAACCACTTCCTACTCCCCATTTCCCTTCCTCGTATAGACACTTTCGTAATCAGTTCCTGGACTCTCCTTTTGATATCCATCCCTTGTAAATTCCCTTTGTGTATACGTATTGTGGTGTTATGTATATTTCCTGATCCTTTTAAGCGCCTCAGTCCAAGGATATGCGTTGTATTATATTCTGGATAACGTCGGACGATTTCCTACGAAGCCTCTAAGCGTGAAGGGGTTAATAGTTCCTTTAGCTCGAGGGGTTTCTTTAAATGAATAAAATCGTCTAGCTAATTAATCGCCTGGCTAAATTATTCCTAACTTGCTTTATTGATTAATGTCTTGTTTTCTGTGTCCATTAAAGATTATCCCCTAGTAAAGAAAATAACGTATTAATGTAATATTTATTGGATTCAGACCAATTATTCCATTCAACTACCCATTATATGCACTACAACTCCTTGCTATTTCTTTCACCACTGTACCCAGCACATACCCGAACATTCTCTCTCTCTCTCTCTCTCCGGTCTTCCTTCCCTTCCCATCCCTTCCTCCCTCCCTTCACTCTACGACCTTTCCGCCATCCACCCTCCCTCCCAAAGCCATTACGGCCGAGATGGAGAGAGATAAGATGGGAGGGAGGGAGGGAGCGAGAGGATAGGAGGGAACTGTTATTGCCTCATTGCAACACACACACACACACACGACTTTTATTGTTATCAACTTTTTTCATCTTAGTTCATCATAACCAACTCTCTCTCCCTCTCTCTCTCTCTCTCTCTCTTACTCATCGTCCCTACCATTACGGTATTATTTATCACCATTCACGACCATACAGCCTACCATCATTGTACTATTACCACTACCATCATCCCTACCACACCACTCACATCACCATCATCACTTCTACACCCCTCCTACCACCATTATCACTACCACAACGACCCTCATCACCACCGGTACCACACTCCCACAACCATCATCAATCTACACAACTAATACTATCACAACCAGCATCACTACCACAATCAACAAAACCACTACCACGACAACAAACATCAATGCCTCTACCACCACTGTCACTACCACAACCACTATCAATGCCACCATCATAACTACCACAACTATCACCACCAATCCCCTTTCTATCACCAATCAACATCACTACCACAACCACAAATATCACCACCACATTCACCATTATCCCTACCACATCTTTCACACTGTCATAATCACCACACCCCCACTATCACCATTATCACCACATTAGACTGACCCATATCCATCCCACTGGCCTTAACAACGTAGATCTGGGAAGCTACTTATCATTTCGACCTTGGCGATTCATTCTGTACTGGTGTATTTCTTCTTATCTCTTTTTATTTAAGTAAGGGAAATTCTAGCAATACACTGGTTATCTGCAATCGTTTTTCAACCCTTTAAGCACTGGACTTCCCTCACCTCATCGAAAGTGTATAACAGAAAAATATTTAGAGGGTAATAATTATAAGCCATATGCAGATTACAATAGGTGGCTTGCTATAATGGATGTAGGGAAATATAGACAATGTGCTTTCGTTCTTTAGGTGATATAATTACGTACATTTCGTGCTTTCCTTGCCTGCCTGCCTGCTCTCAGTCCGGACGCACCCTAAGGCGGTAAGGCGAAGTGAGGCGAGACGGGACAGTACCTGACTCACTAATGACATGTACCAGGTAATTACACCGTTGTTACCTTTACCTTCATGCTAATTGTACCATACGCCGCAGGTAGAGAGGAGAGAGAGAGTAAGGTGAGAAATAGTAATGAGAAAGGTAGGGTACGGCGAGGAGAGGCAAGGTAAGGTAAGGTAAGGTAAGGTAAGGTAAGATGAGGTGAGGTGAGGTGAGGTGAGGTGAGGTGAGGTGAGGTAAGGTTAGGTGAGGTGAGGTGAGGTGAGGTGAAGTGAGGTAAGGTAAGGTAAGGCAAGGTGAGGTAAAGTAAGGTGATGTGAAAAGGGACAGTACATGACTCATTAATGATACGAAAAAGGTAATTACACCTCTGTTACCTTGACCTTGCTTCTAACAGGCGACACGCAACAAGTACAGGCATCAGATAATAAAGAAAGTAATTAAGAAAAAATGTGTATGAATTTGAATTTAATGTATGAACTTGTAAATCCCTTAATCCTGTGTAATCCTTCGCTAATCCAGTGAGAGAGAGAGAGAGAGAGAGAGAGAGAGAGAGAGAGAGAGAGAGAGAGAGAGAGAATCATGAATGAATTAGAGATGGAGAGATACAGGGCTCCCCTCCTCCCCTCTGATCTCAACCTCCTCCCCTCCCCTCCTCTCCTCTCACCATCTCCCTTTAACCTCCCCCTCTTCCCCTCAAACCCCCTCCCACTCCCCTCTCATCTCATCTCCCCCTCCTTCCCTTCAACTCCCTCCCATCCCACTCTCTCACTCCCCTCCCCTCCCCTCTTCTTTCAATTCCCTCCCTCCCCATCTCCTCCCCTCCCCTCTTCTTTCAATTCCCTCCCTCCTCATCCCCTCCCCTCCCCTCTTCTTTCAATTCCCTCCCTCCCCCTCCCCCTCCCCCGCCCCTCACAGGATGCAGGATACTCGCCCCACCAACCCACAATCGCCAAGCCCCCATTTTATGCATCCTTATTTCCTATTTCCTTTAATACAGTAGTTACTTTATTTTTAGGGCATTTAAAGTAACCAAAATATGAAACTTTACTATTTATATGTATGTTAGTATGTATGTATGTATAGGTAGTATGTATGTATGTATGTATGTATGTATATGTATGTATGTATGTATATGTATGTGTGTATGTATGTATGTATGTTTGTATGTATGTATGAGTTCCCGATTTACATATAGTATTAGTGCACTCATTTCTCAGGCCAAACCACAGTACACTAGCACCTAATCACCTTCCCTCTGCCTCCCAACCACCTCATTAACCCCCTAACTACCCCACTGTCTCTAATGGGGGTGGGGGTGGGGGGTGTATGACCTATTTACTGAACAATTAGAGTATGATATATAAAGAATGTTCACTGTCTCTCTCTCTCTCTCTCTCTCTTTATTTTCAGTATTTATCCCTCTTCCTATCTTTATTTTTGAGTCTTTATACTTCAGTCTTCATCCCTCTCAATCTTTTTTTTTCATTCTTTATCCCTGTCTCTATCTTTATTTTTCAGTCTTTATCTCTGTCTCTATCTCTACTATTCAATCTTTATCCCTGTCTCTATTTTGTAGTCTTTATCCCTGTCTCTATTTTCAGTCTTTATCCCTCTCTCTATATTTCTGAATCTATTTTTCAGTCTGTATTCATCGCAATCTTTATTTTTCAGTCTTTATTTACCACCACTTTTTGTCGTTTCACTGTCTGAATTTTCCAGGTATCCTTTAAAACTAACAAGAACAAGGTTATTAATATTCTACATTATTCACCTCCATCACGTTATAACTCTTTCAAGTTCACAATTCCATAGACAACCTGAAAGATGACAAATTTACGCGTCTGAAATCTGTCCTCTGCTGAAATTATGTCGTTCATCACTCAATTCCTACCATTTGCATTCAGTACTTAAATTCTAATCTTAAATTCTAATACTGGACTCAAAATCGCCTCATTGTGCAGTGGTTAGCACATCAAACTCGCATCTGGAAGAACCTAGGATCAATATTCGGAATGGCCGGAGTATATTTGGTTTATTTTGATCTGAGGGAACTAGATCACTATGACAATTAAAATACCTACTCATGGGTGCGTGAAATTTGATAAGGCTTAGTTATGAGCTAAGAATACGTCTCCTTGGTTACTAGTCAAAATTATCTTCCATTCTGACTACACTCTGCTATTAACTGAGGCGAGAGGTTAGGGATTTTTGTTTAGTGGACTTGCTCTGTTTACCCCTCGTTCATGTACAAGTAGGGACCTGCAAGTAACATCGACCAGTGTGGATCGTATGCTAAGGGGAAGACTGAGGCTTAACCAAACTGACTGCCTTCCCGACCGTCGTGATGTTGACAGGCGTTACTCTCAACCCTCTGCTTCTGCTTTCCCTGTCAGTGTCTCTTGAGTTTAGTTTTCATCATCCCCAGTATTTTCAACCTTCTGCTTTGTGTCTGCGGTCACTCTCTCTCCCTCTCTCTCTCTCTCTCTCTCTCTCTCTCTCTTGTATCGTCCCCAGCCGTATTGTTCGTCATGCATAAGGCTACACAACACAGGTTCCTCTAGAAATTCACTTCCTCACAGTACCCTTCTTCCACAAGCCTATCCTTCACAACAACTTTATGAGCTATTTATTTATTTATTTACTTATTTATTCATTTATTCGGTAATTTTCTCGAACGAGCTACTATAAACAAACATCAATATAATCCCCACTTAAAATGCAACATAAAGCTTCCACTATCGCATCCTTCACTCCAGCTTGGTATTATGGCCATTTTTTCTCCCGTGTACAGGCTACTATAAATACACGTCAACATAAATTCCCATTTCTTTACTATCCTTGTCTTACTCTAGTCAATCACTCATACTCTTAAATTAAACTTCAATTTCTTCAAACCCTACTTAACACCCTCAAAATCACTACTTGTACTTATATGGCTGCCACCACAAGACACTATTATCAAAGCCAAAACAGATACAAAGCACTGAAAAACTTATGAACACCATCCACTCAGACGATTAGCAACATCAGAGAGACAAAAAAAAAAAAAAGGGAAAACAGGGGGAGAGATGGGAGAAAAATAGGGAGGGTGAGAGAGAGGACGGTGAGTGAAAGGGGATGGGGAATGAAGAGAAGGGAGAGAGAGGGATAGTGGGGGGAGGGGGTCAGGAATGTGGTGGTAGTGGTGAGCAGGTTGGGAGGCACACACAGCCCGCGGGACATCCGGTGTGTGTGTGTGTGTGTGTGTGTGTGTGTGTGTGTGTGTGTGTGTGTGTGTGTGTGTGTGTGTGTGTGTGTGTGTGTGTGTGTGTGTGTGTGTGTGTGTGTGTGTGTGTGTGTGTGTGTGTGTACAGATGAGTGCATGTACAGATTTGAGTATCCTATGAAGTGATGAATAAAATGCCTGAATGTATGTATGTGTGAATCTATGTGTAATTATGAACGTTAAAATCAGTGTGTATGAGAGAGAGAGAGAGAGAGAGAGAGAGAGAGAGAGAGAGAGAGAGAGAGAGAGAGTGAGTGAGTCAAGGATTTATGAGTGAGCTAGTGCATGTGAACGATGAAAGCCACTCTCTATCTCTCTCACTCCTACCATTAATCATTCTCATTCTCTATCTTACTCTGGCTTCCTTATTCACCTCTCTCTCTCTCTCTCTCTCTCTCTCTCTCTCTCTAAATATATTATTATACTTATTATGTTTCATATTAAGTATTATACTATGTGAGTGTCAGGGGAGAGAGAGAGAGAGAGAGAGAGAGAGAGAGAATCCTAGTCTTAAGTTAGGCACAAGGTCAAAGTCTATAATGGTATCATAAGTAGCCTACATTATAAGACCTTTGCGGTGTGTGTGTGTGTGTGTGTGTGTGTGTGTGTGTGTGTGTGTGTGTGTGTGTGTGTGTGTGTGTGTGTGTGTGTGTGTGTGTGTGTGTGTGTGTGTGTGTGTGTGTGTGTGTGTGTTTTGAGATATAGATAAATGGACAGACAGACAGACTGGTAAAGACAATGACAGAGAGATAGTGAGATAAATAGACAGATAGATTGAGAGAGAGAGAGAGAGGTAGTAGTGCATAATTGCTCTTTTTCGTGCATATGAGATAAACTCCTCATATAAGGATAGCAAGGTTGCGTCTCTCTCTCTCTCTCTCGCTCTCTCTCTCTCTCTCTCTCTCTCTCTCTCTCTCTCTCTCTCTCTCTCGTTTTATTTTTTTTTTTATCATCTTACCCTGGATTTTTACCCTCTCTTTCTCGTATTAATATTTCTTGCTCTTCTTCTTCTTCCTTTAAACTATGCTTCCCTCCCTTCCCCCTTCCTCCCTCTCTCCTTTTATATTTTCTCACTATTATTCTCTCTAACATTTTCTCTCTCCCTCCCTCCCTCGCTTCCCCTCCCTCCCTCCTACCTTCCTCCCTCTTCCCTCTCCTCTGCCTCCTTCCCCGGTTCAAGGTCATTTCTGCCACTCCCAAGAAGGTGTCAGCTGAGGAGGAGGAGGAGGAGGAGGAGGAGGAGGAGGAGGAGGAGGAGGAGGAGGAGGTAAATATGATGATGCTGATGATGATAATTAAAAACAGAAACAAAGAGTAAGATTAGTGAGATAAAAGACAGGAGAGATAATACGAAAACTGAGGAGCTAAGGAAAATGAGAGAGAGAGAGAGAGAGAGAGAGAGAGAGAGAGAGAGAGAAGTACGATATAGGAATGCAATTGACGTGTACATTATATATAGCTTTGCCTAGAGGACGTTAGCATGTAAGTACAGAACTGGAGTGGGGTGAAGATGTGCAGAAGCCCCTGAGGAAAGTTTTTTTTACGTTCTCTCTCTCTCTCTCTCTCTCTCTCTCTCTCTCTCTCTCTCTCTCTCTCTCTCTCTCTCACCTACGTATCCTTAACTCTCCCTACAAGAGGTTTACTCCACAAAATTTCTGGGTGGATCTCCTGTAGGTTATTTATTTACTTCAATTTCTCTTCCCCTTTCATTCTCCCTTCCCCCTTTTTAGATATATATTTTTTACTGTCTTTTGCTTTTTCCCCCTTCTTCTTGCTTCCAGCCACTCTCCCCTTTCTGTTCTCCATTTCCTCGTCTTTTTCTTGCTTCCCCTTTCTCCCTTTCTCACATTTACCCCCCTTTCTCTCACCTCCACTTCTTTTACCCTACTTCCTATCCCTTCTTCTCACTTCCATTCCCTTCCTCCCAACTTCCTTCCCTTCCTCCCACCAGCATTCCCTTCCTTCCCTTCCTCCCACCTCCATTCCCTTTCTCCCACCTTCCTTCCCTTTCTCCCACCTTCCTTCCCTTCCTCCCACCTTCCTTCCCTTCTTCAGACCTTCCTTCCCTTCCTCCCACCATCCTTCCCTTCCTCCCACCTCCATTCCCTTCCTCCCACCTTCCTTCCCTTCCTCCCACCTCCATTCCCTTCCTCCCAGCTTCCTTCCCTTCCTCCCACCTCTGTTCCCTTCCTCACACCTCCACTCCCTCTCCAAATACGGAAAGCGGTGGACACAAGTAAAAAAAAAAAAAAAAAAACTGTACCTGGGAGCTAACTGATTTTTGGAAGAGACCCACGGCTGTTAGGGATGACTGACCGTGTGCATCATCATCATCATCATCATCATTCATCATCATCATCATCATCATGAATATCACAATCATCACCCTCATTATCACCACCATCATCATCAACATCACAGTCATCATCATCATTATCATCATCACCACTACCACCACCACCATCATCATCAGCATAATTATCACCACCACCATCATCATCATAATCATCACCACCATCACCACCGTTCCCGTTGTAAGTTCTTGTTTTCCTTCATCTTTCTTTCCTTCGACCAAATGCTAGTTCGGTCCCTAGGTGTAAGAGTGTTCGGCAGGTTAATTAATCGGAATGGGAGAATCTGGCTTCTAAAATTGGTTGTTGGTTATACAGGTGATGGGGTGGTGAGGGGATATTCAGTGTGTGTGTGTGTGTGTGTGTGTGTGTGTGTGTGTGTGTGTGTGTGTGTGTGTGTGTGTGTGTGTGTGTGTGTGTGTGTGTGTGTGTGTGTGTGTGTGTGTGTGTGTGAGAGAGAGAGAGAGAGAGAGAGAGAGAGAAGAAAAGTCAGAATGCTGTGGAAAATTAAGGAAGATAAATGGAAGGGAAACAATAACTAATACGGGGAAAAAGAGAAGCAACACCGCTACACATAAAAAAGGAATTCCACTATACTGCCATAGTGGAAAGCGTGGTGAAGGAGAAAGGGAAATTCCTGATATAATAAAGGAAGTTTGGGGGCGGAGTGAAAGTTAGGGAGTATGTATGAATGAATGAATAAATGACTGAATGAATGAGTTGTAGCGTGTGTTGGTCCAGGAGGCTTGCCTACGCCTGGCATGGTATGGACAACTCTTGCAAACATATCTAATTTACGGGTTCTGGAGGTAACTGATTTATAAGAACGAGGGACACCAATTTCTGGCAATTGAGAAGTGATCAGTAGTTGTTACTGTTTCTTAAACCCGGTCTGTCTGAACAAGCAGACCCGTCGACCACAGGCAAACAACTGCTTTTGTAGGGCTGTCCAACAGGTACAGTACAGTACATACACCGTGTAGGGATCCTGCGCTTCCTTGTGGCAGCCAGCTCCTCACAAGGGTCGAAGCAGGGTCCTTCCCCACGGCGAAAAGCAGGGAAATATGAGGAGGTTTGGCTCCCGGGTGGAAGCCACAGCTGCTCCACACAGGACGCACAGTGCCACCACGCGTAGGCTCCTCGTCAGCGCCACGTGAACAGTAAAAATGTTATATAAAACACAATGCGAAGAGGGGACGGAGATACTAGAGGGAGAAAGAGCGACGACTGGACGTAAGTGAAAGTCGTAAAGATAAAGTGTGATAGCCAAGGGAGACGCTACAGGGGGATGTCTGGGAGGTGTTACTAGCACCTCTAAATGAGAAAGTGGAAGGGAAAGACAAACTCCAAATGAAAGTATTGGAGAAACAGTGAAATACAACTTATTACAATGAGGAGGATAGGAAGGGCGGGGGAAGGACCAAGAAAAGGGAAATAAGGAAGGCTCGATTGTAAATATAAGTAGTAAAGTAAAAGCGAGATAGACCAATAAAGACAGTGGGAGGTGTAAGGGGTGGGGGTGGGGGAAGGAAGCTTGGAAATGAAGTGGGAGTTATAAAGTAAAGGATGAGTCGACACGAGAGGGGGAGCGGGTGTGAGGGTGAGGAGGGGGAAAGTCTTTGTAAGTGAAAGTTAAGTAAAAGTGAGATCAATGAGACGAAGGGGAAAAGAGAGAGAAATACTACAGCTGGAAAGGAAAAGATTAATAAGTAAGAGAAAGTTGTGAAATCATTAAAAAAAAAAAAGAGGTATGACAAGGATGCCAGAATATTTGACAGGAGTGGTAAGTGGTGGTACTAATGTAAATAGCATAGATAAAAACAGGGATAGATACACAGATAGACAGACATAGATAAATAGATAGATAGATTGATGGATTGATGTATAGATGGATGGATGAAGTCAGATCGTTATAGAAATACAGAGAGAGAGAGAGAGAGGCTGGAGGGAAGAGAGAGGGAGGGAGGGAAGCAAAAACGGGCTAAAGAGCAAGATTTACGAGGCTATTAGAGAGAGCTTCGTAATAGGCTCAGACCTCCCTCCCTCTCTCTCTCTCTCTCTCTCTCTCTCTCTCTCTCTCCAGGTGCTGACTGGGGTGGGATGGTGGTGGTGGTCATAAAACAGTACAGAAGAATGGAAAAGATGGTTAGAAACAGATGATAACGATGATGATGATGATTGATAATGATGGTGATGATGATGATGGTGATGATGATGATGATGATGATGGTGGTGGTGATAATGATGATGATGATGATGACTGGGTGATTTCCGGAGACTTAAGTGGTTTGTTTAATAAATACTCAGAAAGTGAAAGCCTGCCTCTCTATCTATCTAATTACCTGTCGTTATTTACCTTAATTTACCAGTCTATCAATCGACATAACAGACATGGTAGGGGAGGGATGGCAACAGGCCCAGTGGTCGTGTTGCTGTGGAGGAACAAATAAAACACACACACACACACACACACACACACACACACACACACACACAAACATACGTACACACAATGTCGCACGAGCGAACAAAAATCACACACACACACACACTTGAGAATATAATATAGGTCTAGTCCAATTTATGCTCTCTCTCTCTCTCTCTCTCTCTCTCTCTCTCTCTCTCTCTCTCTCTCTCTCTCTCTCTCTCTCTCTCTCTCTCTCTCAGAATCCTTTTCCCTTACGCGCCGTACACACACGCACACAAAAACAATTAATCCAATATACAAAAACAGACACAGACGCACATGAAGGCTTTCTTTAATTTGGTTCCGCTTACATGTGTTGGTATACATATAAGGTTACACACACATAAACACACACACACACACACACACACACACACACACACACACACACACACACACACACAAACACACACACACACACACACTCAGACTATATTCTCTCTCTCTCTCTCCAGTGAATGAGTGAAAGTGTGAAAGCTGCGAGGGTCGTGAGTGAGAGTGAGGGTAAGGCCAGAGTTCAGGTGTGTGGGTAAGAGTGGGTGTGTGAAAGTGGCCGTGAGAGAGAGAGAGAGAGAGAGAGAGAGAGAGAGAGAGAGAGAGAGAGAGAGAGAGAGAATTACATATGTATAGTTGAACCTCTGGGCTAGTGGGAGGGCAGTGATAGGGGGAAGATGGTGGGGATGGAGAAGGGGGGTAGAGGAGGGGGAAGTGGAAGACTGTCTAGGGATTAGTCACAACTCCCTGTGTGTGTGTGTGTGTGTGTGTGTGTGTGTGTGTGTGTGTGTGTGTGTGTGTGTGAACAGAAAAAAAAACACCCACCCAAACAAAGAACCAAAACGTGACCCATCCAGTTTACTTCCTATCCTCCCCCTCCCTCCCTCCCTCCCTCTCCCCCTCCTTCATCCCTCCTTCCCCTTCCCCCTCCCCTTCCCTCCAACATCCCTCCCCCTTCACCACCCACTCTTTTAATTTTCCTCCTTAATCTACCTCACCCTTTCCTTCCCTACATCCCATTTCCCCTTCCATTTCCCTCCCTTTCCTTTTTCTTTCCCCACTTCCTCCTTCCCTTTCCCCACTCCTTATCCTCTTCCATTCTTTTCCTCTTCCTCTCTCCCCATTTCCTCTCCTTCCCTTCTCCCCTCCTCACTTTTCCCCCGTCCTTATTTCCCCTCCTCTCTTCCTCTTTTCTTTCTTTCCCTTCCCACTTTCCTCTTACTTTTTTCCCTCCCCACCAATCACCTTCCCTTACCCTCTTCATTTCCTCTCCTCTCTCATCTCCACTTTTCTCCCTACTTACCCCATGTCCCTCTTCACGCCTTCCCTTTCTCTCCCCCCCGCTCCTCTGCCTTCTTCCTTTACTATCCTTCTACTAGATTTTTATAATTAGATACCATAGTCATAGTCTTCTCTGTAACATATATATCCTCAAAAGAACTATTAAATTTGTTGCTGTTTGCTTTTCATTGTGTTCCCTTCATATTCTTCTCACAAACTCCTACAAACTGTTTCTACCGTTTCTCCTAACTTCCTCTTTCAAAATTCCTCACCTTCCCTTTTCCTCTTCTTCTCCCCTTTCCCTCCCCACTCCTCCACCTTTCCCCCTTCCACCCCCTAAATGCCGTACCTCCCTTTTTCCCTCCCCACGTTTCTCCTCCTTCCCTTTCCCCTCTCACTTCTCTCCACACTCCTTCACCTTTTCCATTCCCTCTTCTCCTACCCATTTCCCCCTTCCCTTCTCATTTTCTCTCTCTTCTTCATTCCCATCTTCTATATCCCCTCCTACCTCATTACCAGTGCCCTCCTCCTAACTTGCCTTCCCTCCACCATTCCGCATTCCCCTTCTCCTCCTCACTCCCACCCTCTGTATCCCTTCCCTTCATTCTAGTTTCCCCCTGCCCCACCATTCCCCTCCCTCTCTTCCCCAATCCTCCCCTAAATGGGTCCCACGCATCCTCAGCCTCTGTCACGCACTCTGCCAGTACATCACGCTTCCACACACACTCCCCCTCCCCCCAGGCACTCACTTCTCTTCTTCCTCCTACACGTACTCTTTAGCACCCTATCACATTCTCACCAACCCTACTCCTCTATAATCTTACATCTTCCCATTCCCCTCCGTCACGCATTCATCTACCCCCCTAACTTCCCACTCCCCTTCCTGCCATTCTATCTTTGTCTTAAGCTGATAGATTAGTTTTGTCAGGAATAAACTTACCTATGCCAAACAGCCACGAAAGAATCACCAGGTCTGTTGCTGTTTGCTTTCCTCTGTACTCCCTCCTCCATGCCTTTTTCACGCACACACCAACACTCATCTTCAGTATCACGAACTCATCCACTCCATTTGTTTCATTTTATACGTCCTACCTACCCCATATACCTTTCCTTCACCCCTACCCTCCCACCATGCCTATTCAGCAACATTCTTTCCCATCCCATTCGTCTCTAACGCACTCAGCCACTCACTACATTAATCTTACATTCCCACAGCTCACCACATCTCTTTCACACATTCTGACTTCGGCACACTATCTGATTGTTTTCTGGCCCAATTCTTCATATTTTAACATCTTCCACAAGGCCTCTCTTTACCCCCCACCCCCACCCCAAACCCATCCTACCTCTTCCACACACACACACACACACACACTCACCAGCACTCTTCACCACGCTATCAAGTTCTTACCTTGCCTACTTCTTTGGGTTGCATTCTAAGTGGTTTTTCGCAACACCACTTCCTTTGCGACTCATTCTGCGCATTACATCTCAATATCCTTTTGTGTGTTACTGATGCAAACTATATCAATATTAGAACGAAAGAAATAACATCCTAGAGAGAGCTATGGTGTAGTATGAAAAATAAATCGCTAAGGAAGATTACATAAATAACATACAAAAGCTAAGGTATAATATGTAAAATGAATCGCTATGAATGATGTGCTACGTATCCTCCTATTTCACAGAGAATACTGCTACTTTTCCCTTAGGCACCCACAGACCACTCATAGCTAAGATTTCTAACGTCATACTTTCCTCCATTTCCATTCCTCTCTCTCTCTCTCTCTCTCTCTCTCTCTCTCTCTCTCACGCCTCTCTCCATCCCCCTTCCTCTCCTCCTATCTCGAACATTTTCACCTCCCTCCCCCCCTCTTCTTTCATCCCATCCCCTCCCTTTCTCCCATTTCACCTCTTTTCTCTCCCTCTTCACCTATCAAACCCTTCCTCTTCCCCCTCTTCATCTAGTCATCTCTCACCCACTTCCACTTCCTATCTCCCCTCCCCCCATCCTCCATTCCCACCCCCTCTCACGTTCTGCTCATCGTCTCAATGTGTCACCTCTGCTACTTCCTCCACCTCTAACCTCGTTCTAACCCCCCCCCTCTCTCTCTCTCTCTCACACACACACACACACACACACACACACACACACACACACACACACTTTTTTTTCTCAGCTATTTAATTTTGAACCATCACGCTTTCCTCCCACAAACCTGAATCTCAATCTCTCTCTCTCTTTTAATTTCCTCCCCCTCCCAGTTCCTACTACCTTCCCTCCCCTCTTCCAGTACTGCCTCCCTCCTCTCCCCTTCCCCTCCCTCCCCTTCAACCATCACCAATACCTCACACTCCCCCCTTCCTTCCCTCTCTCTTCCCCTCCCTCTCCCAATAATTACCCCCTCCCCCTCTCTGCCTCCTCCCCTCCCCCTCTCTTCCTCCTCCCCTCCCCTCCCCCACCCCCTCTGTGACCCCGGCCTTACACACCACCTGTCTAATGACCCGGATATGGACCCCCACCCCCTCTTCCCCCAATTCGACCCCCTCCATCGATTCCCCCACCTCCCCTCCCCCGATACCCTCACCTCCTCCCCAACAGCCCCATCTCCCTCACCTACTGTACTGTATACTCATCACCCTCACCCCCGATTTCCTCCCTTCCCCCTCCTCAATATGCCTGTCTCCCTCCCCGACTCCCCCCACCCCCCTCTACAATGACTATCCATGGGGGAGGGGGAGGGGGAAGAGGGGGAGACGGAGAGAGAGAGGAAGGGAGAGGAGGAGGGGGAGGGAACGAAATGAATGAAGGAGAAATGCGTAGTAAATAAAGGAAGTACAAGTACAACGGCGTAGTTACTGATTTAAGCATGTGGCAATTCCTACGCCCAGCACGTGTATTGCAAGATCAACCGGTTTGAGTTCCTGTACTTAGGACTGGGAGTCTGTTTCTCCTCTGATTCAGGTCCCAGAGGAGATTAAATGAGCTGCTTGGAATTCCCACACGTATCTATTCGGCTCCTTCTTCCCCTTAACCCTGTCTATCGATCCATCCATCTATTTGTATATCCATCTGTCTTCTTGTCTGTCTCTCTATCTACTTATCAACGTCCATCTATCTCTCCATTTATCTATCTATCAGTCTCTCCCATCTTATGCAACCAATCCATTCATCACATCATTACAATTACTGGAAGGATTAAATGGTGAATGAATGAATGTATGATTCATTTCACTAGGTACTCTTTGGATTGTTCTCTCTCTCTCTCTCTCTCTCTCAATTTCTCTAGCTTCCATATCATTTCCCTTCCCTTACCTCCTCCTCTCTCTCGTGTTTTCCTTTTCCAGTTCAAACATTCGAATTACTCCGCCTAAAATGAGGAAGCGGATAATGTTACTTAACAATCTGCAGGATAAGACAATACTACAGCTAAAAATCCTCTCCAAGACAATTTACCATGACTATATAAAAAAAAAAAGTCTTATCATCCAGTCCTAATCTCTTGCTACATCCCAGCATTTAATAGGGAAAGAGAAGACAATTTTACGCCTACTTAAAGTG
>NC_137020.1:30423962-30428962 GCF_032717465.1 Coenobita brevimanus
CCTCCTTCATCTCTCCTCTCTCACTCGCATCCTCTCCCTCCCTCCCTCCCTCCTTATCCCTCCTTTCTCACCCTACTGGTTTCTTCTCTTTCCCTTCCTCACATTCCTCCATCCTCCTTTCCTTCGGGTCTCCTTTCTTTTTCCTGTCTCTTCCTTACCCCATCTTCTCTCTCCCTCCATCATCTATCTTACTCTCTTTGCCTCCCCTCCCTTTCTCTCCCTCCCTCATCTCTCCTCTCCCTTCCTCCGTCTCTTTACTGCATCCCCTCCCTCTCCTCCTCGCCCCCCCCTCCCTTACCGCATTCCCCCCCCCTCACATTCTTCCGCCTCTTCCTCCCTCCCTCCTTCATCTCTCCTTCCCTCCCTTACCGCATTCCCCTCCCCTCCCTCCCACCCTCCTCTCTCCTTTCTTAATTACCCTTGTCTCTCCCTCTCTCACTTTTTTCTCTCCCTTTCGTACCTCTCTCCCGCATTCTTCTATCAATATCTACTTTCCCTCCCTTTTTACTCTATTCTCCTCTCCCCCCCTCCCTCCCTCCCTCCCTCTCTCTCTCTCTCTCTCTCTCTCTCTCTCTCACATAACTCCCAATTCTCCCATTTTTCTCCAACTCTCCTCTATCTCCCCCTCCATTTTATTACACCCAAAGGCACATGACCTCATCTCGAAAGGGACATGTAGCAAGAAATACGCTAAAGCACCTCACCGCATCAAAGTCTTCACTAAACTCTCTCCCAACAGCATAAAGAGTAAAGTCTTCACACACACACACACACACACACACACACACACACACACACACACACACACACACAAGCTATTACAAAAGGCGCAGACGGTGAAAAGGAAGGTAGAAGTATGAAGTGGATTTGGCTATTTATTTTTACGTGCAGGTGATATGTTGTGTCCTGACATACTCAAAGGTTGTCAGTGAGGCTCGAACGCACCCCAGATCGACCCCTGTACGTAAGGCCAGTGCCAAACCGACCGGGCCACCGAGTTTCCCCGCCTCCATAGTCCACCTCTCTTCCTCCCCCGTTGTCACCCTAGTCACACACGTTCGCCACGGTTCGTCTGTACTCTCATCCCTCCACTAGCTTCCATGTGTGTGTGTGTGTGTGTGTGTGTGTGTGTGTGTGTGTGTGTGTGTGTGTGTGTGTGTGTGTGTGTGTGTGTGTGTGTGTGTGTGTGTGTGTGAGAGAGAGAGAGAGAGAGAGAGAGAGAGAGAGAGAGAGAGAGACAGACAGACAGAGAGACAGACAGACAGACAAACAGAACTGCTTTCCGTTCCTCGCCTTTCCTCAGCCAAAAATAATGAGATTGGGACTATTTTTACAATAAAAGATGGATCCCCTCTGTAGTCCCAATCTCTCTCTCTCTCTCTCTCTCTCTCTCTCCCAGTCCCCTTATTCTCTCAACCCTCACCCTTCCACCCTCTTACTGTTCTCAGTTTCACTCACCCTTTCATGAATGCCTGATTTCAACGCTCTCTCTCTCTCTCTCTCTCTCTCTCCTTGCGGTTCCTCACTACTACTCTGCTTCTTTCCTCATCCTTCCATCCACTTGCAAACTTTCGTTCAACATCATTTCTGTCGCACTTCTTCGTGACTAGCATCATATTCTAGTGTTAATCTACTGTTAAAACTCCGCATTCAAGATGGGGGGACGGCAATTTTAGGCCAAGGTAAAATAAACAGAGTATAATGCAGAGTGTTACCAGCAACTGAATAAAACAGGATGCCACTCCTCTAATGAATAAGAAGTTGTAAGAATAAAAAGTCTACATTTAAACAGTATATTTATGTCTTGTGGTGCAGGAGAGGAACGCCTTCATGTGGTGGCACTGATATGAGTGGGGAAGCTACCCAACTATACAAACGTCCCTCAGCTCCCCCCATCCCCCGAAAGGTGGATGGTGGGCTGCAGGAGAAAGACAGCTTCATTCTGCAGTCCACTGGGTTTACATTGGGTTGAGCCTGAGGTTGCAGCTACTACTACTACTACTACTACTACTACTACTGCTGCTACCCTCACCACCACAACAACAACTTTTACTACTACTACTACTTCTACTACTACTACTACCCCCACCCTCACCACCACAACAACAACTTTTACTACTACTACTACTTACTACTACTACCATCACTACTACAACTACCACCACCACCTCTTTTAAAAGGCGGGAAGTCGCTGATAGGATGAATAGTAGTACGGCAGCATGAATACAACACCTCACATCTGTAACGTTTAAGCGTGGACTATTTTTATCCTATTTTTATCCGCCAGAGGACAGGAAGCCGGGCTAGGGGTGCGGGTACACTTATCCAACGCACGTGATTGACATGAGGGAGGGACGAGCTGGGTTTTCCACTAAGGTTCTGATTAAGGTTCTCATTGGCTTTCGACATTTCCTAACACCTCTTCCTTGGCGACTTATTCTACACATTAGCCCACAATATCTTCCTCACGTGACTGACATGAGGGAGGGAGGAGCTGGGTTTTCCACTAAGGTTCTCATTGGCTTTCGACATTTCCTAACACCTCTTCCTTAGCGACTTATTCTACACATTAGCCCACAATACCTTCCTATATATATCACCTGTGTCGCTGCTCAAAAGGTATAAATAACACACAGTTCAATATTAACGTACACATGGAAAAAAAAAATCACTAAAGAAAATACCTCAAAATTTTCTTGCATGTTATTGCTCTAATCTGTACTGTTTCGCTACTTCATCGACATAATTAACACACACACACACACACACACACACACACACACACAAACACACACACACACACACACACACAAAAGCTTCAGGGGTAATATACAAAATAAATCGCTAAGGAAGAGGTGTAAAGAAGCTTCCTATGCCACTCACAATTAAAATGATTAAAAACGTCTGGAGGTGGCAAGAATAAGCGAAATAAAAAGTTCTCGGACTGAAGGGAATGAATAAATTACTAGTCGATCAATAAATTCACTTCCCTCCCATTCAGATCCCTTCGTTAAATCCTTGTCCTATCAGTTTTCACCCTTTCAACCCCCTCCAGTAAAGCTCATATTTCTTCTCCATCCTCCAGACCCTCCTCCAACCCCCATTCACCCTTCCCACCCCCTTCAGTAAGACACATAATCCTCCTCCATCCTCCATGACCCTCCCCTTCACCCTTATCACCCTTCCAACCCCTTATATAAGACACAAAATCCTCCCCCATCCCCCTGACCCTCCCCTTCACCCTTATCACCCTTCCAACCCCTTCAATAAGACTCAAATTCCCCCCGATTCTATTTATCCACCTCAAATATTCGCTCATCATCCCCTTCACCATTATCACCCTTTCTACCTCCTTCACTAACACTCAAATTTCTTTACCCTCCTCCCTGATCCTGCTCTTCACCCTTATCACCCTTCCAATCCCTTCTATAAGGCTCAGATTCCTCTTTACTCAACTTATCCCCTCAAACTCTCCCTCATTCCCCCTTTCACACCATTATCACCCTTCCCGCCCGTTTCAGTACCACTCAGATTTCTTTTCCTTTCCCCTTACATTTTCCTCACCCATTCCCCTTACTACTCCTTTCAATTTCACCCTAATCATCCCCTTTCATAGGACTCATATTCCCCGCCAGTCCCCAATCTCTCTCACCCGTCAATTAACGCCCTTCCCTTCCCCTTCCATTAGGCTCATAGTCCTTCCTCAGCCCCCTTATAAAATCCTCCCACATACTCCTGACTTTTCTTTATCAATTTCGTCCTTCCCACCCCTTGCATAAAATCTATATTTTTCTCCCATCCCATTATAAATTCTCTCACGTCCCCCATTTTCCCTTTACCTCCATTCACCCTTCTGACCCCCTTCCATAAGACTCAAATTCATCGTTCAGTCCCCTGGAAAATCCTCCCAATCCTCCAATCAGATTTGCCTCTACCATACCCTATAGTTAAGACCCATATTCAATTGATTCTCTCTCTCTCTCTCTCTCTCTCTCTCTCTCTCTCATTCCCATTCCTCACTGCTACTCTGCTCCATTCCTTCTCATCCACATGCAACCATCCGTTCTACATTCTCTCTCTCTCTCTCTCTCTCTCTCTCTCTCTCTCTCTCTCTCACATCCCCCCACATGACACCCGACACCTCTCCACCAAAACCTCCTTACGTCCCTGCATCACAAAGCCGATAATCCCTTCTCTTCCCCTCTTTGCCACAACCTCAACCGTGGAAGGCTAACGGAAGGATAATATTTAGTCTTCACTCAGTTAAAAGAGTTAAAAGCAGTATAGTGGGCTAACTCAAGGATCTTACTGACCCTGGGAGGAAATACAGTGAAGTCAAGTATATTTCCTAAAGTTGGTTTGTGCGTGTCGTTCCATACTTGCATATTTATCACTTATCATTAACTCGTTACAGGGTTAGTTAGGGAATATTTTGCTAAGCGTTAGACCATCTTAATCAGCTCACACAATCCCTGAACTCAATAGAATGCATACCTCCGCCTACCAGGACAAATGGTGCTTCCTATTTATCACTTATCATTAACTCTTTACACGGTTAGTTAGGGAGTATTTTACTAAGCGTTAGACCATCTTAATCAGCTCACACAATCCCTGAACTCAATAGAATGCATACCTCCGCCTACCAGGACAAATGGTGCTTCCTTATCTAGCTAGTGAAGTACCATGTGACTGGGTTTTGCTCTTTTCACAAACCGGACACCTGCTTTAACCAAAACAACATCACTTTACCCTTGAATCAAAAGCAGCATCCCCACAAAATATAGTCATTAACACCACATTTCCAAATCTAAAATACTCTTTAAGGACAAAACATAAAAAAATACAAATGGCGATGACAGTTATTTTGGTGTGAATCTACTTAATTATTTCTTTTATTTGGTCAAAAACTTGGGCTTTATTTGCAAAACGAAAATGCCCTGTTGTCCAATATAGAATTACGAAACTAGCCTTGTGTACAGCTGCGTTGGGAGGGAGGAGGA
>NC_137020.1:30431462-30466462 GCF_032717465.1 Coenobita brevimanus
GGGAGATGGAATTGGAAAGGGGAAAGGAACTAAACAGGAGGAGGGAGGGGTCCATAGAGAAAAGGAGGGGAAAATTTTACAGGACTGTTAGAAATGTCGCTGTACAGTAGAATGTAATACAGACACTCACAATCACACTATACACTGCCACACCACAAGCACACCTCAGACACATAACAAACTGCCACACCTCGTAAACTACGGCACTTCACACACACTGTAATACTCACGCAGCCATGAGTCTCACACACACACACACACACACACACACACACACACACACACACACACACACACACACACACACACAAAATTCAAAACCACACATTTCGTCTACTACACAGAAAATTTCCCCATACTCTACATACCCTATCTATGAAACTGCTATTTATCAGACTAGTGCTATATATATATATATATATATATATATATATATATATATATATATATATATATATATATATATATATATATATATAGTCAGATGGCAACCTAATCCTACAATAACCACAACAAAATCAGCTTCAGTCCTCTCTATCCTCTCCCCATATCATTCTCTGTCTCTTATCTACAAATATACACTTATACAGCCACATGCCTAATCCCAAAGTTCATCCAAGGTGGCCTAAAACAAAAGCGCCTCCAAGCATCTCTATCTCCTCTCACTACCACTCCAAGCCAGCCTTCCTCACGTACCCCTTCAAGACCTCCAATCCAGGCAGTTCAAGTATCTACAACTGGATTTTTTTTTTTTTCCTGACGAAATTGGGCCATGAAATTCGATGTGCCTTAGTTACAGCGTCTCCTTGGTTACTAGTTAAACTGATCTTCCGGTCCGACTAAGCCTCATATACTATTTCTCACTCTTTGCTTTCAATCTCCCCTCTCTCATCTCCCCTTTCCCATCCTCTCTTCTCCCCACTAGCCACTCTAACCATCCCCCTCTCCCCGTAGTTCATTTCTCACTCTTTGTTGCCTCCTCTTTCCCTTCTTCCCTCTCCTATTCCCCATCTTCCCTTCATTACCGTAATCATCCTCTTCATAACCTATTGTCTCTTCGCTCTCTCCTCACTTACGCTCCCCCCTTCTCTTTTCTCTCCCCTCACCTTGACCCCCACCCCGCCCCCCAAATGACGTCATCAGTGTAGTGAAATAAGAGTGATGAGAGGTGAACCTAGGCCCTTGATCTGTTGCCTTTGTTCCTACGCCTTTCACACAAACACACACACATACACACTCACACACATTCTCTCTCTCTCTCTGCTGGGGGAGGAGATGAGTGGGCTACCAACACCACCTAACATGGTCAGCCTCACTAGCAAAATTAGTACAGCTGAGAAGTAACCTGAGAGACTAAGGTGAGAGGAGGGGTTGAAGAGATATGACTAAGAGGAAGGAATGAGGGGAGGAAGTGTGGAGGGAGGAGAGGGGAGAGGGATGAGAGGCTGAGCATGAAGAGGAGAAGCAGGGATGAAGTGGGATGGGAGAAAGGGAAGGGGAGAAGGAAAGGAAAGAGAAGTTGGGGAATGGCAAGAAGTATCTCGGAATGAGATGAGGAGAGAAGGTGAGAAGGCATGACTATGGGAAAGGGAGGGGAAGAAGGGAAGGAGAAAGAGAGGGGAAAGAGGGAAGAGAAGCTGAGGATGAAGCGAGAGAAAATAATTATAGGAGAAGGGGAAGGGGAACGGGAAAGGAAAGAAAAGTTAGGGAAAGCCAAGTGACTAGGAATGAGATTGGGGAAGAAGGTGAATGATTGAGGGGAAAATGAAGGGACGTGGGGAGGAAGTGTGAAGGAGGGGAGAGGGAAGAGAGGGCGGTGGAGTGGGGAGAGAGGTGGACAGACAGGGAGGAGAAAGTGAAGGTAAGAAAGCAGTGTCATGGTGTGGAGAGGAAGTGGAAAGGAAAGAGGTGGGAAGTGGGAGGAGGAGAGAGAGAGAGGTGGGTAGAGAGAGAGGAGGAAGAAAGCGAGGATGAGGAAGAGATATCAGGTTTAGATAAGAATATGAAGTGATACGAATGAGGAGAGGGGACGGGACAAGGAATTGAGGAGAGGAGAGAAAAGGAGAGGAAAGGAATGGAGAGGAATGGAGGGAAGGGAAGAGACAGAGAGGGTAGAAAAAAGGTGAAAATAGGTAGGGGGGGAGAGGTATCGACGGACGTGAGGATGTGAAGTGACAACAATGAAGGGAGGAAAGCCAGAAAAGTTTGAAGGGAAAACGGAAAGGAAGAAGAGAGGAAGGAACAGAAGAGGAAGAGGAGAGGTAAAAGAAGGGAATGTATCAAAGAGAACACGAAACATGAAGGGAGAGAATGGGAAAAACAGTAGAAAAGACAAACTACCATCCCAGTCTAATCGCCCTATTGTTTCTCTACCAGGTCGTCTGTTACAGGGATCGGTGTGATATGATACTGCTATCTACGGTATCTATTCTACGGTATTAAGATAAGGATAGTAGTGCAAGAAGACTCCCCCTCAACCCACCAATCCCTCTACCCTCCAACCCAAGCCGGCAGGAAATAGCGATAAGGAGCACCGGTATCGTGTTGAACCAGGAAAGTGCGAAGGAGGAGGAGGAGAATGAGACAGAGAGGGAGAAGGAGGAGGAGGAAGAGACAGAGAAGGAGGGGGAAGAAATAGAGAAGAGACAGACAAGGAACCATAGACATAAAATAGAAATCCGCTGTAGAGAGAAGGGAGGGGAGGGGGAGGAGAAAGTGGAGGGGCGGAAGAAAGAGAAGTAAAAGCCGAAGGAAAAGGAGGAGAGGGATAGAGGTAGATGGGAAGAAGGAAAAAGAGAGAGAGAGAGAGAGAGAGAGAGAGAGAGAGAGAGAGAAGACAGAAGACTGGGGAGAGGGATATGACTGATAGACAGGGATGGATGAGGTGAGTGAGAGGGAGAAAGGAAGAGGAATAGGAAGAGGAAGAGAAGGGGGGGAGGGAGAAAGGCTGAGAGAGAGAGTATAGCATAAGGTGAGAAGTGGGATGAAGCAAGAGTGAGCGAGAGATAAGGCGTGATAAGACTAACGCTGATAAGGAAACCACCACCACCACTACCACAATCACCACACTGACTCACTATCATTACCAACATTATCACGATATCTGAACCTTCTACCACCACCACCACCACCACCACCACTACTACTACTACTACTACTACTACTACTGCTACTACTACTACTACTACTACTACCATTACTGCCTACCACCACCACCACAACCACCATAACACTGGAAACAGCTATAAACAAGAACAACCACTTACAGGCAGCCACAAACTCTCTCTCTCTCTCTCTCACACACACACACACACACTCCTGCTCCACTTCCTTCCACGTAAGCTAATGGGTGTGACCTTGTGCTGCATGACGGGTTTCACGAAAAATGTGATGCAACGGGGAGGGAAATGGCAGAAATATTTTAGTACGGTAACCTTGTGACTGCTGCGATTACCCCTCGTTTTCTTTACACTTATAATCACCCTTTTTTCCTCTTCCCATCTCTATCGTCTCTTCTTTTTCTTGTCATGTTCCATTTACTCTCTCTCTCTCTCTCACTCTGACTCCCAGAATTTCTCCCGGTAGGAAAAAGAAAGAATGAATCGCTATTTAGATTAATTCACGACACTTCTGGTCCAACTAAATGCATCCTATTTCATTCACATTCATTTACGTTCGTTTAGGTGATGCCAGGTCCCGACAGATCCTTCACATCCATTAAAGTCCAAGTAAATAAATAAATAAATAAATAGTCCAATCAAGTCAGGTTCATTCAGTGTATTTAACAGTCATTTAAGGTCATTCGGGTCAGGTACTGTCCATTCAATACCCTGTTCACTTTAACCAGGCGAAAAATCACTGGTCACATCTCCATCTTAAATGTTGGGATGTAACACGAAATTAACACTAAAATACGGTGCTAGTCACGAAGAGGTGCTATGGAGAGGATGTAGAGCCACAGTACTGTCTTGAATGTTGGACAGTAACAACACTAGAATAGGGTGGCGAGTCACGAAGAACCGCTAGGGAGAGGATGTAGAGCCACAGCATTGTCTTATTTTGCCACAAAGCTATGGGAAATAAGCTACAAAAGGACAAAACTCTCCGCCTAAATGAGATAAATGAATTATAGTTATTTTATGAGCATAAATATTAGGCTACACATGTTCCGGCAAACTTAGGCTAAAGTACTCCACGTAGGCTTAATCACATGAACGGATCTTGAATTTGGCTCTCAGGTAGCCTACCGTTCTTTGTTTTCATTTTTTTCGTGGAGGGAACAATCATGCCGGTTTCTGGCCTTTGGTTCCTTCTTCCTTGCATAAAAAAATATATATAGATATATATATCTGAAAGAACTTGGTTGCGTTAAATTCGATGCATCTTTGTTTTAAGCCTGGAATATGTTACCTTGATTACTACTCAAATCAGTATGTAAATTCAGGCTCTATTTGGCCAAGACACGGAGCTACTTGCCGGTGTGAGAGTTGCATGACAGTCTGGAGGCAGTGCATGACATTCTGGTAAACACAGACCCTCATGCACGACCTTCAGCACAGCAGCTTACAACGTCACCCTCTAATTTACCTCATCCTTCACATTTTACTGCACATTATTTTGATTGCAACATGTACCGTAGTTTCCCACACGTCACCCAATACCATCATCATCATCATAGTGAGTATTTCTTTTAGTTATTAGGAACCGGAAACACCTGATAGAAAAATGTAAAAGTAGGTGTTATCAAAATTTTCAAAAGCCTCTGTCTTAATCATCGTCATCACTAGCCTACTATTAAATCCCTCATGAGATAGATACAGATAAATAGATGGACAGATGGATTGATACACATGACCTATAATAGCACAAAAGCCTATATGTCCCTAAAGCATCCCTTGCCAATTTATTAGCCACCAAAAACAACTTGGGTAGAAGCTAGATCCGTCACCAAAACCAACCATGCCTTAACATCCTACCGTCACGCAACACAGCACTGGTTGATATCCTTGCGTCACAGCATCCTACGTCCCCCCCTCCCCCTGTCCCCGAGGAGTGTAATAACGATGCTACGAAGCCAACCATGTCTCCTTCACCTGTTGCCGCCCAGGTGTGCGACCAGCTCAGGTGTGAGACGCGCGAGGCAGGTGTTGGGGCTGCACGTGTAACCAGTAACAGGAAATAGCCTAGGAAAATCAGTTAGACCTATAACGTTATATTTCCTACATGAACATAGTAATCAATCATTATTTACGAATTCTGTCCTATGCTGTATCCTGTAAGAGGTGGCAATGGCAGAAAGGATCCCTATACACCTCTGTCCCTATTCAGAAACGACCTTTTCCCCCACTATGCACCATCTTCATACACTACATAACCTTCCCCTGGTACAATCAACTTTGTCTTTAGTGTTTCTCTTTTAATTTCCAACCACACAACACACAGCTACAACTCTCACTCACTACCGTATCTAAATTCATTCGCTCCTTATACTTTCATACAACCTAATGAGATACGAGGTTAAAATGCACGTAAAAGGAAAAAAATATGGAGAGATCAGGCAAAGAACTGGCATTTAATCCCCTCTTTAGCTGTCCTCCGCAACCACACATAACTTATCTCTGCCCAGCCATCATCCAGCAAATGAATAACATGGTCAGGTGAACAATAAATTAATCAGACAGTAAATCAATGAATCAACCAATAAATTAATAAGTAAATACACAGCACAACAGGTCAACACCAGAACTGTCTTCCTCATCTTGTACTTCCCTCTGCCCATAACCTTCAGTCTTTCAAACGCAGTGTGTGCAGGCATCTCGAAATGACCGGATATTGAGTCAGGTTCTCTCTCTCTCCCTTTTTTTTTTTTCTTGGAGGGAATAACTTGCTGCACAGAAGATGAAGAGAAAAAGAAAAAACGCACAGTCCTTTATGACATCATGTTAACGATCCAGCACTAACACAACACATAGTGCGCACGTCACTGCAAAACCTAGGCTAGCCTAATCACCAGTGGAAAGCAGTAAAGCTCTTTAATAAGCAGCTGAGGCGAATTGTAATGCTACGGGTGATGGTATTGGGATGATGTGTAGCTATGTGTGTGTGTGTGTGTGTGTGTGTGTGTGTGTGTAGGCGAGCGAGTGCTAAGTGTTCAGGTGTGTGTGCGGGGGGAGGGGGGTTCACTAGGAGACCCATGAAATATACGGTAGTGCCCGCCAGTTTATTACTTGCCTTTAAAGTTTGGTCCACTTATTCTCACTTGACAGAACTGGGCCAATTCCACACCTTAAATTTAACTGAGTCTCGGATGCATGAAATTCCATACGCCTTAATTATGAAGCAAGAATGAGTTTCCTTGCGTACTAATCAAACTAGACATATAATCTGACTAGCCTATATCTGGTCATCAATTGAGCTGCAAGAGGTTAGGGATCAGCGCCAGGTTAAAATGAATGGGGTTAAGAGTATTCTGTGTTGTTCCTTCAGCCCCAACTCTCTCTCTCTCTCTCTCTCTCTCTCTCTCTCTCTCTCTCGTGACTTATGGCAATGCCGTGATCGTTACGTCACACACCTGTCGCATACCTGATCAGTTCAACCCAGTATAGGGGCGTTACGTTTGTTATCTTTACTGTTGAGCATAATTATGATAAATGGATAGTGCAAAATAGTGATGATGATGATGATGATGATGATGATGATGATGAAAAAAATTATACCATAGTCCATATCGTCTTATTTTGGGCCAGATTTTCGTCCCTTTACGCATTATTTCAAGTAGCTCAGCGGTATAATAAGACTACTATGGCTCTAAATCCTTGCCACAGCGTTTCTCGTGACTGTCACCATATTCAAATCACACTCTGGTGCTACAACTCAAGCATTCAAGATGGAGACATGGCAATTTTAGGCCACGTTAAAGGAAAAGGGATATGGGTTATGGTACAGTCTTGCAATATTTCAAACACATCATCACACCAATAATGTAACTACCGGTAACCATTGCTCTTGTGCTCCACATCTCCTGACAGCATCACTACCGTAACTGAGTGATTTAACCTACTTTACCTGTTATTACCTGCCTCAGAATTATCAGCGACACCTTTTTGACTCTAACTTGACCTAAAATTGCCATCACTGAATCTCGAATACCAAGATGTAACGCACAGTGTGTGTGTGTGTGTGTGTGTGTGTGTGTGTGTGTGTGTGTGTGTGTGTGTGTGTGTGTGTGTGTGTGTGTGTGTGTGTGTGTGTGTGTGTGTGTGTGTGTGTGTGTGTGTGTGTGTGTGTGTGTGTGTGTGTGTGTGTGTGTGTGTGTGTGTGTGTGTGTGTGTGTGTGTGTGTGTGTGTGTGTGTGTGTGTGTGTGTGTGTGTGTGTGTGTGTGTGTGTGTGTGTGTGTGTGTGTGTGTGTGTGTGTGTGTGTGTGTGTGTGTGTGTGTGTGTGTGTGTGTGTGTGTGTGTGTGTGTGTGTGTGTGTGTGTGTGTGTGTGTGTGTGTGTGTGTGTGTGTGTGTGTGTGTGTGTGTGTGTGTGTGTGTGTGTGTGTGTGTGTGTGTGTGTGTGTGTGTGTGTGTGTGTGTGTGTGTGTGTGTGTGTGTGTGTGTGTGTGTGTGTGTGTGTGTGTGTGTGTGTGTGTGTGTGTGTGTGTGTGTGTGTGTGTGTGTGTGTGTGTGTGTGTGTGTGTGTGTGTGTGTGTGTGTGTGTGTGTGTGTGTGTGTGTGTGTGTGTGTGTGTGTGTGTGTGTGTGTGTGTGTGTGTGTTTTATCGTACTCTGCACCGACATATACACACGAAACTGGCTAAGATTACAAAAAAAAGTAAACAAATCCCACGTCGGATATGTATGGGAAAGTAAATGCCTTAACGTGACTCCTAATACCTTTCTTGTGGTTGTTTTTGTAGCCAGATTAGAGGAGAGACGAGAGGCGCAGCGGAAGCCTGAGTAGCGGCCTGTGTCATCATCCACGCTCCGCTCCACCCCACCCACCCAGCCCCGCCCCGCCATGCTCCTGAAACCCATCCAACCTCACTGCCACCCCACCTACATCAACCTCATCTAGTCACACGTCTTCACCTAATCAACCCGCTTTCCTCCTTACCTGCCACCCACCCAAACATACCTCCTGCACCTAGCCCATCCAACCTCACTATCATCTCGCCCATCTACACCATCATTCCACTTATTTACACCATCACCTTATCCATCTACATCCATTTAGCCCCCTTTCCTACCTATTTGAAACCCATCAACCCCAGTCATCTATACCTATTCAAGCTAATCATCCTTTCATCCATCTACACCTTCTCTCCATCTATTTCCATCCACATGAAGCCCGCCTAACCTCACCACCATCCCACCCACCTCACATTCACCTAGTCACCAGTTTACAACCATCCAATCTGCTTTCTTAACTTTCCTTCCTAACCTTAATTAACCAAACTTACCTTCATTTCTTGTCCAAATTCACCTACCACGCTTCCTGTTCCCCTTATCCACCATCACCTGCATCTCATTAACTCAAGCACATCCAACCAACCACTTGGCGACATATAACACCTCTCGTCCTTACTCATCTATTTTTACTCTTTAAATCACCTCTCTTCTGTAATCACCCACCTTTACTCATCCCAAACAACCAAACACCCAATATCATCACTACCCATCCATCTTCACTCATCCCAAACCAATCAGCACCTAATATCATCTCCCATCCATCTCTGCTCATCCCAAATCACCCTTTGCCTTAATGATATACTTTCAACCAAAAACATCTTTCTTCCACGCCCTCCTTCACTCACTCCAGTTCATCAAGTAACCTCCTTATACACCCACAGTCACTCCTCTGCATCATCTTTCGTCCTTAGCCCACTCGTCTATCATTACTCACCCCAAAACAGTGTCGTGGATTTCGGGTTTGAATTTCCCGCCCACGACATCACATTTCTTTGTAAACAAATTTTTTTTAGTAAATAATTTGGGTAAGAGACAATGGAGACAAATCTGGTCATGGAGAAAACAACATATTCAGTTATACACTTGTATATTCAGTAATAAGTTTCATTTAATTTACTTCGAGCACGAAGCTGCTCGAAGCTGCTCAGTTCTCTCCCTGCTACCAGAGTTCAGTTCTCTCTTTGCCACCAAACAGTTTAGTTCTCTTTCCGCAACTGGACAGTAAACAGCAATCAGCCGTCATTCTGCACTTAATACCACCAACACCACAGCTAAGTACTCAGAATATTTATTCTAGGCCTTGAAATATTTATACCGAGTACTGATCAAAACACAATCCACATACCGTATATAATGGTGAGTTGCTGTTCTGCTTTATGTTAGCTGATAATTAAGACCCCCTACAGTGATATTAACTAACAACCGGCAAAAACTCATCAACTTTCTTCCTTACTCATCCATTACACTCACGTCAAATTACCTTAACGAACCGATCCTACCTAAAGGACCCACACAACCTAGTTCTAAAATTCACCCAACCACTCAACACCCACCACAGTCCTTCTTTAGTCAGACTCGCATCAAACTAGCACACACTCATCAGCTTTATTCCTTACTCATACATCTTCACTCACCTGAACAAATCCACCAAGCCAACTTGACCCTCCCAATCTAATTCTAAAAATCCCCCAACCATAACTATCAACCAGCTGATTTGACACCACTATTGAACTAGACTGTGGCCAACACCCTGGCTCACCCACACCCCTACACCTCCCCTTGCGTCCCCATCCACACACCCATACTTATCACCTTTTACACCCATCCACACCCCTCTGCCACTTTCACACTCATCAACATCCCCATCCACCTCTGTATATATACTTTAAAACACACACACACACACACACACACACACACACACACACACACACACACACACACACACACACACACACAATCCTCATCCACATACCTATTAACTACCATAGCCTATATCACCTGTTCAAACCCACCCACATCCCTCTACCACCCCCTCACACTCATCGAAACCCCCGTCCCTACTCGCAAACACCCACCCACATCCCTCTACCACCCTTTCACACCCATCCACACCCCCGCACCTCCAGTACACTACCCACCGCATCCACACCTATCTTAGGCTATCAATGCCACATCCCACTAACTCACCCACGAGGTCTCGCATACCGCCCACACTGATACTGTAAACTTAAATATGAGTGACCTTGGCAGGATAGGGGGAATTTTGCTGCTCGTAATTATGGTGCGCTGTTACAATACCTCTTTATTCTCTCCCACTGCCGTACCGGTAACCATCATGAATGATATATTACACTACAAACAAAGGAGTTCTCTGGGGATTGGGAAACCCTTTCTATCCCGCTTAACACCGCTCATTTCCAGGTGCAACGGGACGATACTGCAATGTTTTATATACCGGTATATATATACATGTAATCATCCTGACTAACGCCAGACAATTACAGTATGTTCAGCCTATGACAGCCCTCGGGATGAAGGGGTTAAAGCCCCTTCTGGGAAACATTCCCCTAACCAACTGCCAACCCACACAGTATGATAGCTGGTTCTGCGTCTCGTCTGACCACTCACAGCTCCACTACCTAAGGCATCGACATAACCATGAGACAACAGTGTGGCTACCGCACCTAAACCCTAACTTACTGTAGGCCTACGTTACTCTACGTAAAAGTAACCAGTCATAATGGATCTTAATGGTAGTGCCAATCTGCTATTACATACGGTAATTATTTTTAGTGGACCAAGCTGATACTGGACCCCGTAACTCAACATCCTAAAAAAGAAGATTTTGCACCCGTATCTCCACCTCCCATAAAATCTACCCACTCTCCTCACTCCTGCAAAACTTCACTCATCCTTCCACTTACTCTCCTGAACCTAACCCTATCCTTACCACATTCTCCCCTGACACCTCCAAACCCCACTCAAATCTCATCCTTTAAGTTCCCAAGCATTCTACCCCAGTGAACCAACCAGTCAGCCATCCCCCTAACTCCTCCCCATCCCCCATCCGGCCCCCATTAAAGCGGCCACGAGTCATCTGGGGAATGTTACCAACTTCCTCGAGTGGAATGTTGCCCGTAGCCACACTCCACCTTACTCACACACTCCACTCCCTCCACCTTATTCACCTAACCCACCTTAGTCACCTAGCACATGCCTTTCCACTACTACTACTACTACTACTACCACCACTACTACCGGTACTATTTCACTCCACTTACTCCAACTTTCACCCATCCACCTATCAATCATCTCAGAAAAGTCTTCTCGTAGTCAAGGGATTAGGCTAATGAGCTAGTTAGTAAAATAATTATCTAGTTGGTAAGTCTGTTAATTACGTAGTTAGGACATGGGGTGGTGGAAGAAGTTTATCCTCTCCCTCTCTCTCTCTCCCTCCCTCCCTCTCTCTCTCTCCCTCCCTCCCTCTCTCTCTCTCTCTCTCTCTCTCTCTCTCTCTCTCAAACACAACAGCGACAACGAGAGAGTAAGGTCGGAGGAAATCTGATCTTGTCTGGTATTGGTTAGAGACAGTGCACACAATGCTTCTCTCTCTCTCTCTCTCTCTCTCTCTCTCTCTCTTTCTCACTCTCTTGGTCTAGTCCCGAGAGAGAGAGAGACAGAGAGAGACAGAGAGAGAAATGAGGTTATATTAATGCGTCATGCGGTGTGTGTGTGTGGGGGGGGGCATCATATAGCCTACGCAAAACCTTGAGCAATGGTTATCCACATGAAATCACACACACACACACACACACACACACACACACACACACACACACACACACACACACAGATTTGGTTACGGTACCTGCTAAGTGACTACGTGTACATTATCATTACTCGCGAAATTTTCTGTTGTCACCAACTTACTGTATACATGATGAATTTTTGTAAGCGATGATAATAATAATAATAATAATAATAATAATAATATAATAATAATAATAATAACAATCCTCATCATCAGCGTCATCCTGAGTCCTGACATCTTTCTCTCATCTAAAGATGGGATGAGGTAAAGTTCAGAAATCAAGAAAAAAAAAAAAAACATAATATACAGACCTATTCAACAGCAAGACCAACTAAAAATAAATACATGAATGAATAAATAAATAAATAAACAAATAACCAGTAACTGGAACCTCACTAACACAGAGCCAGATAAACCCAACCACCAGCCCCACACAGCTGTCTTCAGTCTTGTAACTGGTTCTGTTCTAGAAAACTACGATAAAAATGAAAATAAATCGCTTTTTAACTATTCTAACTTTCAGTACGATACACAGATGCAGAAATAATCTTAACTGCCAACTCTACTCAGCAATCTTCAGCTGGACAATTCTCATCACCACAAACAAAATTCAACTAACTAGACACAAATACAAACCTTGCAAAGAGCCACACACAGCCAGGAAGTCACCTTATAAGCAACTCCAAACAGCTGCCCTCAATCTTAAATCCAGTCCTGACTCACCATCCCATAATCCAAACCAAATCGCAAATATGTGCGATAACATCTAGGCCTACCAGTACTCCAGGTATGAAAGTAACCTAACAGCTAACACAAGCAGGTAATAGCTAAACCATATGCAAAATACCACACTCCAAACCCAATCCGTGTTTACGTGACGAGGGATAACTTACACAGCCAGCCGGGGCGATGACAACCCAGCATAACATGTAGCAAGGGCTGCCGAGAACCCCTCAAGGATCTGTTCCAAGATTGTGACGTCAGCGGCATTACAAACAGGCATTGCACTTGTGTATATGAGAGGAAGGATGATGATAGACAACCGACGAAGGGAAGAGAGACGAGGAGTGAATAAAGAAGAGAAAAGGAAAGAGGAAAGATATGAAGGAGAGTTTATGAAAGCGGAGCAAGGAGGAGGAGGGGAAGGAGGAAGAGAGAATAATTATGAGAAAATGCAAGACGATGAGACGAAAGATGACAAGAGGAAAGAGAGAAAAAAAAAAAGGGCAGGGAGGTACAGTGATTACGACAGGACAAAGATGAGAGAAGGAAGAAAAAATGAGATAACACGTAGAAAGGAAGAGGAATAAGAGGAATGAGACTTAAAATACCGTAGCAAATGAGAAAAAAATTAACACTTGTATAAAAAGGAAACCTGGTGAGATGGCAGCAAGGACGAGATGAGAGAGAGCGGAGGAGGAAAGAAATAAACAAGGAAAAGTGAGATTGCGAGATAAAAGGAAAATATTTTAAAAAGCAATTATGACTATTTTTTAACTTATTCCATCAACCAAATCTGCCAAGCTATTTCATCTCCCCATCTTGTTCTTTTTCTGCCTCTTTCCCTCATTCCATCTCCTACGTTAGCCTGCCTGTCTATTGGTTACCATATCTATTCTATAAATGACATGATCTGACTACGTCCACTTGTTTTTCTTTTCTTTCTGCACCGTCCTCTAGTTTCGTTGGTTTCCATTTCCCAGCAAGCTCTCTCTCTCTCTCTCTCTCTCTCTCTCTCTCTCTCTCTCTCTCTCTCTCTCCATTTGGTAGGCCTCTTTCCATTTTTATCAAATAACTCCCAAGCTTACATCACACTTTTCCACTCCACAAATACAATACTAAATAGGCCTAACTACCCATTCCACCGTACGATAATGGAACTCTATAAACTTTAATAAATCTCGTAATAAATCTAGCCTACAGCCTCACCCAGTGCAATCTAAAAAATAAATTTCTCTCTGACACCCCTTGTTCAATATCTCTTTCCAGCGCTCCGGCATGTCTGATTTATGACGGTAATATTATTGGTGATTGGTCCACTTCTGTACTTTCCTTTTTTCCAGTTTACTGATCCGACTCATCACATTTAGGTTATGATATTAAGAAAGTAGAGGCGTGTTAACAAGGCTTCCATATATCGAAGGAAAAAAAAACTCACAAAAACTGTAAAAATACCATTAAATTCTGAACACTGCTTGCTGGAGTATAAAATCGAAAATGACAAAATATGGTGTGGTTGTTTGGGTTAGTCATTCGTGCGTGTGTTGTACCATCAATCATGTTCAAAGCCACACCTAATATTGCCTACAGCTGAAGGAAAAACAAATACACACAGCTACCAAAATCAACACCCTAAATAAATAGTGACCAGATTTTTAAACTCTACAAATAATAATAATAATAATAATAATAATAATAATGGTGGTAGTAGTAGTAGTTGTAGTAGTAGTAGTAGTTGTAGCAGCAAGCTAGTAATTGTACGGTAGTTATTGTAATGATGATAACAATAATAATAATAATAATAATAATAATAATTGTGTGTGTGTGTGTGTGTGTGTGTGTGTGTGTGTGTGTGTGTGTGTGTGTGTGTGTGTGTGTGTGTGCGTGCGAGAGAGAAAAAAAAATATATAAAACAAGTCAGAATGGATAGGATACAGGAAACGAAAAAAGCAAAACGATGAAACGAAAGAAAAATAGTGAAAGAATGAAAAGAGCCAAGAGAAAAATAAAAGAGCTAAATGGAAGAAAAATAAAAGTGAACAGAGAATGTAGGCGAACAGAAAGAAAACGGAGGGCGAGGACGGGGGGGGGGGGTCAAGGGCAGGTAGGTAGAATTTGGGGGGAGGAAAATGGAGTGTGTCCGCACAACAAAAACCATTTTTGTTTTAATTTACTGTACTAGAATTGGGCGGGATTTTTGAGAGAGAGAGAGAGAGAGAGAGAGAGAGAGAATCACAGCTACTAAGTTTATTCGCTTTTCAGGCAAGATTTATGAATGTGTGATAAGATTGACAAGTTTATAATGCAGATTTACTGAAGGCAAAAATTAACATACGCTAAACTGAACTAAGACCAAGAGCAAGACACAAAAACATGATGAGCAGTTTAATCATCTTCAAGCAATTTTTTATACGTATTTTTTAATGGCCAGATCACAAGCTTTCCTACGCCTATGATAGTGTTCAGCTTTACATCAGAGTATAAATTAACACGGACCCAAAGCATAACGAAGGGACATTAATCGACGCTGTTCATTGACTCTGGCTTCACATACCAGGAGTTTGGCTTAATTTCAAGATTCAAAAATACAGTTTCTAGTTCATGTCAGCAAAAAGGATCGTTGTTATCAAAAGAACTAGGCCAGTAATCTGATCGGTTTTGGAAGCTCCCTAACACCTCTTCCTAAACGACTTATTTTGTTTTTTACCCCTCACTATCCTCATATATGTCTATCATTCAAACATCACCATTCTCAGCATAAAACATCCCCGGTACAAACTGTTATTAACTAACCGTATCCAAAAATAAATCGCTAAGGAAGATGTGTCAGGGAGAATCCTTAATACGGACCTTAAACTTAAAAGGCAGACTAAAAATTAAACTGTACAAACCAGAACAAACAACACTCATTTGTATCCGGGTTGAGACACTGGCACCTTTGTTTGTTTGGGTGGGTTACAAGCTACTAGGCCTATTATGCAAATCTATACTAGGCCTACCAGTACCAGGTACCGTCGACTTAGGTTTATAACCACGGGGCAACTTGATAGCCTGAGGATGGGTACGAATAGTGGATAAGGGCTTCGGATTTTAATTTACCAGTATATATATTTTTGACAAAAATAAGTAAATAAATATAAGTACAGATAGACAGATAAATAGATAGATAAGTAAATATGAAAATACTGGGGAACGTGCAAGAGTTTCTACTTACAAGTCAATCAATACTTCCAAGGCCTAAATGATGATACTAATTGCTGTCACAAATATAAAGTACCGTATCGGTACTGTTTCGGGGGCATGTGCGGCGGAGGGAGAGGCACGAGTGGAGGAAGAAGGAAGGAAAGATTGATGGGGCAATTAGGGAGAGAGGATAAGTGTGGAAGAGAAACGAGAGATACTGGTAGGTTAGTATGGTAGGAAGGAGAGGCACGTGTGAAGGTCACTGGAAAAGGCTATGATAAGAGGAGAAAAGGCTAGTGTGCAGGAGAGGTAGATGTGGATGGAGGTGGAAGGAGAGGCAGGTGTTGATGGAGGAGGAAGGAAAGGCAGGTGTTGATGGGGGAGGAAGGAGAGGCAGGTGTGGAGAAGGGGGAAGGAAGGAGAGGTAGGTGTGAATAGGGGAGGAGGGAGGGGCAGGTGTGGTGATGGGAGAAAGGAGAGAGATGTCTGTATATTCATTAGACCTTGAGGTACCGTGCTGTTCCGGTAGGTATGGCAGGAGGAAAGAGAAGCAGATGGAGAGGAAATAGTGAAGAGGAAATGGAAGGAAAGGCAGGCGTGGAATGAGACAGGTATGGTATGAGCAAGAAATAGAATCATGTGTGGAGATGACAGGATGGAGCTGTGCGGGAAGGAGGGAGGGGAAGGTGTGGAGATCTGAGGGCAACAGGTGTGGAGGTGTAAAAGCAGCAGGTGTGGAGACGAACGGAAGTAGAAGTACGTATGGATGTGACAGGTGTGGAATTGTGAGGGCAGCAAGTGTGGAGGGTAAAGGAAGAGAGGCAGCAAGTGTTGGTGCAGAAGAATAGCTAATATCTAAAGAGAAGTAGAGGCAGGCGTGACTTTAACAGATGTGAAACTGTGAGGGAAGGAGATGTGGAGAGAGAAGGAATGACAGACAGGTATGGAGGTACACGAGCAAGAGGTATGGAAAGAGATGGAATGAAGGGAGAAGTGGATGAGACAGGTGAGAATGAGACAATGTGAAAGTATAAGTGAAGCAAATATGAGAATGGGGTGGAAGGAGGGGCAGGTGTGGACAAGAGACAAGTACCGTACCATAAAAGAACATAACATACGGTAGGGACAGAGGATAACTCCAGTAGGCCGGTTGGCCCATGCTCACCTAGAAGAGTAGCTGAACTATTAGAATGAGATAAGGAGAGCAAAGAAGGTATGGATAAGTATGGGCAGCAGGTGTGTAAAAGGAAGGAGGACAGGTGTGGTGACGTGAGGGCAGCAGGTGTGGTGGCCAGAGGGATGAACTTGACCCATCCCCGGGGGCGCTATTCCCCCCTCCCTCCTCCCCCCCTTCCCCTTTCTCTCTCTCTGTCACCCCTCTTCCTCCCCCCTCCTCACTTTCCCTCCGCCTCCCTCCCACCTTGCGCCAAGTCCCCGGGACACACTTCATAAATTCAAAATCAAACATTTCATCCTCTCTCTCTCTCTCTCTCTCTCTCTCTCTGCACAAGGTATAGCCTATATAAGTCAAAGCATAATAATGCTAAACAAAACAACAGCGAACTCACCGTAACATAGTTCCTGTGTAATCTATACCATAATTGATATATAGGGTACATATATATATATATATATATATATATAAGAGAGAGAGAGAGAGAGAGACCTCCCATCTCCACCACCTGTGGATAAAACCAACTTGCTTATATAACCAATCCACTCGTTTCTATAAGCTAGTCTGCTTTCTCCAAAAAAGAGAGAGAGAGAGAGAGAGAGAGAGAGAGAGAGAGAGAGAGAAAGAGTCTGATGCCATGTCTGAGTGTAACATGTGTATTTGCATATATGTGCGTGTGTAGGCATGTAGGGTATGAATGTCTGAGTGAGTGTAAGCTAGACAGATCAATATCCCTTGTGATCTATTTACGTGAATGTACTGACCTGCATCTGAATTTCAGGAACAAAAAAATAAATAATATTTAAAGATACATAAAATGAAAAAGTTATATATCGTCTGTTCACCTTAAGTTGGCTCAGATTTTCGTCCTTTTGCAGCTTATTTCACGTAGCTCACCGGCAGAAAAAGACAGTGCCACGGCTCTATATCTTTTCCACAGCACTTCTTCGTGACTGGCATCATATTTTAATGTTAATCTTTTTTTCCGTCCTTTAGTGGCTTATTTCACGTAAGTGGCTGAATAGGACAATGCTACGGCTCTGCATCCTTTCCATGGCACTTATTCGTAACTAGCATTTCTATTGGTAGTTAATCTATTGTTAAATCTCAGCATTAAGATGGAGGTGGTAATTTTAGGCCACGTTAGAGTAAAACTAGTACAGAGAAATCCAGCTTGCAAATAAAAATAGCAGTGGAAGGGGAGAGGGTGGGGGAGTGGAAGGGGGATGGAGGAGGAGGTGGAGGAACAAGTGGATGATGGGCGTCATGTGGGTAGCGGGTGTGTGGCAGAGGGGGAGGGGGAGGTACACACACACACACACACACACACACACACACACACACACACACACACACACACACACACACACACACACACACACAGGCTACACCTTAAATAAACACGTACAACCAAACCAAACCCTTCACATCTTACCATCCCACCATTCTCTTCTAAATATAAACATCTTGCTAAACATTCCCATATAAACATTCACAGTCATTCATCTTACACCCAAAATATACATAAATTTATCCTATAAACAGGGAAATTCATGTGTAGGTATACAAAAATACACACGCCCCATCGACATATATACACATACACATCCGTTGCACCCAAACGTAAACAGGACATATACACCGCCGTCTCATCGCTTTACACACACACACACACACACACACACACACACACACACATATCTTTACCATACATGAGTCACAGACAAATATAAGGAAAATAATGTTACTGTAGTTTGATTTACTTTTATGAACCGTACCGTAGACCCTTAACTATATATAAATACTTCTCTCCACTAAGAATGATAGTAAGGAGGTACTTGGACACATACCGTAATCTAAACTTATAAAACCACTTTCAAACTTTCTTCTTATTTCCTCAGATATCGATCATTTCCAAATAGGTCGACGATATTTTCCTCCCATTATCTATCCTTTCATACAGGCATCTTACCATATCTTATATCCTGCGAATTATGGCTAAACGATAATCACATACTGAATAATTGATATATAAACAGACAGAGAGATAAACAGAGAGGTTATAGAGATAATGTACCGTACTGGTATATTATCAGACTTCATTAAGCAGTAGCCTTCATACCACACTATCTCCCTGAAGCATTATTATACATCCGTATCAGGTAGCCAAAATGGTAGCCTGGGCAATGCTGGCTTATGACAGCTGGCTTGCTGTGGTAGCCTGTTTGAGATTATCCTAATTAACCACCAGCAGGAGAGCATCAATGTGACACACTCACTACCAGGCTGCATGGCAAAGATCATACGGACAAAAGAAAAGCAGATTAATGCAGTAGGCCAGTGACTATACTAGAATATGACAAGGAGAGTAAAGAAAAAGGCTCTAGGTGGCTGGGAAGAAAGTTATGTAGGCTACAGTATAAGGATGGTGGTGTTGCAGGAGTAGCCTACCCTACCGAAGCTTAGAAATACATGAATGCCTATATGAGACAACCTTAGACACGTTTTAGCCCTGCCAATGCGAAGTGCTATATAAATTAGCTACATCGTCTGGAGGTAAGATGAATCATCTATATAAAAAAAAAATGCCATGGTACTGAAAATGTTAATGAAGTGTGTGTGTGTGTGTGTGTGTGTGTGTGTGTGTGTGTGTGTGTGTGTGTGTGTGTGTGTGTGTTAGACCATAAGAAGAGAGGATAACTTGCAGTAGGCCGGTTGGCCCATGCTACGCAGCTCCAACTGAACAACTACGGTACTAGAATGAGATCTAGTGGTAGCAACAATGTAATAATAAAAGGCGTAACCAGACTAAAAGGGTAAGCTAATGTACAGTATATGAGTGTACCGGTATGTGCGTGTAGTGGACTCCAGATGTGATGATTTGCTACTACCTTCCCTGTTAAATCAATAAACAAAACTACCGGTACCGTACCTGCTTCCGTAAGTGACGCGCCCCATGCTATGAAAACATACCGGTAATAATGAAATAAAAATTAAAGAAAAAGCTCGACACCCTATTCCGCTATGGGATTTAAAGATGATTTAAACCCCATTCTGGTCATTACCTACTGTACCTTCCTACCTTCATTGGATTATAATTATACCGTATTCCTTTAACTTGACTCAAATTTTCATAATTTTGCAACTAACTTCAGGTAGATCTGTGACAGAAAAGACAATACTGCGGCTCTACATCTTCCTTCTTCATGACCATTATCATATTTTTGCACTGATCTTTTGTTATAACCCAGTGTTCAGGATGGAAATATGGCAATTTTTGGCAAAGTTAGAGGGAAAAGGTGTTTGTCAGTCAAATAATATAAACGACTTGATACCGTACTCTGCTCTAAACTTCAAAGACGATCTAGTGCCTTCAACACCCACTTTGCCAGTATATAATCAATAAACACAGTGCAAACATGTTACGCTAAATCTTCTACCAGACTCACCGTACCGTATGAGAGGCTAGATGTTTTGCGATAAATTTCAAAGAGCGTTTACGTCCATTATGGTTTATGAAGGTGACAGTGACATGGTTCCTTGTGGCATTAACCTCATGAACTCGATTATTTATTTATCATTAATTTGTATGTAGCTACTGACGATTTTATTCAGCCTGGGGGACACTTTACGAACTAAATGTAACTAATAACAGGCTACACACAATGTTCATCTGTCTACCTACCTATCTATCTGTGTGTGTGTGTACGGTATAGCGAAGCTGCAATTTCACATAACAGCTATCTAACCTTTCAAGTTCGTAGTCTCCTCAGTGCTGAATAAAATCGTCATCGGAATGAAGGGGTAATATTACAAGCCGTGACTATTCCTGACAGGAGACTTCTAAGCATCTCTGTGATTTAATTTGGATAGGATAAAGATTCTCTTGTATGCAGCTATCCACAGTATCCTATTATCGAGCTGGCATCAATACCGTACCATAATTTTACCCTGTCATGGTCGGGATAACTCTAGTATTCAATTTCCACCAACACTGTATACTGTATTCAGCTGAGAGTGAGTCATGCGATCATGAGTTTGTCAGTACGGTAATATGCAGAACAGATCGCCAAAGATGTTGTGTTACGAATCTCCTAAGGGCTGCAAAGGTTTATAATTCAGTGGCGGGTCAGTACTGCTTACAATTTATATCCAAAATAAACAGTAGCGGGATCGATGTCACATACAAAATAAATCGCTTAGGAAGTCAATACGAATTTCCCTTGGCTACCGGTAAGTCAACAAAAATATGACTCATTATGGCAGTGTTGAAGTGAGTATTTCTTGCGTTATAATCCATATCCAGAATAAACAGCAACGGGCAAGATATCATACACAAAATAAATAGAAAAAGAAACTGTATTACGAACCTTCTACGGCAACATGAATTCATTACTCCAGTGGTGATTTCAGTACTGCTTACGTTACGTTACATATTATATCCAAAATAAACTACCGGGTTCGATGCCACTGTGCAAATTAAATCACTCAGGATGCGGGCTGTCAGCGAGAATATGGCTCATTACTGCAGTGGCGGATTTAGTAGTTCTTGTGCTATAAACCACAAACGAAATACACAATAACAGGCTCGCCGCTCTGTTATATGCAAAATAAATCCCTAAGGGGGAGACGTCACGAACCTCCTAAAGCAAGAATACATCTCAATATTGCTGTGGCGACTTTTAATGCTGTTTAACATACAACTTATACCAAAAATGAACATGATCGGCCCAGTGAATAGGCATCTTGAAATTACCAGTATGCTTATCAGTACCAGGCTGCCCCAATAACGGTACCAGCCAGTAAACATCACAACCGATCTTCTATTCAGTTTCGGAGACTTCGTAACGGCTCCGCCTCGGCGATTTATTCTGGACACTGCACCTCCATATCCTCCTGTGACTTACTGACGCAAATTATGTCGATATTACAAAGGTATAAATAAAATACAAGAAAGTATCATGCTGTGCGCAAAAATATATCGCTATGGAAGATGCGCAACGAAATCTCCCATCCTCTCTTATGCTACAGACGAATCGCTGTTGTCTTACTATATAAATTCAAGTAAAGGGCCATCTATATTAATTTACTGGAGTATGTGTCTGTCAGTTCTTAATAACCTGATCTGTATCCATGTTACAGATCTTTCGAACCGTTGGGTTTTTCTCGTTCTGCTAAGTACGTGCTTAATAATTCGGATATTCTATTTTTTTGGCTACGGTAGGATCAGTTTTTAAAATGAAGGTTTACGATATTCAAAATATCCCCAAATCCACACATAAAAACACGTAGTACTTTCTTTAACTTGGGTAACGCAAAATATATATATTTCATAAGTATGTTACTTTCAAAAAAGAACCGCGTATCAGCCTTTTAAAAACCAATTCCTACAATGTTCTACTTACTTCTAGCTGCCGCGAAGAGATCCTTGACTTCCTTGATGAGGCTCTTGATGGCAGCATTTGTCTGGTCCATCTCCCTTTCATGGGCATGGAGTTTCTCACGGAAGTAAGGACTGTCCGTGAGACACTCCTTAAACTCCAATGGCATCAGCCCCATTTTTATCTCACATCACAACACCAGGGGAAGAAATAAAAACCACTACACCATCACTAGATACGAGCACAAGCATCCACACCCTTGCGCACTGGTCACTTCTCACTCACTGAATCCTCTCCATGTCAACATAAGTATCTAAACCATAAAATTTTCGTATTACACAGTCCAAGCCTACTACAGGAACAGTATTAAAAGAATCTTATTGTATTTGAATATATTTGAAACAAAGAAGCGATTTGCTTTTGAGTTTTAAACTCCTTAAACTGCAAGATTCAGGCGTCTATGACCAACCTACAACCCACTTGTTGATCCGTTTTCTCTTTGAATTCAAGGGTAAACTAAAAAGCATTTTATATGTTCCTCAAGCATCGTTATTCACACATATTAGTTGGAATGGTTGTTAAGTGATGAAAAATAGGCATTACGATAATTATTATGCCTTCTGAAACTGAGATGAACGGATGGAGTCAGTAAACATGAAACTGCGATTTTGAGATGCAACTTGCAAGTGCCCCTCACCCTCCACTTTCCCATTGATGTCACTGATGATAGCGTAATGCTGAAGAATTTTTTTTTTTTTTTATACAGGACGTGACTAATTATTTTATTTGTCTCGTCAACGTCTCACACGCTTTAAGACAATTGATAATTAAATTATTTTCAAAATGATTACGTTTAAGTTTTATATGAAAAGGATATCACTTCGCCCTTTACTTGCATACGACTTTGCATTTGACTTCTCATCGCCTCCTCCCCCCCTCCAAAAGCAAAAGTTCGTCGATGCTTCTCTGCCTGCTGTAGCCATGGAATGTGTTGCACAAAATGTTTATGTACAAGCACTTTGAAGCACACAGTAAAAAGAGAGAGTTAAGAAAAAAAAACTACCCTCTGTTGTTCGGGGAGAAATAAAAAATAATGAAGGCAGAAAGAGCTACCGGCGAACTTCTCCCCATGGCTGTTCATAAATTAAATTTTAGATACGTGCGTCACTGATAGGTATGGTACCGTATAAATTTTGACTCATGAAGGTTCCTACTAATATATGAATGGGCCACTCATTCATTCACCACTCGAGCTCACTGAATTTCATGTAAAAACAACATAGTTCTCATGGGAATGTCCCATTTTCATTGATATACTGAGTAGTGGAAGCTCCGCCTCATTTTAGTACCGGATATACCTTTGTGCTTCCCATTTTATTAAGTTTTCTCATTATCTCACTCCCATCTTAAAACGTCAGGACCAACTCGCTTAACCCCGGGCTCCTACGCTCCTCATGGGACGGCATAGGACTGTGTGATAGATGGTTGGATTCTCATTATCATGGTGCTAGAGAGGGACGCCATGTGGTGACATGGTATAACCAAGTGGCTCAGTTACATGATTAAACAAACATCCCTCAGCTACTTTCCTGTCCCCTGAAAGTAGTAAGGAGGACTGCAGAAGAGGAACTTTAGCCTGCAGTTCACTGGATCTCTTTCAGACAAACCTGGGGTTGCAACTACATCTCCTCCTCTCAATATCATATTCCACTCTTCCCAAGGTTAACCTATTCCATCTGATTACACATTTTCAAAAGTGTGGAGAGAATTTCTGAACTGGAGGGGTTGCATGTAACTTCATTAACCCCTTCGGTTTGATTTCTTTTTATTCATGCTACCTTCAGGCGATTTCATTCATGCTAGGGAGATCTTTCTCGTCAGGAGGTTCATGAAGGCAATATCTAACCCCTCCAATTCAAAATCTCTCCAGATCTGAATAAAATCATCTGGTGGTAGCAAGTGTAAATGGAAATAATACATAAGCAGAATGAAGTAGTTAATTTTCCACAGCTACAAGTTTAATAAGTGCCATCTGGAAGCAGAAAAAATACGCTTAAACTCTTTGACTCCACTGATTTCATGTAAACTAAGTAAAATTGTATATCATGCTGAAATATGATGTGAAAGTCTTTTCTTTTTCTGCTATGTTGTTTTCACTTTAACTTGGCATAAAACTGCCATCTCTTTGTCTTGAATGCTGGGTTGTACCAAAATATAACTTGATTATGATGCTAGTAATGAAAAAGGGCTATGGAAGGGATGTAGCCTAACTGTTGTCTTTCTGCCAGTGAGCTACATGAAATAAGCTTCAGGACAAAAATCTGGGTTAAGGTGAAAGAATTATACTCTCTTTATAATAGCCTTTAATTGTTTTGCTGTCCTAGGTATCTTTTAAGCTTAGAAAAATTTATTTTAACTGAAATAATATATAAAGTACGAAATTTGTGGTCCAAGGGTTAACTACACTTGGTTTATGGGGTTTAGGCAATTCTTAAGCTTCAGCAGTTTAATTCTGACCATTCCTTTAATTCACTTATGTATTAGAAAAAAGAGGTACAGTACTGTGTTGTGACAATGTACTACTTTATCTAAACGTACTGTACTCAACCAACTTCACAAATTCTTACTGCTATGAAGGAGTGAAGGAATGGGAATATAAATGAGGTATGTTAACAGTACAGTGTATTATTTCCTCTGCCATTTTACTGTTGTCAGTATATATTATATAAAACACAGTACAACTAATGTTAGATGCCCATGTTTGAAAGATTAATCTCACTTTGCTTTTTCAAACTTTATTAAACCATACTCAGTTTCTTCTCCCAGATTTCACACATTTACCTGAATACCAGAAAATATACATGATACTAATACAGACTGGGACATCTAAAAATTATTAACAGACCAGTACATCTAAAAATTATTAACAGACCAGTACATCTAAAAAATATTAACATATACCAAAAGATTGGATGACATTTTGTCTGTATCAGTTAAGATTCAGTGAACAATATTCTGTGCAACTGTGAGAACAAAACTTCAATGCACAGAAATGCAAGACAAATATATGCCAGCAGCTGAAAATCCTTGAGCAGGGGGTGAACTAAAGTTATGGCCATTCCGTGAAATAATGACAACAACAAAAAGCCTGTCATACCATTTGTGGTTAACCCAAATGCTCCACCAATATTGCTGAGGGTGTACCTTGCTCTAACTCTCAGTCCAAGGTAGCCATGAATATGGTTCTCCCTTGCTCAAGAAATTCCAGCTGCAGGTGTACATACTGAATTGCAACTATACAGTCCCGTTACAATCTGGCTCAAGGTAAGGTACTGAACTTTATTTGTCTTTAAGACTAGTAAAATTCCCCCCAAAAGTCTGATCTTTCATTGCTGGTTCAAAGGTCTGCAACTTGAATAATAATATTTTACAGTACAGCACTTCAAAACCAATACAACAGCAAACTTCTTGCTTACTTCAGCAATATTGAAATGCCCTGAATAATATTTGCCAAATTCATCAGATACTTGATAGAGCAGCATAGTTCTCTTTAAAAGTAGTCAACCTTGGCCAATACTGTATAAATAATGAGGACAACAGAATATCACATAGTATTTTATCCTATGTAATTAAACACAGCATTTATCACCAGTGGCAGAGGATGATATTGTTACACAATATAATACTGTATTGCCATAATCCAGAGTATGTAGATACAGAGTAACATAATTCCATGCTGAGTGGGTGAGAATGAAAAGTACCAGTACCATCTACCTACACTGCTGAGCTGTATTAACACACTTGGTGACAGTTCTCTCCTAATCTGAATAACTTGCATCATTTTTAAATATGGCTCGGGATAGTATATTGACAATATTTTTTGAAAGTCTGTATGCTTAAAAGCAACCAAAAGTGGCTGGTTTTCTCATAACAGCATGCTGTGCTGCATTCATGCACTGCAGGGGAATTATATGATTTCTTAGCAAGCAACTAGGAAGTGTAATCACCACTACATAAGCCAATCAGCACTAGGTATCTTGATTTTTTTTTTCTTTCATCACCTGTAATCACTCTTTTTCAACTGCATCTCATACTGTAGGGGTTCCAAACTTGTATGTAGTGAAAATCTTATATATGTTCTGTAGTTTGCAAACTAAAATATATATATGAATTAATTACCGTAATTAAAAATGGGCTTTCAAATATACTCTATATTGATAAATTACTCTAACTGGAATGGGCTTTCAAATGCATGTTCCAAATTTGCATGTATCCTATCTGGTGGTAGCAGTATAATATAAAACAAAAATTACCACACTTAAAGGGTTAACGGAATAAATTAGGTTTTATCTAAGATGAATATAACAGTGGCTGTGGTGAACCCTCATAATGAAGTGGTTGTTGTTTCTGTTATTGTAGCCCCAGATTCATCTAGAGCTGAACTCAGTGGACTGCAGACTGAAGATTCCCTTCTGCAGTCTACCATCCTCCTTTCAGGAGACAGAGAGGCAGATGAGTGGCATTTGTATAATCAGGCCACTCTGCTATCTAGTTATATAGTGCCACCATTGGAAGGGATCTCTCTTCAGTAACAATGAAAGGATAAATGTCGCCATTAACACGGACAGCATTGTAATTTAATTCTAGCTACCGTCAGCTTTATTCAGACTGCAAGATACCCATTCCAGTGAAGGTGTTGAAGACAACAGTACTTCACTTTTCTTCTACATATGCTTGACATAAGGCAAATCTGGAGGGAATTTTACTCATACTATGGCATAATAAATTTACAATACTTCATGCAATGATATTTCAAACTGCAAATAAATCATTACAAATAAACCAATTGTCTATTATATCTCCAAAGTATGTGTGTCTTTTTTTCACAAAATCTTGTCCTAAGAAATACAGACTAGAGAAAGGTTTTGATACAAAAAACAAAGGACATAGGCCTTTAACCCACTGTATGTAAAGTTCACCTCCATCTCACTTCCCAGATGCAAACTCTCCTACTCAGTCTTTTTTTGTTGCCATGTTCTTCTCTCCCATGCTCTCTTGGTTCTGCTATCCTGTTTAACTAGGATGTTTTTTCTTCAGCATATTCTTGACAGCTGACAATTTAATTCTGCTTAGCACTGAATTTTCAAACTAGAGAGGTTAGACATCATGTACCTTTAATATACTTCATAAACTCCATGAATCCAGGGGCCTTTTTCTGCCTAGTCTTGCTCCTACTCATTGATTTTATTAAGCTCAGGAGAGATTTTTTGAACTGTGGGGGTTAGATACAGTCTCTATTTGCTCCTTCACCACTGGGGTTTGGTCCTAAGTTCAACAAAATCGTCCAGCAACAACAAGAGTAAACTACGAAAAAATATGTAACTGGATTGAAGGGGCTAATAGAAGCTTTCCTAAGCTGAATAAACTGTAACTGTCTGGTACCAGCAAAAATAAATTTAAAACTGTCACCTGGATTCAAGGAATTAAATATTTACTGCCCTTTAGCTTTCTCTCCCTCCACTTCCTCATCATCTTCATCTTCCTCATCATCCTCTTCATCAGACTCATCATCATCGTCCTCTTCATCATCATCATAATAATTATAGGAATAATCATAACCAGTGGCTCCTCCACCATCATCGTCATCATCCTCATCATCAATACCACCTTGCTGGCGACCAAATTTGTGTGTACGAGCTGGAAAGAAACAACAACATTTAATATTGTTGAATTCTAAACCCTCCATACGAACTACAGTACAATACTACACTTCTATATAAACTAATCATCATCTTCATCCTCTATAAATTACAAACCTTATATTTAACCAAAGGTTTAACATACACCTAAAAGTGTGATCTGTAAAACTGTCATGGATGGAAGACAATGGAAAATTCTTATCAACCATCTACCTTACTAATAGGCTCAATCAGTTTAGACTTGCTCCTTTAAGTTAATAATCTACCTATTTATCTACTGCCAGACACCATAATCCCACTGGGGCGACCGTTCGTCTTTGAGATAGTTGTTTTAAGGGTATGGGCACTAACCCTCCACCAACCCACTTGCTGACACATAGGGAACACATACAGGTTGGTTATATGGTTACCACCCAGGCTTACAGGACACCATTTGGCTTGTCACTCAATGTAAAGCCCCCTAAAGAGGAATAAACACAATACAGACATCAACATACTGAAGAGGTAAAAAAGAAAAATTTAATCTGACAGAACAGGTAAAACCCTTCCCTAAACTCACTGGACATGCTGAGTTCTTTGGTTTCCTCAGTGTCAAAGCCACACTTTGGACAAGGCAACTTCTGGCGGTTATCATACTTGACTCCCTTCCGCCGCACGTGCTCCTCACAGTAACACGTCTTGCACCGCAGGCACGAGTACTGACCATGACGATTACATGACAAGCCTGCAACACAATGGTACACATTAGCGATAAAAATAACCAAAAGAAAGCATCAACTTCAAGTGAAAGAGTACTGTACTGTACTTAGCCTAAATGAGTTACAGAAAATCTGATAAGGTAGATATGTGGTATGAAGAATACCGGTAGTACAGGTTATGTTAAGTCATGCACCTAAGGTACGGCTATGGGCCATGACAATTACATGACAAACTTGCAACATGGCTGTGGACATCAGTAATCAAAATGTTGTACTTCAACAGAAAAAGTCTGCTTGAGGTGTAAAAATATACAGTACAGAAGTCAACCCTGAGTTACAGAACAAAAAATATAAATTTTGACAATTACATTACATGATAAACATGACACAAAACAGTATACATTAGTACTGTTATCAGTAAATGTGAAAAGATGGCATGCCCCTCTTAATCTTATCCATGCTGCTACCAAGAGATTTTATCCATCCATTCATCCATCAGCTAATCCTACATTGCCCCATGAGGAGTGTAGGAGCCTGGGGCTTGGCAAGTTGGTCCTGACATTTAAGATGAGTGACAAGCCTCACTCATCCCTGTGTGGCATTACGTAAGCAATAAATCCCAACCACACTGCCATATCAGTATCACCATATGAAGGAGTCTCTCCTGAACAAGTATAAGTAATACAGTATGCTGATGAAAGGTATAAGAACAAGTGCATACAGTCAATCCTCCTTATATATCTGGGAAGTGTTTGAAAATATCACAACTTTCTCCAAACAGTATACTGCTGGTGCTGTAATTTAGAAGAACAGGCAAATCAGCTTTATAGGTAACACTGGAACTTCAGTAAGAAAATTTTCTACGTTGTGTTCTAGACTTCATGGCAAAAAATTTGAACAACAATGACAATTTACTGTAAACAAGACCATCATCATACTGACCTCTTTTTACCAACTATGGATGTAGTGGGTTATGGTATTATAATTATGTTACTGTTGTTTTGGCTCCAGGTTCATCTGGTCATAAGCCCAGTGGACTGCAGGAAACAGACCATTTTTGACGGATACTATTCGGGGTCTTCTCTAACATTCCTGGATGGCAGAACTGCCTGGATATAAAAATGATGTGCCTCATAAACTCCCTCTCTATCCCCTTAATGGAGGATATTGAGCTATAAATTCTGTTTCAAAATATCACCAACAGAACTTACACTTGAATGATTCCTGCTCGAGAACTTGACATGAAGCTTGGTGCTCAAACTGGTCATCCTCACACAAGAAGTTTTGGCAGTAATGACACCGGAAGATACGACCTCCATGGCTCCACACCTGAAAAAAAATAAATAAATAAATATCTTGTGCAATATAAGTACTATATTGTATAAAAAGAAAATAAAAGTGCATCTATGTTGTCTATTAAGCTTCTTCCTCATAGTGAACAGACAATGAAAAGCCATGTGTGTGTATGAAAATACATGCAACAAGCTAAATGCACAAACCATTCCTGAGCATGGATTCATAATACATTACTTAGATGATGGAAATGATGTATAAAAAACTGATTTGGTGAACAACTATTCTGTGCATAATACAGTTTGAATGAATCTAAACCAGTTCCTGTATTATCCACGAAACAAAACAGTTCACTGATGCCACATTTACATTTGAAGCTCAGCATAATCAAGGGATGACTATACCTGTCATTAGGGGTAGTGTACTGCCAAATAGTGTGGCATTTTCATTACATGCTAAAATTTGTTTAGTTTCGTTTTTGAAGGCTCCAACATGCTTGCATGCGTCGGCTTGGTCACTTAATGGTGGCTCTCCATGCTGCTCGATCTATGGCAGCCTCCAAGTTCATGCCCCTAACCCTGAGGTCACACTTAATGACCTCATCCCGCGTCTTTCCCGGTCTACCCCTCGCAACACCTCCCCACCCACCCCCACCCCCCCCAAAAAAAAAAAAAAAAATACAGTACATCTCAAATAAGCTCTGGACAAAGAAAGTATGATCTATAAATACAGTATGATAAATACAGTACCAGTACTCACATCACGCTCACACTCGTTACAAATTGCATCCATGAGAGGACAAGTGCAGGCATGAGTCTGAAGACATTTTCTACCATGGCACACCCAGGCCTCACAGAAATCACAGATAGCTCCCTGCAACAGTACCATTACTATTAGTGACAGTACACTGGAGAAATGTAACGGCAAGCTTAACATCACTTTAAGTCTATATGCACGACACTACCCCAAACCTATAGTAACTGAATAGAAGAAGAGATGAGCAATGGCTTTAATAAATCATGTTATATCTATTTCTCCACACTAATTCTTGTATATGACAGCTCGGTAACATATTTCATTCCTGAGATAAAAGAGAGAGAATATTATTGCATTATTGCAACCCCTTCTTCCACAAGTATTAGCACTGATCAAAGATGTTATGAAGTTTGACTTGGATTTTATAGAACACTTTACACTGATGAATAAAATATAACAAAAGTTACTTGATAAATATAGCTTTTAAAAGAAAAATAAAAAATATTAGCATTGTAAAAGAAAAATCAAGATGACTATTTTAGCATTTTGCTTCAAACAAGTGCTGGAGAGAGATGCTCTGATGTGGTGGCACTGTTATATGGTAATTGGTCATTCAAGCTGCCTGGCTATACAAAAATCTCTTAACTAAAGATATCTCCCTGTACATTGGAGAGGAGGATGGTGGACTGTCGGAGAAGGGCAACTTCAGCGTGCAGTCCACCAGGTTCACATTACATATGAACCTGAGGCTACAACTATTATTACCCAGTACTACTACATGGTAATCATATAGCCAAACTATGGCATCTGGTGGTTTAGTGGGTAATGAGGGCACTCCAATAAGACAGCCTGGGCAGGTTTATATCCAAGGGATGGTTGGGTATTGCTCACATAATGCCACCCAGGGATGAGTGAGGTTGGTCACTCTCATCTTAAATATCAGGACCAACTTGCCTAGCCCAAGGCTCCTATGCCTATCATGGGGCAATATTGGATTTGATGATGATGATAATGGATACTTCACACAAGTTTCTTACAGTCCCAACTGATGATATAAACACAATGAAACAAAAAAACAAATATCTTCCCAAAATAACACTGAATGCCTCAACATTGCTCCTCCTCCATTCAACACTACTGTACACTTCACAAACATGTACACAAACTCATGCCACCATACACATTCAAAACCTCCACCAACCATCCTTCATGAAAGCTACACCTGACCCTCCATATTGAAAAGTCTATCTTTAGCTAAATAAAATCATCTGGATATAGCTAAAACAGAATAAGAAATACATCATTAAAATAAAACGGGTTAAACTACTCACCACCATGCCGAGTCCAGTTGTGTATGTACCTGGGTGCTTGACCACACAGTCTCCAGTCTTCAGCATACATTTAACCTTGCCACAATGGGCACACATTGGCAGCCGCTGCACTGACTGGCAGAAGTAACAGAAGGCTCGGTTCTTCTGACGACGCTGGCACTTGTCACACTCCTGGAACACAAAGCATGGAAATGGGGCATTCATAATTTTGATATAGCTAGCTACTTATTTTATGTTTAACAACGGCACAAACCTGGCAAAAAACTACTGAATAACTTTCTTACACATCTTTAAATGTGCATACTGGAAATATGATGACAATGTAATCTGCACTGCAACCATATGTGAGGTTAGCTTATGTTTTTCTGCAACTTTCATTCTTATAAACATTATTATGACCCAAGAAATAATTAACTAGAATGTGACAATGACTTTTTGGTAAACCAGACGAGCAAAACATGGAATAAACTGCTGAGAAGAGATCAAGCTATGGGTTAACAGGTAGCAAATCATGCAGCCTGTAGCAAGCCATAAGGTATTTATAGGAAAGGATGTTAGACAACAATCACGACAAAGTTACAATCATTTGCCTTATCTATCTATGCCTTATCATTTTTCAATATAAAACACAGGTTAATCAGAAAATGGCTACAGTGTGCAGTGGGGTACACTCTTATGTTAAATCTACATTAGCTACTAACTTTACATTCCCCCCAAACTAATGGTTGCCATATGTGAGGAGAGTTGCGAGTCCAGGTGATTTCAAAACCTATTGGTATTAAACATGTCCTCAACCAGAATTGCTATGCTGTAGGAATAAAATACCACTGAAGATATTCTCAACTGCACAACTGCTTTCTGATCACCCTATCATACTGAGCCGTATTTAGCTTACAACTGGACTGGTACAAATACAGAATACATCTTTTTAATAAAAGAAATGCACTGGCAGTCCATAACCTATGTCAGCAAGTGTACACATGCTCTCACCATGACAGCATTGCATGGCAAGTCAGCAAGGGAACGGTTGGCTCGACCCTTCCTTAGTTCCTTCTGCCGAGCCTTCTGTTTCTCGGCTTTCTTCCTCTGACCTGTCTTTTTCTTGGGCATTCTGATGACTCCTGCAAATGAGATTAAAGAGTAAAAGTTCAAGAAATGTGTACAGGCAGTCTACATTATATCAGGAGCTCTGCAGAGTACAGGTACTTTAATGTGCCATAAGCTTACTAATAATGGTAGTACTGATTTCATATGATAAATTTCCAGTGGTAAATGGGTGGCTACTTGTGTATTTATGCCGTCACTGTAATGTATTGTTTACCTTCACTCTAACTCCTCAGACAATTATATTTAGCTTAAGAAAGCGTCTCTGAATTGACAGACTTAGGTATAGCCTTCATTAAACCTTTAACTCCTGACTTGAAGAAAGTAATCTGGTAGCAACAAAAATAAATCCTCCTCATACTGAAGCGGTTAATACTGGATTACTTCAGCAACAACTGGTTTCATTGGCTGTACTAACTCACATTTATTACAGTCTCCCAGTATTCCGGCCTTAGCTTTCCTCTACACAGTTTATATAATGTTTTTTTTGGTATGATATTAATGTACTGGTGTAAGTTCATACAATAATAAGGAACTCAATACGAGGATACAAGAATATACTGTCAAAGTGCTTACTTAGAGGCAACCGTAAGTCCTAGCAGCACATTTAATACTGCTATATATGCAAGTTGTACAGTTTAAATGTATATACAAACTGAAAACAACGTATTAACCTTAATAAACGCAGAAAAAAGTAGACACCCCCTCACCCGACTAGCAGTGTGGTATGAGACACATTTGTAGCACTTACTTCTTCTCCACGTTTTTCGAAAAATCTACAGATATCAGAGTGTTTAGTAATATTGTATGATTCATTTGAAGTGCTGCAAAGATGCTAAAGTATATAAAACCTAAATCAGACATACCAATTGGTATATTTATTAATCACCAGTTATCTCCCAAAACTGTATCGGATGCCTGGCCTGTGTTTACTTCTGGGTCACTAAACACAGCCCGGTATTATAGTGGGAAATTTACAAAAGTAATTTGTTGAACAAGAATTGATAGTCATATAGTTGATGTATTCCAAAAATCTTACTTTAATCAACATCGCCAGCTTTCTTGCAGGCAACCAGTTACCCAGCAAATAGATGATTGGTGGTTCAGTGGGTTCAGGCGATCCAACTGCATGTAGCCCATTAAGTACTTAAATCGAAAGGAGGACTGCGGTTTATTTCTCGTATGAGGACACTCAAGGAAGTGCGACTGATCATTTTCGTCTTAAATGTCTGAAACGTGTGGCATAACCCCGGAACTTTATCCTCTGATGGTCAATGAGGTAGAAGCGGGTTGTAAAGGTCAGTATAGCGAATAATAATACAGTAGCAGTAGTAGTAGTAGTAGTAGCTACGAGGGGAAGTTGCTGTAATCTATGTGTTTTCTGCAGGAGGAACAAAAAAAGGACAATACAGAATTTTCCAGTGTCAAGTTCATCCCCCCAAAAGTAACTTAAGCTACAGCAGAATCGATGTGTGTGTGTGTGTGTGTGACGTAATTTCTAGTAATATCACCCGGTGTTTTGTGTGACGGCGACTTAATCTTTTTGACACATTCCTGTTCAAATCCCATTACTGATAAGATCTTATATAGGGAGGAGAGGCGGGATGGAGGGTGGGGGATTCAGGAGTCCTATTTATAAACATTTTTTGAGCTTAGAGGAGAGAGGGGGTGCTCAACATTCTTATAAATTATTGATCTTTGTACCCCTTCATTCCGAGTAAGTGGTACCGCAGAGGAGCTCCTTCATGTGGTGGCACTGATATAGCTGGATTGTGGACCTGCCCAGGTATACAAACGTCCCTCAGCTGTCTCCCTATCCCACTCCCCCGAAAGGAGGATGGTGGGCTGCAGGAGAGGAGTAACATCAAATACTATTACTACTACTACTACTACTAT
>NC_137020.1:30468962-30538962 GCF_032717465.1 Coenobita brevimanus
ATATGACACATAGTAACCCTTATTTATTTATTTATTTATTTGCACACAGTATCATCATGTTGAAATTACTGTAATGTATTAGTATAAGTAGTATATTTTTCATGATGAAGTTAGTAAGGAGTTATCTGGCCTTTCTAAGCATATCCTCCCTCTTCCCCATCCCTCCTCTCCATCCACGGCTGCGGCACCTATTGTAAAGGATCTAGTAAATGTATAAATAAAATAAATAAATAAATAAATAAATGAGAGTAAGCAATATGATTCACAAAATAATGGGAAATCTGTGAATACCTCAGTTGTGTCAATACGTAAACATGAGTCAACTTTGCTGGCAGCTTGCACTGTCCATGTTCAGAGTGTGGTAATATCGGCAGGGGGGATGTGAGCTTATCCATTGTTATCGCCTTTATCAGCCACCATTATCACTGCTCTACTTATCTCCTTTCGTCCTCCCAAATATACTCACCTGCACCACCAATTTAACGCTTCCGAAGACTGTACATAGAGTATGATTTCGTCCACTCTTGTTTATCAGAATCGTAGCTGAGTTTTTATCTAATAACGGGTATGACGGCCGCCATTTTGAGTTCTCAGTAGCAGAAGGGAGGTAGTAGTCATCTTGAGAGCTTGTGAAGAAACCTCGATCTGAAATATAAGGAAGTTTGAGAGCGCTAACGGTGAAGTGAAAGGATACTTACCGACGCCATGTTGAAGTATCTGATTTTTGCCGCGCTAATAGGATGCGCTAGGGCGGTAAGTAACCATGGGAAATCCCACGGTAGGTGCTTTTCCTCGATGTCATTTACAGATTTACAAATTCTTTTACAAACCTACAGCATAATTTCCTCATGAACTTATCCCACACTCCACAACCCCTCTACACCTATCCCCAACTTTGAAGCACTGCGTAAGGGTGGGGGTGGGCTACTTCATCGTAAGAAAATGGCGCTGCTCAGCCTTACGGATCATTTGCCTTTCAGGAGTTACAAATCATAACTTTCTCTTCTTGTTGTGGTCCCTGGCTCAACTGCAACGTGAACCCAGTAGACTGCAGGCCTAAGTTTCCCTTCTAGAGTCGACCATCCTCCTTTCGGGGCTTGAATTTGTACGATAAACTTGCCCACCGATCTTAGGGGCGCGCAGGCTCATTACAGTACATACATTCATACATACATAAGGCCAGGAGGTTGATTTACAAACTATCTTTTCTCTTGCAACTAAAAATTTGTTCTTACGTGAAGGACAAGGAAAGTATATATAATTATTTTTTTTTCTAGTTCAGCCTTCAAAAACAAATCTTAACTACGAGGAAAATTATCTTAGCATGAGTGAGTTAAGGCGACGTTCATTAGAGTGGAGAAGACTATGTGATGTTAGTGTATGTTGAGACGACGAGATGTGATACTATGGGACTTGGAGTTAACACCTTTATAACATCATCTAGTGCATCTACATTGCTTGGGTGGAGAGGTATATGAGAGTGGGAGGCGTGAGTTGGGGGGCAATGCAACGAAATGGCACGGGACGAGGCGACAAGGAGGCGATTTGTTTGTGGCCACCCCTTTTGGGATCGAGGCGTCTGGTTATAGATAGACATTGCTTGATCGATCTACAGGATATTTTTTGGTAATTATTCCCACCGATAAACCAATTTCAGTCGTAGGCCAAAACATAATGAGGTAACTATAGCAGAGCTTGGTTCAATATTTCTAAGGATCCGTCCACACCAACTGCGTGCTGGCGTGGGAAGGAGTTCTGTGTGTGTGTGTGTGTGTGTGTGTGTGTGTGTGTGTGTGTGTGTGTGTGTGTGTGTGTGTGTGTGTGTGTGTGCAATTAGTGAGTACGTAACCCCTAGTTCAAAAGTTCCTTCAAATTCGATTAATACTGTGAGGTGGTGGCAAGACTGAAACGAACTCGTAAATCAGGTTACGTACGTCCCTAACACCTTTTTCTAAGCGAGTTATTTTGCTTTTTATACCCTGCTGACCTACTGTGGTATGTAAATCCTTCTAATTTAGCCATACTCTGCGTAAATAACATACACAACGCTATTAACCACCCATATCCCAAAATAAATCGCTTAGAAGGAGGTCTTAGGAAGCCTCTTTACCCGTGGGACTGAGATGGAGACATGAATCAGAGAAGTTCCTGGTTCATTCATTCCCTTCTGTTCGAACTCAGGCTTGCATATGTTCAGTTGTAGTCGAATAATATCGTTTGTCAATAGTTTTAGAGGATGGAGAGTGAGAGACTAACGAGGAGAGTGTATGTGAGTGTGGTGGAGGGGGGTAGAGGGAAGGGGAGACCGAGGATGAGATGAAGGGATGGAGTAGAGGTATATGAGCGAGGGGGGTATAAGTTGGGAAGTGGGTAGCGACATGGTAGGGGACAGGGCAATAGGGAGACGATTTGTTTGTGACCACCCCTTGAGAGATTAAGGCGTCTGGCTGTAGATAGATAAATGTTAGAAATTTTTGGACTATGGCAATGCTAATGGCACTGTACTCCTATCACTCTAACTTGGCCTAAAACTGCCATCTCTCCATCTTGAACTCGTAACAAGAGATTAACAAAAGAATACGATATATATGTAGCTTTTATTTACCCTGTCACAGCTAGATTGCATACCCTAGTTGAAAAAAAAAAACTTGCCCTAGATCAAAATAATAATAATAATAATAATAATAATAATAGATCCTTCCATAGTTTTCAAAAATAGATCCTGCCCTAGTTGAAAAAAATATATTGATTAAAAAAAAAAGAATTAAGACATCAAACTGAAAGTATTGAATGGTTTAAAAATACATAAAAATTCACTATGTTCAAGGAGTTACTCATCTCCTGAAACATGCACGGTACAAGCAGGCGTTATCGTGTGATTTGCTTGTGGAATTCTAGCCACATTTATCAGCCTTGCATATGTCTGCTGAAGTCAGAGTAGATAACGAATAACCTAGATAATATTTGTTGCATATATAGGACGTTATGATTCAAGATAAAGGAACCTCTGTCATGGCTCTGTTCTTGTATAATTTCGGGCCTAATTAACCTCTTACTAGCATCTATACTCCTTATCTGGCTTGGCCTAAAATTGCCACATCTCCATCTTGAGGGCCGAGTTGCAACAATACATTAACCACGAACATGGTGCTAGTCATAAAGAAGTGCTAAGGAAAGGATGTAACGAAAATAATAGCAGAGAGAGAGAGAGAGAGAGAGAGAGAGAGGGACACTGCCCCCTCTCTAAATCCTCCTCCCCTGTGTTACCTACCATTGTTGCCACCTCTTATCTCAGGGTTATCTAAAAAAAACACTGCCCATTCAACCCATATCAAGCTTTAATCATGTACTGCCTTTACAATTACTGATTGCATATATATATACCAGGCTCATTTCTATATTGTTTTAATTTTTTTTTTTTTTTTTTTTTTTTGTCTCCATGACGACTTTATTCAGCTCGGGATAGATTGTTTTGTTCGAACATGGGTATAGTAGTAGTAGTAGTAGTAGTAGTAGTAGCAGTAATAGTAGTAGTAGTAGTAGTAGTAGTAGTAGTTGTAACCTTAGGCTCGTTTGAATGTGAACCCAATGCACTGCAGGCCGAAGTTGCCCCTCTTTTGCAGTCCACTATCCTCCTTCAGGGGATAGGGAGGGGACTGAGGGACGTTTGTATAACCGGGCAGCTCCACCGCCAAGTCATATCATTGCCACCACGTGAAGGCGTCCCTCTCCACAGTAAAATCGTTGTCACCCCCACAGGAGTAAGAGTTTGGCTTTTTTTTTTTTTTTTATTAGATACACCTCTCAAGGTTTCCTAGGCCTATACTCTTGTCGACTGAGGAAGCTCCCTAACACCTTATCCTAAACGATTTATTTTGTTTGTTACACCTTACTGTCCTCTTCTGCGTTACATAAATCCTTCAAATATCGCCATACTCTGCATAAATAACGTACAAAAAGATACTGACTAGCCGTATCCAAAAACAAATAGCTAAGGAAGAGATGGTATGGGGCTCAGTGACGAGTTAAAATAGCTAGTGGCCTTAGGGGGTCCAACTACTCATATATTCGAAGAGTTATTTAATTTTTTTGCCCACACAACGCTACTCAGGGATTAGGGAGGCTGGTGACCTTTGCCTTAAATGTAGGGACTGAGTAGCCTTAGTTCCAGGCTCCAATACTCTCCTGATAGGGAACTGGATGATGGATGTATTGTGTGTGTGTGTGTGTGTGTGTGTGTGTGTGTGTGTGTGTGTGTGTGTATGTTCTTACCTAACTTTTCTTACCTAATTGTATCTTTACGGTAATGAGTCTGTAGTATCTTCGTAGCTTCTTGTAGTGGATTTTGTAAATCAGTTATGCTCGCACTGTCCCGTGTATTAAACCATTTTTATCATACATATCCTTAAATTTGTGCATGGTTTTGGCACACACTATTTCATTCCTTAGTGCATTCCACTGATCAGTTACCCTATTTGGGAAACTGAATTTCCTTACGTCTTTATCACCTTTCTTTTTATGCAGTTTTTTGCGATGTCCTCTTGCTGATGCTTCCCCATAGGTTACATGTTCATTTATGTCTATTTTCTCTTTCCCTGAGATGCATTTATAGCTTAATCATGTCTCCTTTTTTCCATCTCTCGTGTACTGTTGGTAGGTTCAGTTTCTCTAGTCTTTCTTCATAGATTAGATCCTTTATTCTTGGTACCCATCTTGTAGCGGCCCTTTGAACCTTTTCAGTCTTATCTATGTGTTTTATGAGATGTGGATTCCAGACCACTGATGCATACTCCAGGGTTGGTCTGATGAATGATATTATTTTTCTCAGCATGTCTTCTTTTATATACGTGAATGCTATTCTCATATTAGCAAGCAGTGTATATTCGTACATGTTCCGTACTTTCTCACTGATGTGATCATCCGGAAATAGTCTATTATTTATTATCACTCATAGGTCCTCCTTTTCTGACGTGTCTAGAGTTGAACTTCCTAGTTTGTAATCCCAGTCTGATCTTTTTCCACTTTTACCAAACTTTATTGCAAGACATTTGGACACACTGAATTCCATTTGCCAACCTATGCTCCATTCATGAAGCTTATTTAATTCCTCTGCAAAAATCTGCGTTTGTAATTCTCCTTTGTATTTTTGCATCATCAGCTAACATGTTTAGATAGCTTCCCTTCCCAATGTTGCTGTCCGTGGTGGAACTCCGTTAGTTACTTCTCTCCATGATGAGTAATTTCCCCTATAAGTACTGTTCTCATTCCCCCTTTTCTGAGAAAATCCTGGGTCTAACATTACAGATTACCTTGGATTCCTTCTTGATGGTACAGTTTCCATAAAAGTCGGTACTCTGTGAAATGCTTTCTCAAAATCTAAGTAGATACTGTTCCGTCTACCCATCCTTCTCTCTTCTGTAGTGTTTCCACAACTCTGTCATAGTAGCTTAATAGATTACTGACATATGATTTCCCTTTTCTAAAACCGAACTGTTTTTCTGTTATCATATTGCTTTTTTCCAGATGGTTTACCCACATTTTATCAGTTTTTCTAGTACCATATTTACGACACTGGTCAGAGATACTGGTAGGTAGTTGAGTGGATTCGTTCTATTTCCTTTCTTGAACATGGGAACAATGTTTGCTTTCTTCCAAATATCAGGTAGTTTACCTTGAATTAAGGTCTCCTTGAATATCAATATTAGTCTGCTTAACTCTTCTGTACATTCATGTAGCACCCAACCTGATATTTCGTCGGGACCATTTGCTTTTCCTTTGTCTAATTTGCTCAACTCTTCCTGGACCTCCTGCTCCGATATTCGTATATCTGTTAATGTGCGTGGGCATGCATGTTCCTTATCATCTCTCTCAATTCTACTTTCTTCTGTAAAAACTTACTGGATTATTTTTTTTGTCAAGTATCACAAATATCTTCTTAGTGGACGTAGATTATCCCCTCATCCATGATGTACTGTATTTTATCTTTAGTTTTGTTTCGAATGTGGCTGTAAAATGGCTTCGGTTGATCACTCCATTTATATTTAATGTCTTTCTCAAACTGTCTTTGAGCTTCTATCCTTATCATTATATAATCATTTCTTGCCTGTTTATAGTTGTTAGGCTATATGCCCTCTCACTGTTGTGTCTTCTGTATCTATTACACAGCAAATCTCTTTTCTCTTTTGTTTTTTTACATTCTGTATTAAACCACTTCTTTATCCTTATTTCTGTTTCTTCATGCAAAGGCATATAACTGTGTGTGTGTGTGTGTGTGTGTGTGTGTGTGTGTGTGTGTGTGTGTGTTTTCTAGTGGTTAAAGGCACCATCTAGAATGAAGGGACAATTATTATTCCACCTACACCTCTCTCTCTCTCTCTCTCTCTCTCTCTCTCTCTCTCTCTCTATATATATATATATATATATATATATATATATATATATATATATATATATATGTCTGTCTCCTTCCCTTCTCCCTTTTACAGACCATTGGATTCACGTTCAGATGAGCTTTTGATTGCAGCTACTACTACTACTGCTATTACAACTACTACCACAGCTACTACCACAACTACTACTACTACTGCTTCTACTACTACTACTACATACAATAACTGTAATCCTGGCAAGTACTGAGATCCAAGGCCTGTGAAAGACAATAAGAAAGAAAATTATAACGCACGGACCCCTTCAAATCCAGGCACACGATCCATCCCTTTTGATCGCTACAGAAGTGATGGCGGCGGCTTTTCTTATCCATATTTAATAACGTTGCATCCCTTACCACTCCACTCTTTCTTATGCTATTCTTGTGGCGTGATATTTCTGAATGCTTAAGTGATCTCTAATTTCTTAATAATGTCGTGGGTGGAAAGAGGTTATGTGAATGGAGAAGTATTTGAATTAAGTTGACGGGAGGACTGATGGTGGAAGAAAGGGTGGCATGAAGACGATGTGATTGTGGCCACCTCTTCCATGATTAAGAAGTCTGGCTACAGATAGATAGATGGGCATTTAAATATACTGATATAGACGGATATTTAGACACACAAACAGACAGACAGACAGATAGATAGAGAAATATAGACTAGAGAGAGAGAGAGAGAGAGAGAGAGAGAGAGAGAGAGAGAGAGAGAGAGAGAGAGAGAGAGAGAGGGAGGGAGGGAGAGAGAGGGAGAGACAGACAGACAGAGACAGACAGAACAGATAGATAGAAACGTACTTACAAGGAAGGTGAATCCCCCAAGCCTCACACCTGCCACCATGCCCCTTCCTGATAGCCTGAAGATAACTGATGATGATACTTAAGAACATAGAAAAAGACCATAAGAAAGGATAGCTTCAGAAGGACAGCTGATCCAAGTTGGCAGCTCCTATAAGTGTTGACTAGACTATGCAAATAAGACAAGGATATAGAGATGAGGGTAAGAACATAAGTATCACCTGGAAGCATCACTGTCTAGGCTTATATTGATAGGTAAGAAGCATGTAATAAGTTTGTTTCCATCCGCCAAAATATCCGTAATCCCTTTCACCTCAGTTGACTGGAAAATAAACTCAGACTATAGTTTTTTCACTTTAATTTGGCCAAGATCTTCGTTCTTTTGTATATCAACTAGCTTAATGGCAGAATAAGACAATGCTATGGTTCTACACATTTTTCATGGCACTTCGTGATCAGGAGCTTAATCTACTGTTGACCTGTTGCTGCAGCTCACCGCTCATGACGGAGAGATGGCAATTTTAGGCCAAGTTAGAGTAAAAGGAGTACAGTAACCAGGGACCTCTCATCAAATCCCATGCAACCACAACTTAGCATTTGAGTTGTGGGAGTGGCTGTATTCCATCAGATGAAAACAGACTGGCAAATACTGTAGACTGATATCCAAAGTTGTGCCGCATAACTGATAGTCTGTGTGCTTACGCATGCTCTGTCTTTGTGCGTGTGTGTGTGTGTGTGTGTGTGTGTGTGTGTGTGTAGTACTGTAACTTTACATGTGTTACAGGAGGAGATTGACACCCAGACACAACTGTACATCGTAGCTGGCGTCCTTGGTGGTGTGTGTCTCCTACTGACAATTGTCAGCATCTACAATGCCGTCACCCTCATCAAGTAGGCATATCATTTACTTATTACAATCCACTCACTTTATGTAGTACTTACAAATGACAAAAGAAATGGATTCTAGTAACCCAGGAAACCATTTACTACACTGTGTGGTAAACATCCAGTCAAATGGATGCCTGGTGGATTAATGAACTCCAAAGAACTGTGGCCCATCATAAGGGTTTACAATGAAGGGGTGGCTGGGATTTATTGTTCACATAATACCATTCAGGGATGAGTGACTGGTTACTCACCTTTAATGTCTGAACTAAGTACCACAGCCGAGGGTCACTATGCTCCTGATGGGGGAATAGAAGATAAGATGATTGATGGAGTACCATTATTACTTCTTCATGCACCTGTCTTTCACTTTTTCTTTTTCCCCAGCCAGCTGTCTTTCCTCTGATACTTGATCTAAAGATTACCTGTTTCCTGTTTAACTTTCTCTCTCTCTCTCTCTCTCTCTCTCTCTCTCTCTCTCTCTCCAGGTGACTACACTGAATGACAGGCCAAATGGTTTCCTGTATCCCAGAAAACCATTCCTTTTGCTTGGTGGTAACCACATAATCAAATGACGCTGGGTGGTTTTGTAGAGTAAGGCACTCCAGCCTGATGGAGCCTGTATGGATCCCATCTGAGGGAAGTTGTGGTTCATTGGTCACATAATACCACCCTGGGGCAGGTGAAACTGGTCACCATTGCCTTAACTGTCAGGACTAAGTACTGTAGTCTAGCCCTGGGCCCCTACACTCTTGTTTTTAAGGGGGAAAATGGGAGTGGATGTTGATGATGATGATGATTACTCTTGTCAGGTGGGTGAGTATGGAAAGAATGGTAGCCATTTATGCTTTATAAATCAGTTCATTTCAGAACTGTTGTTAATTTCTGCTACTTTCTTTTAGCAATATCAAAGCACAATTGTAACCCATGGTCACCTCCCACAGTGTGCAAACAAAGATAAAGCTGCTACAGTCTGCTGGTGCTGCTGCAGTAAATGCTGTCGCTGATGCTGTCCCCGAACCACACCAGTATGAAGAATTACCAAGAAGGTATGCTATGGCTTTATGTCTTGGGAGGACTCACTGTCATCCATCACTTAAGATATGTGCAGGAAAGATGCTCTTTTTAAGTTAGACATGTTTCTGTCTCATTAATGAGTGGTTGACCACTTTAGCCCAATGACATTCCTTATTGTAATCTTGCAATCTCCAGACAATATTATTTACCTCAGAACATTATAGTCAAACAGGAAGGGTTTCATACAGCTACTTCAGTTACTTCACTACATGGCATTCACTTAACCAAAGCAAATCATATGATGGTTGTGAGAATAAAACATAAAATACTTTGTCATGCTGAAGGATGAAAACACACACACACACACACACACACACACACACACACACACACACACACACAAACTAATAATTTCAGACCTCAAAACAAATTTATAATGAATTTCAAGTAACTTAGAGTGAAGAAAAGGCATTAATTTATCTGCAGTCTATAGCGAAACAACTACTGTACTATATAAATATAATTATAAAAGGTGTAGATGTGGAGTTACAAGCTTGTCATGTTTGTGGCAGCCGGGACCCACCCCCAACCCAGGGGTACCCGAGGCAGACTAACTACGGCCGACCCCCTCCACGAGACAACTACCGCATGGACAGGTATGTGCTCACTCAGACAAACTACCATACATAACTCACAGATCACCTATTATTTGGACAGTATTCACCTGGGCATTACCGTCTCAAATCACGTATTATTTTCTAGGAGCCCCTATTATCTGGGCATTACTTATTCTCTTGGATAGCCCAGTTCTTGCATTACCTGTTTTATGCTGAGACTAGCTAAATACCATATATCTTAATCCCTTCAGCCCATGAAATCTCTCGAGTTGGAAAAAAAAAATCTTGCATTAGCTAGAATGCAGCATAATAATAATAATAATAATAATAATAATAATAATAATGTGAGTACGTTTTAGTACGTTTAAGTACTTGGGTAGTGTGATGAGTAAGGATGGAGGTTTGGAGGGTGAAGTGCTTGAAAGGGTACAGCAGGGAAAAAAAATTGCTGGTTCTTTGAAAGCAGTGATAAGAAACAGGGAAGTGAGCATGGAAGTGAAAAAGTTACTACATGACAGTATTGTGATACCAACTCTAACGTACGGAAGTGAAGTTTGGACGTTGTTGGAAGGACACAAGTCAAGAGTGAGAGCAGTGGAAATGAGTTATTTAAGAGGAGCCTGTGGAGTCACATGGAGAGACAGGCTGACGAATGAGGATATAAAGGAGCATTGTGGTGTTGATGTGGATGTGATAGGAAGCGTTATGAGGAACACACTGAGGTGGTTTGGCCATGTGGAGAGGATGGAGGGTGAAAGACTGACGAAGAGAGTGTATGTGAGTGAGGTGGAGGGGGGAAGAGGGAGGGGGAGGCCGAGGATGAGATGGAGGGATGGGGTGGAGAGGTATATGAGAGGGGGGTGTGAGTTGGGAGCAGGGCAGTGAAATGGCGGGGGACAGGGCGACTTGGAGGTGATTTGTTTGTGGCCACCCCAAACGGGATTGAGGCGTCTGGCAATAGATAGATAGATGATAATAATAATAATAATAATAATAGTCATAATGATCATAATGATAGGGCTAATGGAGATTGTTCCTAACATCTCCTTTCTGAGATGCCTTTCCTTGGTGCAATAAAATGATCTTAGCAGTTGCCAGAATTAAACAAAAATGGCATCATCATAAAAAAATGTCTGATGGAGATGTTTCAGAAGCATTCATTCTAACTGGCCTCTCCTATACTATATGAAATTGTCTGGAATTATCCAGAGCAAATTTTTGAAAAATGTAGTGTTCCATGTGATTTCTGTGAAACTTCAGGATGTTAGAGCTAATTTTGAGTTAAAAAAAAAAAAAAAAGCTACATCAATAAGGGTCCAATTCTAAGCCAGTACACAGTTATAGGTACTGAGGCTTTTGCTGGTGAATTATAAAGGTGAATATTTTTGCCCATAAGATCATCAGTAACTGCAGCTCCACCATGATCAAGGACTGGACCCACATTCGAGAAGAATAGCATTTTTTACTCAAATTTAATCCTACAATAGTATTCTGAAGTTTCTAAAAAATCTCATAAGACACCCTGTGTATCATCATTTTGAAGGGGTTAAAGATTCTGTACTACTCTTGTTAATATGGTATCTATGAGGAACTATTGCATGGTAAGTGTGTTATGCCTTCATTTTCCATCTCTAGTTCACCATGTCTTGCTATGTTTCTTTAATCCACATACAGCATTTCCTTTTATCTCTGATTCTTTACCATTACACTGCAGTTAGCATGATCAAATCATCCTTACCAAATTTACACCAATACAATATAGCATAAGGATATAAACAGTACTGTACTGAATATAACACAAAAGTTCATACAAAAACTGAGTCTATCAAAGTGCTATAAGGTGCCAAGACACTAACAAAGAGCTATTGAAGCCAGTCTACACACACTGTTATGTGGGCAGTATTACCATGGAGTTGTATTAGATATGAAATTAACTACCCTTGCTGGAATGGAAGACAACAATTTTAAACTATCACCTCATTTGGCCTCTTTATCAATTACACCTGAAAAAACAAAATGTCTGTGTTCCACATAAATTCAGAAATCAGTGGTACTGAAATTACTATACTAATACAGGGATGAATTAGAATGTGTTATCTTTTGATAACAGTAAGATAAGCTATCTAATAGCTACATGACACAACCATGCATACTCAAGTCAAATTTTTATTATGCTTTATCCAAGTTTCTCTTCCCCTACAGAGAGTTTCTGTACACTTGTAACTCAGTAGAGAGTATACCTAAGTTAGTCCTACATATTGAGATTTTGCCATACATGTACAGTGCATGAACTTGCCTATTGAGTGTGGAAATGAGATGCACTTGTTTAATTGGGAGGATATCCCACTTGACTGGAAAAATGTTCTAGTCAGTTAGAGAGACCAAACTGGAAGAAAAGAATGACAAAGAAAACATCTGCCATGATCCTAGTGCCTATTAAATACTGGATTTATGGCTTGAGAAAGGTTACTTTCTTCTCTCCCCACCAGGCTGTCAATCACAAATGCCCCAACCACCATATACAATACTAGAGTTGTTTTTTAACTGTATCTATCTGTACTGTCTTTTAGCATGGAAAGTATATACCAGAAATTTAATCAATTGATACTAAACTTTCACTGATTATAAGTATAAATTTGGGGCCTAAATAAAAACTGCTGCCTTGACTCTCTGGCTCATGGTGTGGTGGGTTTATTTTTCATCCATAACACTTGATAAGCATAAAAGTCCCTGACTTTGGAAAAATAAAAAAGTGCTAACTTTTCTATATACAGTACAGTCCTGAAGGCCAAGTATTCATATAATAATCATACACATTAATGCAACTATTGATTACACACACACACACACACAAACACACACTTAAAAATTACATCTCATCACAATGACATTCAACAAACACCCATCACTACAAACTGATCCTTCATTTGGCAGGCTAAAGGACTCAGAGATAAGATAGATGGTATCAGCTGGAAGTATGTGAGGGTAAGTCAGACACCAACACTGGGGGTCTAAAACACTGTGCACTGTAATTCTACATTCTAAAACCTGAATTAACAATGCACTAACTTGTGCTTTTTCTGTCTCTCTCTCAATCTAATTATACAGCAATTTAATACTGTACCTAAGATTTCACACAACTTGGACTACATTTCATCGAAGGAAAGTTACCACATTATCAAATTATTCAACCAAGAACCCAGAAAACTTTTATTATGAGTAAGATAAAGTTAACTGTCATATTCTGCAACTGAGAACTAAGACATTTTTAATGAGAATCTATCTATCTGTCTATTGCCAGACACCTTAATCCCGTAACGGGTGACCACAAACGAATCGCCTCTATGTCACCCTGTACCCCACCATTTCACTGCCCTCCCCCCTGCTCACATCCCCCTCTGTCATATACCTCTTCACTCCATCCCTCCATCTCATCCTTGGTCTTCCCCTCCCCCTCCCCCCCTATGCCCCACTCACATACAGGGGTGCACCCAGGAATTTTCTAAGGGGGGGGGGGGCCATAGTGAGGTGAGGTCAGGTAATCCGATAATTATGGGGAGGTCACATGCAGGTTTAGAGTCAGGGAGCTGCTGGCTCATGTGTTACTCTTTGTTTGTACTTGCCAGTTTTTCATGTATTGCTGTTATCAAAATAAATATACAGTACATAAATTTTTAAAGGACCCAGACAGCTAAGGGGGGGCACCAGAGCCTGGTGGGCCCGCTCTTGGGTGCACCTCAGCTTACATACACTCTCCCTATTAGTCTCTCACTCTTCATCCTCTCCACATGGCCAAACCACCTCAGTGTAATTCTCCTAATGTTTTCTATCACCTTCTATAACTTTTCTTTAATGAAAATGATGAAGCTTATTACTGAAGAGAGAAAAGGGGATCAGGAAGGTGCAATAACAAAATCTTAGCTCTCAGGATATATTAACTGAACTGTCATAGATAAAATAAAATGATTTCAGAGTTATTTCACATATATCAGTACTTTGGTACTATCAAACATCAAGAGCCCTCTCCCTCGTCCTGTGTTCTTTGGTCACATAACTAATCTTTGTTTTACCTTTTCTTTCTTACCCAACCTCCTCCACTTCGGTGGTTTTCTCCATGAGACAGTGTTTTATCAATACTGTACTTAATCCTCTCAACCTTCCTAACTCTATTCTCACCACTCCCTGCTTTCCTGTAATATACAAGTACTGTATTTCAAAAAAAAAAAAAAAAAAAAAAAAAAAAAAAAAAGTCAGCCTGCATCTTCGACAGGTAAGGTGCTTAAAAACTGAGAGTTGTGCTTGTTAATTGTTATGAATATCTTGGCTAGGGCTAACTTACAAGATTTCCAATCAAATGTTACTGGCTAATTACCTGCTATGGGTTGGTCTATGGGATGAACTCAGAAGCAAAATAAATAAACTGCAATGAGTCCTCATTGTATGTTGGGGATGTGTTTCAAAATATTACAATTTTCTTATAAAATGGCTAGCATAAATTGAGGAAATTGACGAATCACTTTTTATAGGTAGCAATGGACTTTAAAGAGCAAAAAAAATAAATAAAAAAGTTATATATAATGAGGAATTGTTGTACTGTACACTAAGCATGAAACAGCCCAACATTACAATAACTACAGCTGTGGTAATGCTTGCTGTACTGAATAACACAAATTTTGCAGAATACAGTATTGCATCTACACTACTGTAGTCAAAACACTATACAGTACTTGAAGCTTTGCCTACTCTTAACTTGCGGTCTGCAAGTGCTGTAACTGAATGGGAAAAGGTATGGGCCTTATTTATTTATTTATTTATTTTTATTGCTTTGCTTTGTTAATAAGCTTATGCAGTGTGTTAACAAGTTACTAATCAAACATATCAAGTGCTTATTGGCTTGGCATGCATCCAGTCAGAGGATGACATTATAATACTGTATGCTTACTACATTTGCCATTGCTTTGCACAGGGTTGGTCAAGTTGGGAAATATACATATGCCAGTGACCTGCTATACGATGACTACCCAGGCAATCACAGGAGGTGAGTCAGGGTGGTGGTGGTGATGGCTAATTTTGGTTACAAAGGAGGAGCTTGGGGTACACTGTACTGGAATACTGGACAACTGAATTCTGTAATACAGTACACATATGAGAGAGGGGTGTGTGAGTTGGGAGCAGGGCAGTGAAATGGCGGGGTACAAGTCGATGTGGAGGCAATTTGTTTGTGGCCACCCCGTACGGGATTAGGGCATCTGGCAATAGATAGATAGATAGGTAGATAGACAAACTCCACCTTCGCTTCTACCAGTGACTTTCTGTCTATCTATAGCCAGATGTCTTTGTTCAAGAAGGGGTGACCACAAACCTATATCATCACCATGCCACCTTGCCACACAGTGACTACTGTGCTAAGTGAGCAATATTTTACAACATTCAATCAACAGCATTAAAAATCAGGGTACCAAATACTCTGTATTGTACTGTCTTGTCATCACGATGCAAATACACCTTCCCATTACCTCAAAAAAAGGTGGCTTAGAATCCCGAATTCATAAAACACGTCATCATCATCATTTTGACATTTTCTATTATATTGACCTCTTGTTCTTACCTTAGGATGGAATAAGGTGGGATCCAGGAAACAAGGGAAAAGAAAGTATGATAAGAGGAGAACTATCAGCAAGATGCCCAGTGAAACAGGCCAGACACTCACTGTCTCCAATCAAGGCCACAGAGTCCTAGCTTTATCTCACAGGTCTAACCATCTTCATATTTACTTTTGGCGCTTTTCTTTAGATACACTTCATTATCCATTAGGTGGCCATTCTATCAACTATCAGGTTAAAAAGAAGGGGATCCAAATGCTTGTCATCTGCCCCTCCAACTGTAATTCCTCCAACCAACTCAGTCCCTTCACTTCCCTAACCTTATTAATTTCCATACCTCACTTTCCTACATATTTCTTAACCATATTCATCCACCTTCTTGGTCTACCTCATCTCCCCCTAGTGAAGACCAGTAATATTATCAGGTGATGGTTGGCCCCAAATATCCAAAAATATACCTTGGGCAGAAATGTGACAGTTGTCCAAATTCTTTACTATACGGTACAGTGCTTCATGTGAACAAACAGACTGATGATGGCTTACAGAGCTAAGATGTGCACCTCGTATCAGTTACATTTTTGTAACTCATTTCCATACCCTTTCAACAGACCAGCCCCACCAGCAAGGCCTGCACTCCCAGAGTCTCGACGTGACATGTACTACTAACCCGCCACACAGTCACAGGTAGTCACATTTAACTCTGATTCCTATGATTCACTCTCTGCTAATTAAATTATCTGGAACAGAATAACGGAACTGTCCCAACACTGAGAGGGTTAATGATGACAGTATTATCACCCCTAGGCTCCTATGACTAACTCTCAGCTGAATGAAATAATTTAACATTAGCTGGAATAAAAACAAGTTGTCCCGATCACAAGAGTTAAAACAAATTGCGAAATCCATATTACTGTACCCTCCTTAAGTGTAGGGGATCTAAGGACAGGATACCACAGTCCAGTATACTTAAAGGTAGATGACTGATAGCCTGATAACATTACCTGACAGAAAAACTTAGGTCATCTCAAGGAGTTTCAACCCATATGTAGGGAAAGATCATTAATCTGACTGGTCTATACATATCACTACAGTACTGTACTAACTTAGTGTCATTTAACTTAAGTTTTATACACTATATGTCAAATTTACTGCCCATCCTATATGAATAATTAGAACCTCTATCTACAGCCAGATGCCATACTCCTGTAAGAGGTGGTCGTTTATCTTTTAGTTGTTTTATAGGGAGAGGCACTAACCCTCTGCCAACCCACTTGACACATAGGGAGCACATATGGGTGGGTTATATGGTTACCACCCAGCACTGTAAATGGTTTCCTGGCTTACAGGAAACCATTGGACTTAATCATCATTTACTATCTGAACACCAAAAGAAGCACACATTGTACAAACAATATCTACAGGTTTTAGCCTGACAGACTGTGATATTCAATACATCAAACTAATGCAGCAACTTGCCATGAAACCCAGAACAGGGTGCAGTACTACAACAGTACCAGTAAACTGTGTTGCAGTACCCCCCCTGGGGGTAGGGGGGTTTCAAGAATACTCCCCCAGTATCCCTGCTTGTCGTACGAGGCGACTAAAAGGGTTGGTGGTGGGTTAGTGCCCCACCCCGTAAAAAGAACTAACTAAAAAAGCAAATAAAGCGCCTCGGACCCGGACGGACCATACGTTGATGACTAAGGAACGGACAAAGGACATTCTGAGAGTAGGAACGTGGAATGTGAGAGGAGTGAATGATGAAGTGAAAGAGAGAGATTGTCCAGGTGCTTGAGGATGCAAAAGTGGATATATGTGGATTGACTGAAACTAAATGGAAAGGTGAAAGGATGAGAGAATGGGAATACGGTGTAGGTATATGTGCGGGGAGTCAGTGAGAATGAATGAGGGCAAGAGAGGGAGTATGTCTGATGATAAGCAAGAAGTGGAAGGAGAATATAGAGAGTATGGAACAGTGGGTGCAAGGATTGTATGGGTGAGGATGAAAGTAGGTATACAAGCATGGGCGATTGTATGTGTATATGCTCCAACAGAGGATCGAGTGGCAAGAGTGAAAGATGAGTTTTGGGCGAGAGTAGAAGCATGTATGGACAAGTTTGAGAGGAGCGAGAGAGTGCTGTTGATTGGAGACATGAATGGCAAAGTCGGGAATGTACGAGTGGATGGAGTGGTTGGTCAGTGGGGTGTGCCAGCGGAAGTAGATGGGAATGGTAGTGCTTTGGTGGACATCTGTGCTGGTAAGGGGTTGGCAATAGCCAACACCTACTTTCGTCATAAGATGATCCACCGGTATACATGGAGAGTAATGAGGAGGATGGATGGTGAACTTGTTGAACGAAAGGCAATGATAGACTACGTGTGTGTGGATGAGCGAATGAGAAGACAAGTGTTGGATGCAAGGGTGTGGAGAGGGTGGGGAATGGAGTCTCGGACCATCACTTAGTGATGGCCAAGGTAGAGCTGCAAAAGAAAGTGGTTGAGGAGGCGAAGGGGAAGACAGGAGGAAGCAGCTCCTGTGAGAAGAGTGGAGAAATTGCAAGATAGTGAGAAGAGGACAGAGTATAAGAGCATAGTGGAAGAAAGATTGGGAAGGTATGAGCTAGAGCAGATGGAAGGGGTGGAAGACGTATGTAAGATATTCACGGAAGAGATAAGCACAGCGTGTGAGGCGGTTTGTGGAGTGAGGAGGAGATGCAAGGGTGTGCAAGGGACAGCATGGTGGAATGATGAGGTGAAAGCGAGCTGTGGAACAAAGAAGAAGGCATATGGTGAATGGTTGGCGAGTAGAGGTAGGGAGAAGATGAGAGAGAGAAGAGAAGTATATGTGAGCAGGAGAAGGGAGGTTAAGAGACTGGTGAAGGAGAGTAAGAAGAAAGTGGATGAAGAGTTTGGGAGGAATCTGAGTGTGAAATGGAGGGAGAGTAAGAAATTGTTTTGGAAGGAGGTAAAGAAAGTAAGGCAGTGTGAAAGGGGAAATAGTAGGGGAGTGAAAGATAGGAATGATAGATTGTTGGTGGAGAAGAGAGAGAAATTGAGGAGATGGAAGGAGCACTTTGAGGATTTGTTGAATGTAGAGAGTGAGAGCAGTGTGAGTATAAGTGGTTGGGGAATGGCTGGAGAAGAAGAGATGAGAGGAGGGAGGAAGAGATCAGTAGGTCGGAAGTAGTGGAAGCGATGAAGAAGATTAAGCTGGGAAAGGCCCCAGGAATTGATGGAGTGTGTGGTGAAATGCTTAGGTATGGGGGTGAGATTGTTGTGGAGTGGATATGGAAGTTTTGTAGATTGGCTTGGGGAAGAGGAAGGGTTCCAGAGGACTGGAAATCAGGTATAATTGTTCCTCTGTACAAAGGAAAAGGGGAGAGAAGTATGTGGTAACCATAGGGATATTTTCCTTCTTAGTGTGACTGGTAAAATATATGGTATAATACTCATTGATATGTATAGGCATATGACATATAAGCTAGTTGGAGAAGAACAAGGGGATTTAGGAAGGGAAAAGGGTGTGTAGATCAGATATTTGTTCTAAGATGTTTAGTGGAGAAGTATCTAGAGAAGGGAAGGAAAGTGTACGCTGCCTTCATGGACTTGGAGAAAGCTTATGACAGAATAGATAGGAAAGGTATGTGGAAGGTATTAAGAATATATGGAGTGGAGGGGAAATTGTTGAGTGCTGTGAAGAGTATGTACGAGGGAGCTAGGGCTACGGTGCGAGTGGATGGTGAGCTGAGTGAGTTCTTTGATCTCAATGTGGGACTGAAACAGGGGTGTGTAATGTCTCCTTGGCTGTTTAATATATATATGGATGGGGTCGTAAAGGAGGTACAAGGTAGGGCAGTGGATGTGGGGGTGGCCTTAATGAATGAGGGTGAGATTTGGAAGCTTCCGGTGTTGCTGTTTGCTGATGATACAGTATTGTTGAGTGAAGATGAATGGGAGTTGCAAGGTTTGGTGAATGAATTTGGGACAGTGTGTAGGAGGAGGAAGCTGAAAGTTAATGTAAACAAAAGTAAAGTTATGGTGTTTGAGAGGAATGAAGTCACAGAGTGTGCAGTGAGGTTGGATGGTGAGGATATGGAGAATGTGAGTGCATTCAAGTACTTGGGTAGTGTGATGAGTAAGGATGGAACTTTGGGGGATGAAGTACGTGAAAGGGTACAGCAGGGAAGGAAGGTTGTTGGCACACTGAAAGCAGTGATGAGAAATAGGGAGGTGAGTATGGAAGTTAAGAAGTCACTGCATGATGGTATTGTGATCCCTACCCTGACGTATGGAAGCGAGGCGTGGACCTTGCAAGAGGGGAACAAGTCAAGAGTGAGAGCAGTGGAAATGAGTTACTTGAGAGGAGCATGTGGAGTGACATGGAGGGACAGGTTGACGAATGAAGAAGTGAAGGAACGTTGTGGGGTAGATGTGGATGTGGTTGAAAAGATTAGGAGAAATACACTGAGGTGGTTTGGACATGTGGAGAGGATGGAGAATGAAAGACTGACTAAGAGGGTGTATGTAGGTGGGGTGGGGGGAGGGAGAGGGAGGGGTAGACCGAGGATGAGGTGGAGGGATGGAGTTGAGAGGTATATGAGGGAGGGGGGGGTGAGTTGGGGGGAGGGGAGTCAAATGGTGGGTGACAGAGTGACTTGGAGGCGTTTTGTCTGCGGCCACCCTTTGCGGGATTAGGGCGTCGGGCTATAGATAGATAGATATTTTTTTACAGTGCAGATACTTAATAGTTACCAGTACATGCACCATACCATAACCTCGTACTTTGCAGATTGTCTGAGTGCAAGGCGAGGTGGAGTGGAATGAGGCACATCACATCTAATAACCACCAGCAGGTCATCCTACTTGCAGCATTCTGTCTGCATAACCTATACTGTACTCAGTCTGTCCACTCTCTGCCCTGTCTGGGAATAAGCTGTGCTCCACATGTTGATATGTTTAAAGCAATTCAAATACAAGTACAGTATGTTGTAAACCAATCACTTTTTTTGGTAACCATTATGAGAGAAAAACAGAAATGTACTTTTTTTTTTTTTTTTTTTTTTTTTTTTTAATCATAACAAAGGATGGAAATTTCAGATCCATGAGGAACAATAAACTGGCATCACCATCTACATTACATTACATTAGTCTTCTGTTCTCTAGATAAGCAAAATACAGTGAGTTTTTGTCAGCACCTTCTCTGACATTCTTTTTGCTACTAGATGAATATAAAATAATTGAATGTGTGCCTATTAAAGTTCCATTGTTACCTATAAAGCTGATTTGCCATTTTCCCCAGTCCACAGTACAGTATTACATGGTGACCCAAAATGAGTGCAACTCATAACACTAGGAAGACGTAGGGACGTCACGCGTGGGAAGCAATGGTTCCAGAAGAATGGGGCCACCCCACACGCTTCAAACCAATCGTTGATGTGGCTGCAGCAATGATTCAGGGATCAACTGGTTAGGAGGTGTGACCTGAGTGGGCCCCACACTCACCTGACCTGAATCCCCCAGATTTCTATCTGTGGGGTTATCTGAAGGATCATGTTTATGAAAACTACCTCCAGACAATCAGAGACCTGAAAACAGAAATCACGGCCAATATCTGAGCTATTCCAAGAGAGGAGTGTGTCAGCATAATTGACAATTTTGCAATCAGGAGTGCCTGCGAAGTCAAGGTGACCATTTGGAACACATTTTGGAAAGGTCATAATAAAACAGACCATATGAACTGCAAAATCTAAACTTTCAGTACTGTTTTGTTATCAACTCAGCTTAACATGATTGTACAAATAAAGCAAATCTCTTATCAGTTGTATAAATGACACACTTTGACACACTTTTATGGGCTGCATTCATTTTGGGTCACCCTATAATGTTATATATTTTTTTTTAATACTGCACTACTGGAACACATCCCTCTTACAGTACGTTATGACTGTGCATATAGAATAAACAGTAGTGGTAGCTGCCTCGTAAATTACTGAATGTTATGGAATGTGAATATTCATTTACCCCTCCTTTCACTGCATAATAATAGTAAAGCTAAAGAAGTTTGAACTGACGACTGTTTCACAAAAATTTTACTATATCTGGATAAGCAGTTCATGATGCTGAAGATTAATCTTCACCTGCATCAGCCATTAGTACCGGTACTGGTATTTATTTGTGGCTTTACTTGCGTAACATGCACCATGAAGTTGTTGCCTAAATCATATGTAGTTGACCTGATCTTAATCATACATACCTTGTACAGTACTGTATCTGTTTTTCAAGTTTTCTCTGTAGTATTTACTTGTCGGTATATCTTTCTTTGTCACTGAAAACACACTTCCATGATACTGGTTACATCTTATTACGGCTGCATGAACAGGACACTAAATACAACCTGATATTTGTAAAATGCTAACTTTTTGCTTGTCAGTGTTTAAGCAGTATACTGAATACAGCCTGTACTTTATCAGTGATAAATGCATTTTTTTTTTTTTTTTTTTTTTTTTTTTTTTTAAGGAAACAAGGACATAGCAGCATTTAGAAGTTTAGAGAGTATGTCAGTTGTTATAGATGACACTGAAACAACTGTTTTCATTGTTATTTACATCATAATTTCTAAACATGGAACATCATTGACCATAAGTACAGGGATCCTTGAAGTTCTATGACACCACCACCCTGCACATATTGTATATCAGTAGTTTAAAACTCTTAGGATAATTTCTTACTTGAAGTGTTAAGTAACTGTATGTTATTAGAGTGGTTGTGATCAGTTCATTATACCTGTGTTACAACTAATCATTAGTGTACGTTAAACAATTACATATATCCTGTAGTTCTTATATAACTGAAAAATTGATTCTGTGATGCTGTACCGAGTGCAGCTTTCGTACAGCAAGTCCTTGTTAGCCAGTAAGTAAACTTTTTAATTATATTTTTTGCTATTTCGTCCACAGTAAAATAATGAAGCACTGCCCAATAAAGGGTCAATATGTACAGTACAGTATTTAACAGGCTCCTTTTGGGGGGGGGGGTAGGTTTCTTCTTTTTGCCTGCACATTTTTGCTGTGTTGACTGATTTGATGTTGCAGATTGTCAGAAATGTGCTTTAAAAAATTATACCAACTTCATCTAACCAAATTAAAAACATTAGGTCATATTCAGATGGCACTACTTTGCCATATGCAACAACAAATGAAATCCATCCTCTCACCAACCCTTGTCCCATTCAATATATACATCATACAGGGGTTGATGAAATTACTTTGATTTTTGAAAACACTTTTCTGCCCACCCACAACATCAAATTGACCTACCTATATATATATATATACCCCAGTTTAATGATGCAATTGGTTAACTAAAAACCCATCGCTAGGCAGGGTATAATATCTCGGGGTAGATATAACAAGTACAGTATGGGGATGCATTTTTGAGCCTTGGGTTTCCCTCCCCCAACCAAGTCCTAAACCTACCCAAATGAGTCCAAAAATAAGTTTCTAGCTCACCTAAACCCCCAAATACCTTTAAAACATGCTAAACTAAGCCTAAAAGCAGTTTATAACTCATCCAAAAATAAAATCTGAAAATTGTCAAATACAAATCTTGAAAAAATCAAACTCGGTAAACTGTACCCCAAAATGACAATGTTCACCCCATCTATGGCTAAAACACATTAATCTAAGTCTAAAAGCAGTTTATAAATCAACCTAAACACAAAATTTAAGTCTAAAATATCATCAAAATCAATTTTAAAAAATCAAAACCCATCATTAAACTGGAATTCGGCCATCATTAGGCAGGGTATGGTGGTATTTCTACCCCCGTTGCTATGCTGGGGTATCACATCTACGGGTATCGTATCTTGGAGTATACCTGTATACCGTATATATCTATCTATCTATTGCCAGAAATGCCTCAATCCCATAAAGGGTGGCCACAAATAAATTGCCTCCATGTCACCCTGTCCAATGCCATTTCACTGTCCTGCTCCCAGCTCACACCCTCCTCTCTCATATACCTCTCCACTCCAATTCTCTGTGACTCCAACTGCAGCTGGTGGTTGAATGAATTTCCTTATGTTCTAGACTGGGATATAAAACTAAAAATACAATACTGATATTACTATCAGTATATCTGTTAAATAAAAATATTACATTTTATAGTGGCACTGACTGATACAACAAAAACATAACAGCTTTTAATGTGATTACATGAAAACCATATTGCAATAACAGATACTGTATTAGAAATTTCATCCAGTACTTAAGGCAGTACTGATACAAGGGATATACATTTACAAAAACAACTTATGAATGAACAATTTTCTGACATCAGCTCATCTGTGGAAAAGAAAAGAATAGTGCTTTAGTCCTATGCATTAAAGCACTGGGAACTTACTATTACATAAGAATTATTAAAGCTCTTCAGTCCAACGACATACTTTTGCATCTTATTCCAGTAACCACAAGAGTATTTTATTCTGTGTAACGGAGATATTTCAGACTGGAAGGGTTAAATACGCCTTTCATCCTTCACAGCTAAAGGTTCTCTCTAAGTCATTAAAACTGCTTGGTAAGAACATGAATGAAAAGCCATTGGTTGAAGGAGTTACAATACAAAGTCATAACAAAGATCAAAATATGGGATGTTTGTTCATTAGTTCATATTCAGTGTTCTATGCCTACATACAATGCTGGAGCAGACCATGTAAACCAGAAAAAAAAAAAAAAAACATCAAGTAAACAAGAATGACATGCCAACAAGAAACACTAACTTTTAAACCATAAATGGTACACAGAGCAAGGCTCATAAACAGTACTCCACTACAAACTAACCTCGGGGTGAAGCAGGCTGACGGCAAAATATAGACAAGCATTATACACTAAGTACTCTACAGGGATGTATAAACATTATCAAATTAAAAATAACTTACTGAGGGCTCGGGTTTAAGACATCGAATCCATCAAAGTCATTGGCTGTCTTCACTCCAGCAATGAAGAAGAGGATGCTCTTCACCAGCGACCTGAAAACCAAACCTCTTTATTTCCACTGTGGGAACAACATGTACATGATATATTTAAGTTGCTTAATGGAACTGAAAAATGGATGCAATATTCCAAACAACTATTTAAATGCTGGGTAATTATCAAGAACAACTCTGCCTCTGTGTGTTAGGACTGGTTGTTATATTAGATTTTTTTTTTTTAAATAAGATTCAGCACTGCTCCTTCCTAGAATATACTGGTTGATATTTATGTAAACCCATCCAAACCTAATACATAAAGGCAGTGTTGCTCCAGATTACTTATAACTGCCTCAAAAATATACACAGGATGAAGCAGTGATCAAATAAGTAATCATTAAATGTTATAACTGACAAAAAGAAGCATTTTCCATTTGGCTACCTAGAGAAAGGGCAGATGTCACTGGATGTTAAACCAAAGTACTCCAATTCCCCCGACTGCCTCATATCCACAGCACTAAATATTCAGTAACAAAGTAACTATTCTACAAGTGCCTGTTCGTGTTTATTCATACCGAAATCTGGAAATCTAGACTCTGCGGATGTGCGCTCATGACTTTGCTTTTGACTCAAGTCTATCCCCTAAATTCCGGTAAAGCCATTAAACACTGATATTTTTCATATCACGGTGCACATGTACATTGTCTACAAATAGGTATAAAGAGGGCTATGACACTGACATGGAATATAGAGCCATATACTGAGGGAATGCATTAAAAATTGTTGGCAAACGTTTGTTCGACAGTTAAAACTAAGAACTACACATTTTACTTCTTACCACTTGAACGGGTCATTATAAAAATTCATGATAGCACCCCTGATACCTCCTCGCTCAATTCGGCGGGGCTCGGGGGCGGCAGGCATAATCTTAAACATGGTGAGGATTTTGTGAAAAAGACTAGCTTGCCGACACAACCCACACGACTCGATGTAAACAACAAGAAGGGATATGGGACGAACTCGTCGCTGGGATTGATTCCCTTACTTACCAATGGACAATCTTAAGATGTCGGATCTTTCTGAAACAAAATAATTATGTCAGTAATAACAGCAACGGGATGCTTCAGACTTCATTACTGAAGTTTTTTCCTATTAATGTAAACAACATATATGAGCTGGAGATTATAAATCAACAATTTGATGAAAAAAAGTAACGACTGCCAGCATAAACAACTTTCATAAGCTGCATAATCAATGAGACATTTGTGTTTATATTTCGGGCATTTTTTCACTTGTTAATAAAATTATTCAAATGATTTATGAATATTTTTCACCTAGCCTCCCCAGAAACACACACACATGCTGATTTGTGAATTTCGTCTCTCAAAATCTACTCCGTCTCAATAATACAGCATAAGCTGTAGCGTTCATCATATTTACTTACGAGCAAGTTACAACCTCCTCGTTTTAACTACGGCAGCTAGAAATATTTCTGTGCATCCGAACACAACGTTCTTCATCGTAACTTTCACCATATGCAATCAGGAAAACATAAGCTGAAGTGTTAACATTTGTTACTCCACAATTTGTCACATGCTCGGCGGAAACATTTCAAGAAACTGGGACGCTTAAGACGCTATTTAAGTAATTTTTCATCACAATCATCATCGTTATCATGACAGCCTTAATACCGTTACTTCCTAAAACTTTTCCCATGCTCATTGTAAGAAATTTCCATAAGTAAACAGGAACTCACTCTTACTGTCTTCGTGTGAGACGGGAACCATAAAAAAACAGCGAGAAACACATAGGCAGATTTCTCAAGTGCCTGCCTAGTACACATTATCTAAGGAAAACCATAATACGAAAAGAAAGTACTCTTTGTATAAGAAACAAATGCTTAAAAAAGAACAAATCAACAACAAAATACATAAGGTATAGCCTAGGGATAATGATAAATTTTGTCCATAAGATTGTATTCTAAGCTACAGCCTCTGATGCTGAGAGAGAGAGAGAGAGAGAGAGAGAGAGAGAGAGAGAGAGAGAGAGAGAGAAATGGTTGCAGCCTTGTCTCAAACTAGGAAATAATGTCAAGAGAAGTGAAGCAGTGTGGTGTGGTGCAATGTTGGGGTGTGGTGTGGATTGGCGGTGATTGGGATGTGGTGTGATTGGGGTTGGGGTGTGGTGTGATGTGGTTGGGGTTGGGGTGGGGTGTGATGTGATGTGGTTGGTGTTGGGGTGTGGTGTGATGTGGTAGGGGTTGGGGTGGTTGGGGTGTGGTGTGACGTGGTAGGAATCTATCATCCTTGGTAGGGGTTGGGATGTTATGTGGTGTGGCAGGGGTTGTGGTATGATGTGGCAGGGGTTATGGCGTGGTGTGGAGAGCACTGTAACAGTATCTAGATTAATTGAAAAAAATATCTAGTGTTAACCAGTCAAGAAAGCAAAACAGGAAAATCATTAGCTTATTCTCTAAGAAAGGGGAGGACCCTATAGTTCCCCTTCCCTTCCTTCCCTCACCTTTTGCTGCACCCACCTATACTATCTATATACCTACGCTGCTTCCCCCAAGAAAAGGGAGGTAGCCGAGACAGGACGACACACTCCCAATTTACTTATCCACACACACATTCATTCGCACCTATTCCAGTGACAAAATTGTGTAATATTTCAAAAGAGGCGGCATTGCGATTCAGTGCAATATAATTTTAGCGTGATTATAAACCCATGATTTTGATATTTCAAAATGAAGGAATAAATCATCTGACCTTTAGCAATTTAGTTTTTGATCTTATAGAGAGACATCTCAATCGCAAAGTTGTTTTTAAATGACGTCACATCCGCGTAAAGAAATGGCGGATTCGCGGATAGGTGAGATTTACTATTTTAAATTATTTAGCAGCCCTAGGACGGTATTAGTTCATTTTACTTAGGTCTGCCATGCTTATTGGATTATAAATAACTTTTCTGGGTATCAGAGTCTTCCTAATAATATGTTTTGATCATTAAGTCTGAACGAAGAGTACTACGGTGCAGACGTCCGAGTGTGACTGGGTTTGTCAATAATAGTCAAACCTTTTGTTTCTGGAGTTTTCATTGAAATTTGCACTTTTAGAGCAGAATGGGTTCATCAAGTGATACCTTCTTTTGCAATTAGTGAGTGCATGTTGATGCAGCAATATAAGAGCCAATGATTAACAGGAAGTCTTGACAAGCTGTGCAAAGGAACTGGACAAAAGGGATTCACCTAAAAGCACGGGGATTATATTTGGCTGTCACTGAAGGTGGAGTAAGTAAGAATGTGTCTGCCATGTGGGTTGTGATGCGAAGTAAGGTAAATCTTGGGTATTACATAGTAAGTTTGTGCAAATTCACTTTCCCAGTATAACCCAGTCATTCTCCATACTGCCGCTCAGTAACAATGTGCTCTCGCAGTGCATGTAGCTAAACCTTCTGTTACATAAGTCAAATCAGCTTATGGCTCTACCTGCCAGGTGACTTGAAGTAATTAAATTTTTATTGTTTGTATTATTAAATGCCTTCTACCAGTCTTGCAGAAAAAAGATGGGTGGGGAGCTGAGGTGGTGGACCATGGTGGGTGGGGGAGAGCCTTCTGTAATATCTTTAATATCTTTGCATTGTAAGGTGGTAGTCAGGTCACTGTTAGAGGAGCTGCCTAGTATTTACCAACCAGCAGTCTTCATTTCTTGTTCTAATACTGTATCATTCCTTGAGCCCCCCTGCCAAACACTACTCAGTGGTGTGGCCCCGGTGCCCTAGAATGTACTGGGTAATACTAGCTTGACTGGTATTTTGTAGATAGCCTACCGGTAACAGTTTTTTTTTTTTCTGCATGCTATTACAGAACAGTTTAATGCACCACGAGGAAGACGTCTTGAAGGGAGGGGATTAGAAGGCCTCCAGTAATACCTTTATTGTACTTTAAATACTTCATTTTTAATATATTGCTGTTTTCTGTAGGTGATTTTATTACTTTTTGGTATTCTTGTTGTAAAAGGTTAATTCTGTCAGTATAGTGATATCTTGGATAATACCGGTATTTAGCAGAAGCCGGAACTGGATTTCAAGGATTTTAAAGTGCTGTATATTTACTGGTGCATCAGAACATTTGGAAACAACTTCTGTTGCAAATGAAGAATAAAGAAGTTATAGTTGATATGCCAATTTGTGTGTGCTTACCCCTTGCTGCTGCCTCTCTAGTGGCCTTCTGTAGAACTGGACAGAACCAGTCAGTGCTCGACTTTCGAATTTACAATCAGTCAGAGGGCTCTAACTCTTTCACCAGAATACAGCTAGGATTTGAAATCAGCGCAGTCATGGCTGTCATTGTACGCATGTTACTGGAACACTAAGTACCAGTATTAATTGATATCTCATCAGTGGTAGGTGGTGGCGACCATCATCCACTCACTTGATATAATGCTGCGTACATCTTTCTTAGCCTTTATCATTCTTTCAGTGCCTGCCCTCCTCTCTTCCTATTTCTCCCATCATTCCTGTCACTTATTATTGCTTTTCTTTCCTTTACAGGTGGCTTTACATTGAGTGACAGGCCAAATGGTCTCCTGTAAGCCAAGAAACCATTTACAACGCTGGGTGGTAACCATATAACCAAACCATACGTGTCAACAAGTGGGTTGGTTGAGGGCTAATGCCCCTCCCCCTAAATCCTAAAACAACTCAAAGTCCAATAACCACCCTTTATGGGGTTATGGCATCTGGCAATAGATAGATAGATTTTGTCTTGATACCCCAACAAGATTTGACCAGCTTAGGAAAGCTCCATACTGATGGAGAGTTAATGGAAGATACATGTATATAATCACTCAGTTTCAAAAAGTCTTTTAGGCTAAATTGACTAAATTTGTCTTGTGATAGCTGTCATTGTAGTCATGGGAAAACAATGGCACAAGTTGCAGGAGAGTGTCCATTAACTGTTGATGAAAACTTTATGACAGGTGTTATCTTTCAAAATTGTATACAGTAATTCATTTGTGACACCTAAATTCTGTGTTAACAGCATTTATGTTACTAAGAGCACCAAGTTAGGTTTGTTGATATTGGCAGGACCATCCTACAGGGGCAGTAGGTCAATTTGGACTTGAGAACCATTCTTCCCCAAATGATTCTCGGTAGGTTAAAGTAGGTTTTATTAGATTAAAGTACCGTAGGTTATATTAAGTTAGGCTGTCTTGTAAGGTTAGGTTGTCATTACTGTAGGTTAGGTTAGGAGGGATGAACAACTAGTGACAGATTGACCATGGAGCTGAATCAACCTGAAGTCTGACATGGCAGGTTGCCACTTGTCACAATTTGTAGGTTAAACTGATGAGGTTGAATATTAGGTGTCTTAATGCATGTAATTATGCATTTCTGCAAGTTCTTAAATTTGTCACAATAATAATCATGTTATAGTTTACTGAAGAAACATTTACTGTAGCTGTAATTGTAATTTCAGTATGTAGGAGCTCCTGCAGTTTCATCAAGCAATATAATAACATTGTGGTTTGCATTTTGTTTTACTTCAACTTCCTGGATGGTATATGCAGACTCTCTGACTCACTTACTCCACCACTACAATACAGTTTCCACATGCGCTTCTCACTTTATGTTTTTTTTTTTTTTATACATGGGGGATGATAATTGGGTGAGGAAGGTGAGAAGTGTTAATATTGGGGGTGGGGGTACGAGGGGTAGGCCAAGAAAGACATGGGATGTGGTCATTAAGTGTGACCTCAGGGTTAAGGGACTGAACAGGGAGGCTGCAATGGATCGTGCAGCATGGAGAGCCGCCATTAGGTGACCAAGACCAACGCATGCAAGCATGTTGGAGCCTTTAAAAACGAAACGAAAACATAACAGATTCACAGTATTTACCATGTGTTCTGTGGCATTTTCTCTGAGAATAAAGAGGGAGGTTTCTACGGGTCTTTATTGGGGTTTATGTTCATCCAAAACCCATCAGAAAAACTGTATGGAAAAAAGTTGAACTAGAGTAAAAATAAAAAATCCACAGTTGATAAGGACAGCTCAGTTCTGTAATAGAAATAGTGTTCCCTTGTGTGCAGATCTGAAACTCTTTAGGACCCCTAAAACAGCTTGAATGTGTATAGCCTACAGTAATTGAGTTGATTCCCCATGTAAGGTTTGGCAAGCTTGCCATAACAATACATGCATGTTGTTATCTTCGCTTTGTCATTGCAGGTACCACAACCCACCCCACCATGGACTCCAGTAAACACAAGGTGGGTATAGCATGTGTGTTCAAACCTGACAAAAATCCCTACCGGTAACCCCTTTAAACCAAGTTAATGGCCAGATGTAATCAGATTAAAGTGTTGATTGATCAGTAACCAAGCAAATTCATTCCTACCTGATAACTAAGGCTCATTAAATGTCATTCAGTTGCAACTTACTGTAGTATGGAAGTGAAGCTTGGACCTTGTTGGAGGGACACAAGTCAAGAGTGAGAGCAGTAGGAATGAGTTATCTGAGAGGAGCATGTGGAGTCACATGGAAAGACAGACTGACAAATGAGGAAGTAAAAGAGTGTTGTGGTGTGGATGTGGATGTGATAGGAAGTGTTAGGAGAAACACACTGAGATGGTTTGGCCATGTGAAGAGGATGGAGAGTGAGAGTCTGACAAGGAGAGTGTATGTGAGTGGTGTGGAAGGGGAGAGAGGGAAGGGGAGGCCAAGGATGAGATGGAGGGATGGAGTTGAGAAGTATATGAGAGAGAGGGAGTGTGAGCTTGGAGCTGGGCAGAGAACTGATGGGGGACAGTGTGACATGGAGGCAGTCTGTTTGTGACCACTCTTTACGGTTTATGGGTGCCTGGCAATAGATGGACAGATATTCATCCTTCCATCCATCCATCCATCCATCCATTCATTTAACCACAGACTCACCAACCCACCCACCCATGTTGTTGTCTGGATTGTAATTATCCCATCAGGTGCAGAACAGTAATAACATTAATAACCTATTTGCTTTTGTTTTCTGCACAGGATACAAGTGGTGGGGAGGCCAGTAAGGAGGTGGAATCAGGGGAGGCGGAGTCAAATGTTGATGCTGCTTCTGCTCCACCCTCCAGTGTTCCAACCTCACAACCACATGGTCAGTGCTAGGGATGCTGTTCTGTCAGTTTAGATATTTTTTATTTTATTTTATTATTATTATTATTATTTTTATTATTATTTTGTGAACCGAGGTAAGATGTTGCAGCTAATTCTTCTTGTTAGTCACAGGAAGCAGATTCTAACACTATCATGGCTTTTTTTTCCATCCTCTGGTATTCTCCTCAGTCTCATGATCAGTGCTAGAGATGCTGACATCATGGTTTAGATGTGCTTCTCTCTCTCTCTCTCAAGCATGCAAGGATGTGAGGGATGCTGGAGTTTCTTTTTGACATTAACTTACAGTAATTTTTTGCAGTTTTTGCCAAGTCCATTTTGTATGGTTTCTTAACCATATCCCTCACTTAAGCAGGAGACTAACTGTCCAAGACAAAGAGGATTTTGCACAGTTGTGGGGATTCCTTACTTTCATAAATGTTGAAAACCTCATATGGAGCAATACCTTACAGTAGTTGACTTAATGAACACAGAAATGCCTTATTTTTTTTTCTTGTCGTCTCCTCTTGATTATAGTCATGAGGAGGATATTCTTATTGGATTGGATTTGTTAGATGTGGTCTTAATAGATCCCTTCTATACAAGAGACCTTTCTGAAATTGAATAGAATAGTCCGGTAGCCACAAGAGTAAACTAAGAAGGGTGTCACTTGGATTTGAATGGTTAAAGCTACCAGGAGTATTAGAGTGGTTCCAAAGAGTGTCATATTTACCTATGGCTGTGGGTAAACAGTGCACAGCCAGCCATGGTCTTCCTCCTCCTCCCATCATTTGACAGATGAGTTGGAAGACTGGGCTTTCAAGTTAGTGCGTTATGTGGTAGCAATAGAAAATGTAATGTAATGATCTTTAATAATTAAATGGACTTGGGCGTTTATGAAACGGTTTATGGTTGGGAGAAAAGGGAAGGGTGACTAATCTACAGATGGAGGAAAATTAGAAAAGTAACTACAGTATGTTAGATAAGGATGTGAAATGGGAAGGAATTATATAAGCAGAGAGAGAATAAAAGGTATACTGTGATAATCTTGCACATCTTGGTGTCTCACAACCTGTTTGTAGATTAGTAACTTGCCTACCTCCTCTCCCCTCGTCCCAGTCTCCATTCTCTGGCTTTCTCCTCACCTTATCATTTTATTTGTATTTTGCCCAGTTTTCTCTTTGTCCCCACACCTATCTTAGCTTTCTTTTCCTTTGCCCTACTGTTTCAGTCATCCCCCTCTTAATTCCCCCTCGCCTTACCTCCCCTACCCCCCACTCCCCTGTGCTTTCTTCTTCTGCCTCTCCCTTCCTAATTCTTCTCCCATTCCCCATCTCCATATTTTCCCCACCCCCCTTCTTCCTCTCTAGTCTGCTCCACTTCATTATCATCCTCTCTGTCCTTTCCTCCTCCTCTGGTGTCCCATTTCTCTTACCCCCCACCATGCATAGCAATCCAAACTGCTCTCATGCTCACTCAGGTGCAGTGTCTTGTGAGCTGTGTTTGTGTGAGGTAGGCATGTACTGTATACAGTAGTTATGGTAAAATTTAATGGACTGTTGGTGATTCGCATTTATTTATGACTTGAGTTTTTGATATGCATAAGTATACATATTACTGTATTATTATTATTATTTATTATTATTCTTTTTTACATTTAATAATACATATTATTAAATGTCTTGTAGCGTATTCACATGTTTACAAGATGGATTTTTGACATAGGCAAATCACATTCCCCCCCCAAGATTACATGTACCTGTTTTTATATAGACAGTATTGTAAGTTTATAATACAGTAAAAGTCCTCCAGTCTGAACGCCAATAATCCGAATATCCCAATATTTTTAATTTTTCAAGGCAAAGTTTTTCAATTTTTTTGAGCTTTTTTCTGATTTTTTGGGCTTTAAGGATTTATCAGGCATGGACTTGATGGATATACCCGCCTTTAACTATTCATTTACAGTTCTTTGCATTTCTGGTGAGTAAAACATATAATTTTAAATTTTTAATGATCATGTACATGTTTCTAATGTTTTCAGAGGTCCCTCCCAGTAGTCCGAATAAAACAGTAGTCCGAAAGACCCCCAGTCCCCTGCCGTTCAGATTACAGGACTTTTACTGTATATGGTACTATGCAGGTGACTTTTATACACCAAGTCATCATTGTAATTCAGCAGTATATTTCAAGATTTCACATCTTTTTCATTCCAGTTGGTACTGTAAATTCAGGGAACTGGCAGATCAGCTTTATATGCTGAATTGGAACTTGTATCATCTTTCTGACGTTCATGTTGAACTTGCAGCAAAAAGGAATATCAGAAAAGGTGACATAACAAGGAATTACATACTGAAGACACAAACCTGTTCTCGGGAAAGGAGATATTTCTACATTAATTTCTGAAACATGTTGATAATGTATTAGAACATGCTTGATCTTTTAATACAATTGCTGACTGTCCTCTGTAACGTAGGATGTAGGCTGAGCACATCTAATGACTACAATCTATTTCATAAGTGCAAGTCAGAAATTAGTTACTTGACATCCTCTTTGTCAGTTTTGTGTGTATGAGCTCTATTATATGATTAATTTATAATGTGTTGTGTAGGTTAGGTACATAATGTACTATGCAGGTGATGTTTATAATGTACAGCGCAGGTGATAATGTACAGTGCAGATGATGCATATAATGTACAGTGCAGTTGTGTATAATGCACTGTGCATGTGATGTGTATAACCTACTGTGCAGGTGATGTTGGTGTGAGTGGCAGTGAAGGTGGCAGCAGTAGCAGCAGCAGCAGCAGCAACCGCAGTGGTGGAGGTGTGGGTGGTGCGAGCCTGTCTAGCACTGGCATGGGGAACCCCTTTGCCCGGGCTGCCCCTCAGGGCACTTGGTCCAGCGAGTCAGAGCAGCGCCCCATCCTTGCCCCGCCCCGACTCAGCCCCGCCTCAGACACAGGTACAGGCAGTTATCGTTATAAATGAGGAGTTCCAGAATATCCAGGGATGATGCCCATGATATCAGACATTTTTCATGGGGTACTGTAAATTCACCATTTTGGACACAACATCTCCAATATGCATGCATTTGGGGGGGAGGGGAATCCAACCCACCAACTAGTAAACTTCGAACAACATACATGGTGTCCAGATAATCAGCTCTCATCATATGTTGTTCCACAAATATGCATCATATAATTCCTAGTGGTAGATATACCAAGGTAAGGAAAAGACTGCATCTAGTTGCATGCATTTTGGAGTAACTGTCCAGAATGGCATGTTTACCCCACAACTGCCAAGTTTGTTGTTCTTGTTGCTTTATGTTTGTTTGTCCAGCTGAGAAGACCTGCTGACCACAGGTAAGCAACTGCTTGCATGGGGCCATCCTACAGGTACATACAGTGTGTAGGCATCCAGTGCTCCTTTGTGGTAGATGGTTCCTCTCCAGGGTTGGACCAGGGTCCATCCTATGGTGAGATGCAGGGAAATATGGGAAGATTTGGTTTCCAGGTGGATGCCATAGCTGCTCCACCCATGGTGCACAGCACCACCACATGTAGCCTCCTCGTTAATGCCTCAGCTACTAATGTAAATTGAAGGAAATGTCAAATCAGCTGTATGGATGGCAGTCCAATTATGTACTCTTAATCATGCTACCACCAGACAGTTATGATCAATATAGGATTGATCTCTAGCAGTGAAGGATCAGTGAGTGCTGTGCCTAACCCCTTCCATTTTAGACTTCTCAGAGTTAAATAAAACTGTCCAGAGATAGCTAGAATAAAATGTCATTGAACTGACAGTGTTAACCTTTTTGCTCATGCAGGGACACTTGGGTGTTTTATTCAGGCCATCGGATGATTTTGTTCTTACCGTTAGGTAATATGAAGTGTGTAAGTGTGGATGCTTATGAGAATGGTATTTTTTATTTGTATAATTACAATACTCTTGGGTGATTGCCCTTTCCTCTCATCCTTCTTTTTTTTTTTCCTTCATTCTTTCCTCTTCCTTCTGTTCTCGGGTGACTCTACATTGAGTAACAAGCCAAATGCCTTCCTGTACACCATTAACCCCTTATGGGAGGGTGACTTATCATTATACGACCTTGTGGGGTGGCATATTTTTGGAAAAATAAAGTATCATGGAATAAGCTTAAACATGCATAAATAGATGAAAATGAATGAAAAACGAAGGTAAGAGGTGTTACTTGGTAATTTGTCTCTGCTGGCTGTGGGAGGAGGAGGGGAGGAGCGAGCGAGGAGCATGAGCAGGCAACTTATCACCAGGCACGCCTGGGGTGAGGCTTGTGTACTCTTCGCTTATTTTCTATTTCTTCACCATTGAACACTAAATTCATCATTTATGCATTTTTTACACAGTTCAGTGTCTTAAAAATCTTATGTATCTGTTTTCTGTTTTACTTGAACATTTATAACAATAAAACATATGTACCTATCTTCTGTTTTGCTTGAACAATTATAACTACAACTTAAGTACTTATACTCTATTTTACTTATTTCAAGACTTGGGTGGGTAGTGGGCAGGACAGTAGGTGACAAGGATGCCATATTGCCCAATTTCATCAATAAATTTGGACAGAAAATGGCTGGATGTCACGTAACGACACCCACCTCCTCGCACACGGATGTCATGTAACATCGCCCTCCTGTTAAGAGGTTAAACCATTTACTACACTGGGTGGAATCTATATAACCAAACTTTGGCGCTTGGTGATTTAGCCCTCCAATTGGATTGAGCCTGTGCGGGTTTATATCCGAGGGGTGGGTAGGGCTTATTGCTTACCTTGTGCCACTCAGGGATGAGTGAGGCCAGTCACATCTTCAGTGTCAGGAGCAACTTGCCTAGCCCTGGGTTTCTATGCTTCTCATGGGGCAACGCAGGTAGATGATGATAATGATAATTAGAAGTTTCCAAATATTGTAAATACTGTACCTGTATGTTTATTTTTGTCAGCAGTTGGTATGAAAGTAAGCAGCAGTAGCAGCACTGGTGGTGGAGTATTGCGGCCGTCAGCATTAGCAGCTGGGCGGCTGGGTGGGCCAGTGAGAGCGCCAGGAAGTTTCTTCCCACCACCAGCACTCACAATCACAGCATCGTCTCCACCACAGCCCACCAAAACGGAATTTAAACTCAAGCCATCAGTTCTGTCATCCTCTGGAAATCCCTTTGCCAGAAGTAAGGCATATGCATCAGTTAGAGTACAATATAAAGTAATAAATTTAAGTAAGAGCGGGATGTAGAGAACCTTTTTTATGTTCTGAATAATTTATCATCTTCATGTCACCCCCAAGACAGAATTTAAACTCAGGCTGTCAGATCTGTAATTGTCTGGAAACCCCTTTGCTTGAATTAAGGCATGCTTCAGTAAGAGTGAAATATTGACTAAGACATCCTACAGTAAGAATGAAGTATACAGGGAGATATATCCTTCAGTTAAATTAGTATATTGGGTAGTAACCGATTTTTTTGTTTTGAATGTTTTATCTTCACCTCAACCCACCAAGACAGGATTCAGACTCAAGCTATCAGTTATATAATCCTCTGGAAACCCATTAGCTAGAAGTACTAGGTAAGACAGGACATCCTTTATTGAGAGTTTTGCGTGCATTGGACTTTTTTAATCCGTTCATCCAGAGAGTGGTATTATGATTTCATTGTTGCTACTGTCAGACGGTTCATGTTAAGAGTGCAGCCCAATAATTACGGGGCTAGTGAATACTGTATCTAACCCTGCCAGTCCAAAAAAGTCTATCTTAGGTTGACTGATATCATCTGGAACTAGCATGAATAAAGTACACAGTTTTTCGTCAAATTCATTCTTAATATTAATTTTTTTAATGTTCTGAAAGTTTTAATTTAAAATCACTTGTCTTGCAGAAAAGCCTCTGTGTTTGCGTTTTTAATGTATTCGTTTGGGTTCTGATTTTTTTATTGTCCTACTTGTGTTATAGTTAAACCTTTGTTTCTGCTTGTCATTATTGTACAGGAGAGGGATGCCTTCACATTGTGGCACCAGTATTGCTGGATGGCTAAGCCACCTAATTATACAAATACTCCCTCAACTTCTTCTCTGTCTCCCAAGAGTTGGATGGTGGACTGTTAGAGAAGGGCAACCAGCCAGCAGTTGACCAAGTTCATGTTACCAATGAACTTGGGCCACAAGAACTGCATTACTACTACTACTACTGTACGTAGCTTTGTGCATTTTCCTGATATGTAGTTTATTACAGGTATTAGAGAATCTGAGAGCAAAAGTGATGCTGAGAGTGGGAGCAGCGAACCAGACAAGACCACCACTGAACAACGCCTTCCCTCCACCACGGCCAGCAGGGAAGATAAAAACCAGTCAGAAAGTCACACGCCGCCGTCATCCTCACAGTCAGACACTAAAGCAGCCAGCAACAAGGCAAATACCAGCGGTAACCTCTTCCTTCCACTTGGCAATGGCAATGACAGGTATCTATATTTATCAGTCTCTCAGTCTGTTTGTTTGTCTGCCTATCTGTCTGTTTATTTATCTAGCTACAGTAGCCCAGGTCTGTCCATTTATTTTTTATTTTCTCAGTCTTCTGTCCTTTTATCTCTAACCATATTCTGAAGGCTTGAAAGATAGGTGAATGATTTTATAAGCCCATTTCACTGGATTTGCTTTTGATAGTTCTTCCACTTGATTGCTTTCTTTTTCTATGGGTCTGACCTCACCCAGTCTTTTGATGTGATTGAGGGCTAGAATGATGATGATGATGATGATGATGGTGACGACTTCCCTTTTCAGATACTGTATATGGTATATAGAAATAAAGTGCTATAATTTTCTTTTACTTCTTCCCCAGTTCTTCCAGCCCTACTATAGCCAGGAACAGCTTCATCTTTGGCCACAACCTACAGTCAAAAATTACTGTAAGTGTGCAGGTTATTTGTATATGTATTCACTCTCATCTTAATATTCACTGTCATCTTAAATGTCAGGACCAACTTGCCTAGCCCTGGGCTCCTACGCTCCTCATGGGGCAACGTAGGATGGATGGATTGATCCATATTTAACCAAATTATGGCACTTCGTGGTTTAGTGGGCAATTAAGGCACTCCAAACGGATTGAGGCGCTGCAGGTTTATATCCAAGGGGTGGTAGGGGTTTATTGCTCACGTAATGCCACTCAGGGATGAGTGAAGCTGGTCACTTTCATCTTAAATGTCAGGACCAACTTGCTTTGTGGTAGGTCTCCATATTATAATTGCAAATCATATTAGATAGATAGATAAATAAATAGATAGAGAGACAGATAGAAGCAGGAAGTCAAATGATGAGAAGGTGTTGTGTCTGCGAGAATCGAGCAGTGCTAAACATCTTCTCATCATTTGACTTCCTGCTTCTATCTGTCTCTCTATCTATTTATTTATCTATCTATCTAGTATGATTTGCAATTATAATATGGAGACCTACCACAGCTTAGCCCCAGGCTCCAATGCTTCTCATGGTACAACATAGGATTGGGTGATATATGGATGGATGGATTATTGCATTGTGTTTGTAAACAATTACTCTTGAACCCTCTGACTAGTATTACATTAGGGTAGAAGAGAAATTGAATTACAGGATAGGCTTGGTGGAAACATAATAAAGCTCAGAGTTACTATGCACAGTTAGTAGTTATATTATTTCTTGACCCAAATGATCTGTTGTTATACTGGGTGCCCCATAAATAATGCACTACTAGAAACTCACTTGCCAGTATCTTATGTGTTATGGGGATGGGTCAGTCTGCTGATGTGTGTGTGTGGCAATAGGAGTAGGATATGAATAAATACTAGAAGGTAGACGTTTGTAATGCTGATTACTCAGACCCTGCTACACAGGAAAAATAGTCCAGCAGAGTGGATGAGAAGTATTTTATACATGGGCCACCCTTTATATCATACTGGTGCAGATTTAGTAGACTTTGTATCATAATATATACAGTAAGCCTCCTTTATTCCGGCCTCCATACCATTGTTTTCATCATTCCAGCCATCAGCACTGGTACAGCAGCTAAGACATCCGGTACTCAGAATTACATTTCCGAGCTTAAATTGTTTATGGTCATGCATTTCTCACATTGTATATACGGTAACTGCATTATGTTTTTGTAATAAGATCTTGTCTCCTGAAAGGTGTCACAAGAGTACATGTCAAAATAAGGTGTATACTGTATTGTTATTATCATCATCATTATCAGGCTGGTGGTGGCAGCAGTGGCAGCAGCACTGGTGGTGGATGGGGTGTGTCGTCATCCTCATCTGACCCTTCAGAGACAACTAACGGGGAGAAGCCTACTGGTAATCTCTTCTCGGAAGCTGCATCTGAGGTTTCTAGGGTATGGAGCATTTCATCTTGTGCTTTGTCTGTCTGTCTGTCTACAATATTTGTTTCTGTTTAGGTTTCTGTCTGCTGTATATAAATGAATGTATTTAGATAAATGGATCATGCACATATATTGCTGAAGTATTTTTTGCATATGAATGTTTGCTTGATTGGGTATGCAGCTTTGATCCCCCCTTGACTCTGGGCATAGGCAAAGTCCATTGCCGTAGGACCAGCTGTCCTCATACAAAATGCATACCTTGACAGGCCACCACCTTGGTGCTAACACTCACCATCCATATTGAATACATGCGAGGGTTAGTGAGGGTACTTTTACAATGTGTCGGCAGGTCTTCTAGTAGGTCAGTAAAGTATGGTGTTATGAAATTCAGATTCTTAAACTGTTCCCTGTCTCAGCCAGGAATCAAACCCACATCCATTGGTACCACAAACCACCTCTTTCCACTGCCTCACCCATGTTTGCACATGTTTATTTATTTAGTCACTGGGTCTGCCAGGGATAGTTCTCCTTCTTTCATATTTTTCTCATTCCTTTTTTCTAGATCCTTCCCAACTCAGCCATAGGTATGAAAAGGAGACAGGGATGATGATGATTATAAGGAATATGGTTTTACATATACAGGTATATATATATATATATATATTTTTCCAGTGGACAGAGGGAGGATCCATAGGAGCATCAGCCACCACCAATGGGCAACCTCACACTGGCAATCTCTTCACTGATGCAGCTTCTGGCATCACACAGGTTGGTTTGAGCAAAGTTGAAGGATATAGATGTATGCCCTCTAACCTTAACTTGGCCTAGATTTGTGTGTGTGTGTGTGTGTGTGTGTGTGTGTGTGTGTGTGTGTGTGTGTAGCCTGTTGTATGTAGTTCAGTGTCAGAAAAATAATATGCTGTGACTCAACATTCATTTAAATTATAGTTCTTTTTTACTGGCACCATATTCTACTGTTACTCTAGGATTACACCTCAACATTCAAGATACAGAGGTGGTAGTTTTATTCCAAATTGGAGTAAAAAGGGCATAGTTTTGTACCACATGCTTGAGTTTGATCACCAAGAGCTGAATTGAGGTATTTGGCCGTATCTCTTGAAGTAGTATTTTTATTTGCAACCCCGGGCTATTCTGGATGTGAATCTGTTGGACTGCAGACTGAAATTGCTCTCCTGCAGTCCACCACCCTCCTTCAGGAGAAAAGAGAGGAAGCTGAGGGACATTTGTATAACCAGGCAGTGGAACTATCTACTTATATTTATGTCACCATGTGAATACATCCCTCTCCAGTACCTGTATCTTGTACATGTCCCAGGGTGATGGGAGAATAATCTCCTAGAGGCACAGGGGTATAAGTTACAGAGGTTAGAACTGAGGTAAAGCACTGCATAACATACACCCCCACCTTTACATTTTGCCCCATTATTAATAGACTTCCTCACTCCACATCTTTTGCAAATCACATAATTTATTTAGCAGTTTGTTTTCTGTTGCATACAGTTGTCTCCTACTATTCACAGATTCTTGATTGCCAGTTTCATTTATTCACAGGTTAGTAAACCATATCAAAAGACACTTGTTTTAGGTGTATTTTGGGATGATTTCATCTTTCTTTCTAATAAATAATCTGAAAATACATTTAAAACAAATAGCTTGTAGCATCTGGTGATGTTTGGGGGCACTACATAGGGATTTTTAGGCTCTTTTAGATAGATTGATATTTTCACAGGGTTTACTATTCTGGTGTTTGTCTCCCTTAACACCCACAGATGGTTAGGGACTACTTTATTAATGTGATATTCAACCATAATAATTTTTTTTACAAACAAGAACTGTTGAATTTTGCAACAGACACAAGACAGGGATGGTTGGCGAGGTGGACAGAGCCTGGAAGAGTCTTCCCGAGAGATTGCAGAGAAGGAAAAGAGTCAGAAGCGGAAGTTTGACGAGGTGGAAGTAATCACAGGGGAAGAGAATGAATCCAATGTCTTGCAGGTCAGTGCACAACATTTATTCAGTGCTCTAGAGGAGTGATATTCCAATATATAAATTATTTGGAGTGATCCAAAATCATGATGGTGATGATTTGAAACAGTCTCCATAAACTTCTTTAATTTTTAATTATTTGGCCAGGTGCCAGACAGTTTTATTCAGCTTAGAAAAGACCTCTCTCATTTAGGGTGTTAGAGTCAGTCAGTAAGAAAAAATGGAATGTAATCATATTTAGAAAGTGATCATTTGAAAGAGAAACTTATCATTGTGAATATGGAAGGAAGTTTCACTCATTTAAATAAAGTCATATACCATAATCAGATCAAATCAAGTGACACCATGCTTCTTCATAAGGAGTTACATATTGACAATGGGTATGGTACAACTAATATTTTCTGTGGACTGACAGCTTAACCAAGTTAGAGTAGGAGCTAAACTACATGTAAGTGCCAGATAGAATTATCAAATAATAATTGGGCTTGAATGATGAGTGAATGGAAGTGTGGCCCATTGAATTGGGCAAACTTTGCCTGTCTGGACACTGCTACTCCTCACCCCGTCCTAGGGTGGGAAAGGAGGTTCGGGTGGTGATGATAATGAATAATTCCTTAAGTTTCCTAGAGAACTTTCAGCATTAAGAAGCTGTAGAGATTAGCTGAAATGTGAAGCAGCATAAGGATAATGGTTACTTCTCACTTAATGTGAAGGTGATGCACTACTTTACTTGTGGTATGATTTAGAGACTAAAAGCACAGAATGTGCTTATTTTTAAAGTTCAAAACAACTTTTCAACCTCACCACTGCCTCTCCCTTGTAGTCTCTTTGTACCCCACTTACCCTCTCTACCTTCCTCCCCCCTTTCTCCACTTGTTCTCATCTCTGCCCCTCCCTCTCTCCTCACTTCTGTCTGATCATCATCATTATTCATCTCAAGTGCCTTGTTCCCTCCTGGGAACACCAGAACAAGAGATGACAGAACTGTCTCTAAGCTACGTGATCTTAATGTGCCTCTCTTTATGAAACACTTCTATTCCTTCTCTTATCACCAGTATATAGCATTGTACCACCCTCTCCTTCCGTACCACATAAGATCTACCTTTACCAACATTACCCTCAGGCTATAAACCCTCTCTACATTCCAGATGAACTGCAAACTGTATGCTTGGGTGAGTGGGTGGTGGCAGGAGCGGGGGCGTGGAATCCTGCGTCTTAATGATTGGGATGCTGGTCAAGAAATACGTTCACGGCTTGTCATACGCACACAAGGCACCCTTACTGTCATGCTGAATACAAAGGTATGTCTTGTTATTTCTTCTTACTCAGAAATCTGTGTTCTATATTATAATGTTCACCACAGCTCTTTGATCCTCCTTTTCATTTACTGATCCACCTGGTGAACAAGCCTACATATTATCTCCCCTTCAGGATATGTGCAGCTTGCACAGACCCATATACCTATTCCAGACTGTGTAGGAGTGCCATCATACTTGACCTTTTTCTTACAACTAATTATTCCACTTGTTCTGTAATATTTCAAGGGCTGCTCCAGCCATTATCATATCTCAATAACTTGTTCTGTTGCTCTAATGAAACTCTGGACCCACTTGTGAAGCAGCATTTGTAGGATTTATGATGCTGCTGATTGGGAGGTCTTCGAGCAGTGCTTACTTAGCTTACCGGCAAATAATTATAGCTTTCATGACCAGGAGCCCTCTTGAGAGTGTTCGTCACATTATGGAAATAAGCATCTTGGGGGGCCACATTTTTAACTCCTTGAATCTTTTTGACATCCTTTATATTTCATCCTAGCTGCTACCACACAAAATTTTTCAGCTTATGAAAGGCCTTTAGCCTTGATTGGGTTTATTATGGTAAGGCTTTTGAACCCCCCCCCCATTCAAAAATTCTATCTTATTCCCATCAGTGTGATGACATCTTTCCATAGTTTATTTGTTCTACCCAGACAGCTTTATTTAACTTAGGAGGGATCTCAAGATGTGAAGAAATAAGGCTGTATTTTTAATTTGAAAGTCTTCTATAAGCTGTTTAATATTGGAGATGGCTAGAATGAAATAAAAAGACTTACAGTAAGACCTCACTATAACGGACTAATTGGGGCCAAAGCCATTCCCAAAAAAGTGAAATTCCAATAAAAGCAACATCCGGACGTCCCCCTCCTAATCCGGACTTTTTCCGATATAACAGACATTAGTCTGGATCTCACCAATGGTTTTTAAACTGTTTTCACTAGCACTGCAGTACTGTACTGTACAGTATTATACCATCACTACAATAATCAAATGGTATAATATATATAATAATACTGTACTGTACATTGATAAACATGTCTTTCATTTATCATATTGTTGTGAACAAAGCTGAAGTGGTCAGGCAGTCCAGACTGCTTCTGGCTTTATCGGATTTTTTCCGATACAGTACAGTATATAGGAATTTAGTCCGGTAGCTCCTCGATTCCAATAAAAGCGAATTCCGGTCTATTGAAGTCCGTTATGTCAAGGTTTTACTGTAATACTGATGGTTTAAGCTGAGTAATATTGTCAGGAGTCCCCCCCCCCCCCCAGAAGAAGGAACCAAAGGCCACGAGCCCGCAAACTGCTCCTTCCAAGAGAAAAACAAAATTCAAGAGAGAGCCAAATAAAATGAAAAAGATGACATGGGCAGAAAAGGTTAAATGATGTGTTGTGTTTCAGGTATGGGCTGAGATGTCTGTGGAGCGAGCTAGCAGCAAGAGTGTCAGATTCACAGCCCTTGACGCTGATGGACAACCAAAGATATTCCTTGCAATGGTATGTATGTGCATATGCCGTCCATAGCATGTTTATTTTAAATTGACGAAGATCAGCCTACCTCTTTTGGCTTAGTTATAGGCTAGGTGTAGTCAGATTGTAGAATTAACTTAAGTAACAAAGAAGACTAATTTCTACCTCATAACAAAGGCTCATTGAATTTCATACAACCACAATTTGGTATTCATGTTGTAGGGGTTGAAATGCCAACTGCAACATGTTGCAGTGTAATTGTAATGTATGCCATACAGTTCATTTATAGAGGCAGCAGAGTTAAGGTGGAAAGATGAGGTAAAGCGGGAAATTGAAGATGAGACGGAGAGGAAAATGATAGTTGTGTGAGTTGAAGGGAAGGTAGCCAGATGGCAGAGGACAGGGGGACATGGAGGTAATTTGTTTGTGGCCACCCCTTCCAGGATTAACTTGACTGGCTGTAGGTATATAAATAACTAGATCAGAGTTGGAGAGGTGCAGTATTCATATTTAATAATACAGTATTTTGTGTCTACAGGGGAGCCCTAAAGATGTGGACCTGCTGTACAACTCACTAGAGTGGCGTGTGGCTACCTCCCGTGCTCAGACCCATGATGATGCTGCTTCAGATGCCAACAAGAAGTCTAAAACAGAAGATGATGCAAAGGCAGCCTCTGTTACCTCACACACTGTCTAGAACCATACAGTCAGAGGAGCAGGAATGTTACGCTGCACATTTTTGGGAAGTTTTCGTGTGCCATGGTCAGAATGGCTTCAGCCAGATGGCCTGCTTCTGTTGGTAAACACATGGACATTGAAGAAATTCTCTAGCATTCCGCTGGGAACTTCACTGACGGAAAATTATCCCAAGTGGCATTTCTCTGACGTGATGACAGTGGTGACAGGACATATTGGTAGCAAAGTACTGGTAGTGAGGAGTAAATTAAATGTGAATGACAGGTGATTGGCCACCAGATATTGACTGAGACATGGCTGACCTCTCAAACCATACTGGAATGGCTACCATGCTTGAGACGGTACCAGAATATATGATAGTACATTACAGCAATTATTATTGTCAGGAACAAGACACTTATTACTGTCATAATGTGAAACCTGACCTCTTTTGTATGATCTGTGTAGAACTGTAGTTGTAATATAAGTATCAATTGTGTAAATGATTTGAGGTGGAACAAATTTTTAAGTAGTATCATAATAGTGTGCATGTGCAGATATGCTCACTTTTTAAGAATTAAGCTGACACCAGTGTGCTGTCTGTTCAGCCAGGCAGTGAGCGAAGCTGTTACATGGTGTCCCACTAGACCCGAGTCTGGACCAACTTGTAGATTATTCAGTAAAGGAAGATAACCGTATTTTGGTCATATTGACCATAGCAAAACTTACAAAACTAGGAAATAAAGCAAACTGTTTGCTGTAATACTTGATTATCCTCAAGATATAATGTTTAATGTGTTCAGTGCATTTTAGAGGCTGGTAATTATTTATGTAGGTAAGTTGTGTAGAAAAGATAATATTTTTCATAAGTGAACAGGAACTTCAAAAAGATGAGTGAGATGTTATAACATTTTGTTTTACCATCTCCCGGCAGGTTTTATTCATCTAAGAGAATTTTTCTGATCAGTACCCCTATTGGAGCATTGGGTCTCTAGTTACCTCCCAAATTTTATTCAGCTGATGTTCAAAACTTGATTTCAGGAGTTAAAATCTCAGTGAATCCTTAAAGGATGGCTGCAACACTGAAGGTTTTATTCTGGTTTCCATCAGAGTTTATTCTGGGTAACCTACTGCCGAATGATATTACTGTTGCTGGAGAGGGATGCCTTCATGTAGTGGCACTGATATGAAGGTGGATCTGTTGCGTAGTTATGGAAATGTCCCTCTGTTCCCTCCCTGTCACCCAGAAGGAGGATGGTAGATTGCAGGATGAGAGAAACTTTGGCCTGTAGTTCTATTGGGTTTATGTTCCAGATGAGCCTGTGATTGCAAGTACAGTACAAGCTACTCCTAACTAAACTATCATTTTTCCATATTCACATGGCCAAACCATCTCAGGATAATTCTAACACATTCCATTTTGTTCATAACTCCAAAAAACACTTTGAAATTCGTCATTTGTCAGTCTGTCTGTCTATCCATGTAATTCTACATGCCCCTTTCAGATCCTCACTCTTGATTGCATCCTTCCAACAAAAGCCAAGCTTAACTTTTATACATTAATGTGAGATTGTCGTGGTGAATGGGGGCACCCATCATCCACTCAATGTAGAGTGATGCCATATGAGCTTTACACTGAGTGACAAGCCAAATGGTTTCCTGTACCCAGGAAACCATTTGCTACAGTGGGTAGTAACCGTATAATGGGGGTTTCTGGCAGGGTTAAGTGTCCCCCAGATTCCCCTGTCCAAAATTACCTAATCATGGAAGTCGTTTCAGAGAGCCTCGGAGGGTCCAATCCCTTCTCAGGGCCCCAGCCAAATGGGCAGATTTGCATGGCCATGTGAATGGAAGTGTGGCCCATTGGATTGGGCAAATCTGGGCTGTCTGGACATTGCTACTCCTCACCCTGCCCTGGGATGGGAAAGGAGGTCCGGATGATGATGATGATGATGATGACTTCCTTATTTCCATGCTGTTTCCAGGTCCTTGTCATTGCCCTTGGTGTACCTGCAACTTTCCTTTCTTACAATTTATCCTCTTAACTTCCATGCTCATCAAACTATTTAAAGGCACTCATGTTCTCCATTTCCTGATCATTCAACTTCACATTGCATTCCTTGGTTTCACTCTCTCAAACACCTTGCTGCAGTTATTTTAAATTTTGTGTGTGGTAGGTGCTTTCAGACTCTCACACCAGCCTTGCAACTCCCACTCATTTTCACGTAACAGTATTTTGAGCAGATGAGTACTATAGTACGGGCAAATTCCAACCCTGCCCTCTCTCACTAAAGACTCCAATATCCACTGCCCTACCTATTGCAGAATTTCTTCTATAATTCTCTCTCTCTCTCTCTCTCTCTCTCTCTCTCTCTCTCTCTCTCTCTCTCAAACAATGCATTTCACTCCAGCAATGGAATAAAAAAGCCACATAAGCTCTTTTTCCACATGCACTGCTGCTCTTGCATCCACATGCATGACCTTAACCAATTTAGACCCTGCTGTTGAGCACATTCTGACATTCAACAAAATCCCCATCAACTCCATAATATATTATCTGCACCTTCCACATTCCTCATCTGCCTACTGTCATAAGCTTTCTCCAGATCCATAAAGGTAGCATACTTTTTTTAAATACATTCTATGTTATACAGTACATCCTAAAATGAGTAACATCTACACTCTCCCTCTCCTAAAACTGCGCTTGTTGTTCTGTCTACAAGTGTCCCACCTCATATTTTCTTAAGAGTGGACACTGAGAAGACATGTATCCCTATGAGTGCAGGGTCTTGTAGCTGTAATAGTAGTAGTTGCAGAACCAGGCTCATCTGGGTTAGAGCTGAGGGAAACTATTATAGACCTAGGATTCTTGGCGTGAAGTATATTGCATGTTACTAAGAGCGAGGGATAATAAACCTTGGTAAGGGTTGAAGGATACTGTGATCATTCTACACAGACTTGGTCTAAAATTGCCATCTTCATAAATACCGAGCTGGTAACTAAAAATATAAGACGCTGTTCACGTAGAAGTGCTATGGACAGGATGTAACTGGGACCGTCGTCTCTGCCACTGAGGTACTGTACAGTATGACGTGTGAAATAAGCCGCAAAAGGAATATCAGAACCAAGTTAACATGGAAGCACTATAACAATTATCAGATGATTTATATTTTGCGCATCTTAATGGTGTGAAGAAAAGGACAGTCACCTTAACGCCTCCCATTTTTTTTTTTTTTTTTTTCCAAACGATTTTTATTCTGCTGAAGAGAATCAAGATACTATACAGGGACTTCTTTGTAACAGTAGCTAAACTCGTCTAATATGAGCCAAATGGAACGTGAACCCGGTGGACTGAAGGCTGACGTTTCGCTTCCTCTAGTACACCATCTTCCTTTCGTGGGATAGGGGTGGGCGGGATGTTAGGGTCGATTGTATAAATGGGCAGTGGAACAGCTTGGTATATCAGTGCCATCACACGACGGTTGTCCCTATACTTCTTTGTGCAACACGTCATTCACTTGTTTGTTGTTTACATGCGGCAGTCTCAACATGGCTTCATTCCTGTGCACGAGATTACTTAGGAAATCGCTGTTTTCTATCACAGACGCTTGTGTTTTACAAAGGACATTCTCTAGTATAACCTATAAACAGTGTAGAAACATATTGAAAGCAACTAGTGGGACAAAATGGTTAGCCACGTACAAATACTCAACGAAAAATCTGGGACCCGACAAATCACCGGGACTGGGCTTGGCGGACGAATTATTATCAGCCAAAGTTCAGGCAGACTCGAAGGATAAAAGGGCAGAGGATGAGGAACAAAGTGAACAGAGTGGTGAGAAGCGTAGAAAAGAGAAAGAGAAAACATACAGGACACTTAAGTACTCTTTCATAGCGTTTGGCGTTATGATCACGGGCATGGGTGGTTTTCTGGTGTGGACGTGGGGTGAGTGTAGACCAGAGTTAACATTTTAATCTGACGGAACTGGCCACTCCTACAATTTGAAGACCAATGACTATATACAGACCATGTAGTGATTACTTGACAGTTGAAGTGAGCTCCTTGGTGAATTAAATTGAGCTAGCCTAGTCTATTTACCTTTCACCTGGCTATTAACTTAGCCAAAAGAAATTAGGGATCTTGGTTGGGTGAGAGGAAATGCACAATTGTATATCTCTATTGCCTCATCTTGTTTTGTCTCCTTTAGGAGCAAAATGGCGCAGCAAAAGGTTATGGTACTCAGTCTGTGATAGGCTAGATAAGCGAGGCATTAGTATGAAGTTGCTTACCTCTCAATGGTATTATATATGAACAGTCTATTCCAACCATTCCTTGGCTCAAAACCTACATGGACCACATCCAACTCAAGGGCCTTAACACAAACACTAGGTATAATTGTTTTTATGACCAGTATAAAAGAAAAGTTCCACCACAATGGACTTCCATTTTCAGATATTTTGGGTGTATGATTCCTGTAAATAGCAATCCTCATAATCAAATGCCATGGTTAGGAGTATGGAACGAAAGAACAGACTCCATTAGAAATAAGAATGACATCAGCCAGCAGGTTTTTCGGTATAGACAAGACTTTTTGATGAATTAAGGATGAGTTGTGAAATAAAAGTTTTTCATATGATTGGTGCTTTGAATTGAGGAAAGCTAGCAAATAAATTTCATTGGTAGCAGTGCAGTTTAATAGTCAATATTACAGAATAGTAAAAAAGGAAGTCAAGAAAGGCAGCTTGTAATGAGCAATTCCCATATTGTCTGACATACCTGGATATAGTATTTGATTCATCTTGGCTTCAGGGTCACCTACCTTGGACCTACACGGCAACCCTGTACGTGATGAGTACTCTGACCTGGGCATTGTACAGCAGTACCTGTACCGCACAGTACAGGGAATGAGCGACATGAACAAAATGATCCAGGAGCCATCAAGAGAGAAGCTGTTGCCAGAACCCTTGCAGGAGCCATACATTCAGCCCCCATACACCTTAGTACTGGAACTGAGGGATGTCCTGGTGCACCCTGAATGGACGGTTCGTACATCCTTATTTTGTCTGTCTGTGTGTCTGCCTTTTTTTTTTTTTTTTTTTTTTTCTCCCCTGTCGGAATGTCTTTTTATAGCAAAATGCCTTACTCATGAAGGGAGTGGCTACAAACAAAGTGCCTCCAAGTCACTGTGTTTGCCACTGCCAGGCTGTCCGCCCTCTAGTTCACACCTCCCTCTTTCTTACTACTGTACTATATTTCATTCTTTTTAACTTTACAGTGACTTTAGTCCACTTGTAGGTTATTTCAAATTACTCAGGGGCAAAATCAGACAGTGCTAACACTGTTCAGCATTTTTCGTTATAGCAACGTTTCTTCATCTCATCCAAGGTTGAGATGGAGGGATGAAGTGGAGAAGTATATGAGAGAAGGGAGTGTGAGCTGGGAACAGGGCAGTGAAATGGCGGAGGACAGAGTGATATGGAGGCGATTTGTTTGTGGCCACCCCTTACGGGATTAAGGCGTATAGCAATGGACAGATAGATAGATAATTAATCTTGTGTAACAGCTGAGAATTCAGGTTGGAAGAATGACACATCAGAGCCAGGGTAAAGTTGTTGTTGTGGATCAACCCCAGTCTGTCTGGCTAAGCAGACCCATCAACCACAGGCAAGCAACCACCCCTGCAGGATCATCCCATGCAGTGAACCGACATTCCCTCGTAGTTGACAGTGCCTTGCTGTGGCAAGGCACAGATTAAAGTGAAAAGAGTATAGCCCCAGTAGCCTGAGGATATGTTTTGATTATTATCATGTTATCTCTGGATTATTTTATTCACCCTAGGAGTTAGAAGAAACTTTTGAACTGGAAGGATTACATAAACTGTAACATAGTCTTTATAAACCACTTCAGTAAGACAGGTTTCTTGAGTTAAATCATCTGGCAGTAGCAGGAGTGAAATTTGAATGTGGATTAATACAGTGCATATTTTAACCATTTCAATGAGTTATTTAAGAGGAGCCTGTGGAGTCACATGGAGAGACAGGCTGACGAATGAGGATATAAAGGAGCGTTGTGGTTTTGATGTGGATGTGATAGGAAGCGTTATGAGGAACACACTGAGGTGGTTTGGCCATGTGGAGAGGATGGAGGGTGAAAGACTGACGAAGAGAGTGTATGTGAGTGAGGTGGAGGGGGGAAGAGGGAGGGGGAGGCTGAGGATGAGATGGAGGGATGGGGTGGAGAGGTATATGAGCGAGGGGGATGTGAGTTGGGAGCAGGGCAGTGAAATGGCAGGGGACAGGGCGACTTGGAGGCAATTTGTTTGTGGCCACCCCAAACGGGATTGAGGCGTCTGGCAATAGATAGATAGATAGATAGATATTTTAACCATCTAAACAGGATTTTTTTTTTTCCATCAAGATAGTCTTATTAAATTTACAAGTGCATCCTAGTAGTGAAGGTATAAACAAAGGCTATATCAAACCCCCTTCAATCTAAAAATCCTCTCTTAGCCTAGGAGAAAAAAAAAAAATCTTAATGAAGTATTTAAGGCATCATAGTTGATGTGTTTCATAGTATCACAACTTTTTCCAATCAATAAATACTGTACTATGTATAATGGAAAACTGGGATATCAACTTTATAGGCTGCAGTAGGACTTGAACAGGCTCTTTTTCTCTTATTTACTATGAAGTAGAAGAAAGTAATGTTTAAAAAAAAAAAAAAAAGTGGCATATAATGATTTTTCTTTATGGTACTATTTGTCCACAGTACGAGACAGGGTGGAGATTCAAGAAGCGGCCAGGTGTGGAATTCCTGCTTCATCACTGTGCTCCACCACTGTTTGAGATTGTCATATATACCAATGAAGGAGGATTTGTAAGTTATAGTGTTTTCAGATGTAAATTAATCCTTAATATACATGAAGTAAGACAAAGCCATCAGAATTTAATACAGTTGTGTTATAGTACAGATATATGTTAAGTATTGTGTAGGCTTGTGAACCCCCATTTTTTTTTTTTTTTCTCCCCCCCCCCCAACTCCCAAACCTCAGCTCATATTCAGTTAAGGTGGGTTGAAGAGGTAAGAAACAATCACAGTTGATATTTCAACCTGTAGGACTAAATTGTATTATATTTTGAGTATGTCAAATCAACCCTTCAGTCTGACCACACTTGACCATGAACTGAGCTGAAAGAGGTTAGGAGAGGTATAGCAGGCTTAGCCATCATAGTACAGAACCACTTCCTGTTTTCCTGCAGACAGCCTTCCCCCTGATCGACCATCTGGACCCCAATGGCTATGTTTGGTATCGTCTGTTCAAGGATTCCACACGCTATGTCAATGGAAAGCACATCAAGGATCTTAGCTGCTTGAATCGCGATTTGAGTAAAGTGAGTTAATTGTGTAATGCATTTATTGTACCATATATATATATATACGGTATATCTATTTCTCTCTGTATGAGCCTGTCCTCTTTAGCCCCCAGCCAGTTCACAAAAGCCCCATCAGAGGCTTAGGGGCCTGGGGCTAGAATACTCATTCCTAACATATAAGATGAGGGTAACCAGTCTCTTTGTTCCGTATGTCATTATATGAGCAGTAGATCATAACTACCCCTTGGATATCAGCCCTCATGTACCACACCAAGGTTGGAATGCCTTGGAGGAGGCGGTGGCTCAGTCGGTAGAGAGGTGGCCTGCAATCCTACCAGACCCAGGTTCAAATCCCTGCTGGGGCAGGGAACAGTTTAAGGATTTGAATTTCATTAAATCAGACTTTACCCATTTACCAGAAGACCCGCTGACATGTCATAAAAATCTATCTATCTATCTATCTATCTATTGCCAGACACCGTCATAAAAATACCTGCAGTAGTACATGGCAAATGGAATTCAATGTGGACAAGTGTCATGTAATCAAGTTTGGTAAAAGTGGAAAAAGACCTGATTGGGATTATAAGTTAGGAAATAAAACCCTATACACATCAGAAAGAGAGAAAGACCTAGGTGTGATTATCAATAACAGACTATCTCCGGCTGACCACATCAGCGAGAAGGTACGGAACATGTATACACTGCTTGCAAATATGAGAATAGCATTCACATACATAAATGAAGACATGCTAAGAAGGATAATAACATCATTCATTAGACCAACCCTGGAATATGCATCAGTAGTCTGGAGTCCTCATCTCAAAAAGCATATAGACAAGATTGAAAAAGTTCAAAGGGCCGCTACAAGATGGATACCAAGCTTAAGGGACCTAAGCTACGAAGAAAGACTAAATAAACTGAATCTACCAACTTTACAGGAGAGAAGGAAAAGAGGTGACATGATAATGCTATATAAGTGCATATCAGGAAAGGAGAAAATAGACATAAATGATTACTTAACATATGGAGAAGCATCAGCAAGAGGACACTGCAAAAAACTGCAAAAGAAGAGAGTTGATAAAGACGTAAGGAAATTCAGTTTCCCAAACAGAGCAATTGATCAATGGAATGCACTACCGAATGAAATAGTGTGTGCCAAAACAATTCACAAATTTTAGGATATGTACGATAAATATGGTTTAAGACACGGGACAGTACGAGCTTGACTCATTCCTGTAAAGATACAATTAGGTAAGAACAATTAGGTAAGAACCAATCCTGTATGAGACAGCTCTAGCATGTATTCAATATGGATGGTGGGTGTTGGCGCTGAAGTGGTGACATGTAGAGAGGTGTATGGTATGTAGGAGGACTACTGGGCTTGAGAGCAGGCTGTGGAGTCTATGCCCAGAGTTGGACAAAAAAAAAGAGAGAGCGAGATCACCAGGTATTAGTACTTTTATTTTTAAAGATGAATGTAGATGGTTAGGAAAGTGAGATGGTAACAATCAATTCTGTATTAGTCCCTGTGAGGCATAAGGGCTTGAGGTTGGGCCACCAAATCCAGACTGAATCATCAGTGACATAAGGGAGGGTGGGTGGGCAGGGGAAGCTGTCTACCTCATAGCTGAAGTTGACACTGAGGGTACTATTGAAAGAGGATGACTGTGTGAGATGTGGATGAAGAGATTGAAACATTCCTTTGGTTAGGGAGATGTGACTGAAAGAAGTAGAATGATATGTGGGAACAAGATCTCCATCCTGGAGGGTCTTTCACTGTCATCCCCTGTTGGAGGAGTTTCTTGAAGGATACAGGGCAGTGGAAATGAGAGGAAATGTGGATTTAGTTGGTTGTGTTTTTTTAGCTGACATGCTCCATTAGGCCCATTTTGAGAAGAGTAGAAACTTGATAATGTACGGTATTGCAGATTTGGGCAGTTAAAGTCAACAGGTCATATGGTGTATTATTACAGCGTTACTGTAGATAAAGGATTCAGTGATTATAGATAATCTAAGGTGTGTACTTTGCCAGGCAGTTCAGAATATACATTAAGCTTAAGCTGAGTATAGTAGCCAGTTTCAGTATTACCCATGTAATTGTGCAGTACTGCACATGTGGAAAATTCTGTAAAATTAATGGAGTGTGAAGGTAGCATTGTTGCACATCATATTGGAGATTTTATTGTACTTGATATAATCATGTTTTCAGGTGATTTGTGTTGACTGGGATAGTGATGCTGTGTCGTCCCCTCGTAACCACCTCAAGGTGAAGCGATGGGATGGAAACATGAATGATCAGTCACTAATGGAACTTGGCTTCATGTTACGCAGTGAGTAGCTGTATATTTACATTGTATATTCCATACGGCTGGTACTTTTGAAATTGATTGCTTTATATTATTCACGCATCCCAGACAAGCAGGATGTCTTGGGTCTGAAGGGGTTACCGTAAGCAGTTTACAGTTTTTTGCACCCATTGCTGAATATGAAGTTTCTTGTGTGTGTGATGTGTTTGATTAATACTGTACTTGAAAGAGTTCATTCATTTATGATCATTTTTGTAGCCATTGCAGAGTCTGAGGTTTCTGATGTACGTGAGGTTATAGACTACTACCGCACCTTTGACAACCCCCTGGCTGCCTTCCGTGAGAACCAGCGCAAGGCCCAGGAGCAAGAGCAGGAGCTGAGTCAGAGGGTGGAGGAGGAAAGGCAAACACGATCCTTCACTAGTTCTTGGGCATCATCTTTCCTCCGGCGACGTTAAGGACAGGTAACCACGACACCGTGTGATTGTCTTAGCCCCTTCCATCCAATGATGTATTTTTCTCCTTTATTCTTGCCACCTTCAGGCAATTTTATTCATTGTAGGAAAGCCTTCTCATACTGAGAAGGCCACATCTAATCTCTCCAATATGAAAAGTCTCTCTAAATCTTTATATAATTGTTGGGAGGTAGTATGAATAAAACTATAAAACATATCATCAGATTGGAAGAATTACCTATGTGAATCTGGATGACACTCTGTTTAGTTTATGCATCTAACCAATATAGTTTTTATTCAACTTAGGAAAGGCCTCTTTTACAAAAGTAATTGACTAAGGCTGTGTCTAACCCCCCCAGTTCAAGAAATCAGTCTTTAAAGTGAATAAAGTTATCAGGAAATGGTAGGAATAAAATGAAATAGATATTTTCAGGCTGAGTGGGTTAATCCATTCAGTCAGAGGGTGTGTTTTCTAATTTATTGATACTATCTGTGGAGAACTTTATTCGCCATAGGAGAGTTTTCAGACTTGGAGGGTTAGAATTAGCATTCATTAACCCCTGCAGTTAAATAAAGTTGTTCAAGGGTAGCATGAATAATTTAAAATACATCATCAGATTTTAGTAGTTAATGGCCGTGGGAACTCACAGGTAAACCCAATAACAACAGCATTCAAGATAATCTCCCACCAGCAGTTCAGTAAGTGTATGATGCTCTGATATTACCAACCAAACTTAATGCTATTAAAAAAAAATAAGATTCCGGCTTAGTGTGATACAGTTGCTAAATATACCATTCAGTTCGTTAGATCAGCTCAAGTCACATTGACTAAAATATTTATTTCTTATCATAGCTCATCTGGATGAATGGAGATGAAGTGAAATGTATAGTGAAACTGTGATGTATAACACACAAGTATGGCCTCTCCTGAGCTACACTGATAGTGCAGCACATTCAGAATCCCATGAAATTAATATGACACTGGTTATGAATAATGCTAATCTATCCATCTGTCTACAGTTTAGCCTGACGCCCTAATCCCGCAAAGGGTGGCCGCAGACAAAACGCCTCCAAGTCGCTCTGTCACCCACCATTTGACTACCCTCCCCCCAACTCACTCCCCCCTCCCTCGTATACCTCTCAATTCCATCCTTCCACCTCATCCTCGGTCTACCCCTCCCTCTCCCTCCCTCCACCTCACCTACATACACCCTCTTAGTTAGTCTTTCATTCTCCATTCTCTCCACATGTCCAAACCACCACAGTGTAAAATACTGGTAATTTATCTGTAATCCTACTGTGATTTGTACATTTGGATATGTTTACCATTTGGATACCATTGGCTTTCAGTGGTGTTATCTAGGGAACAAAAATCTACCAAATATTGCAGTAAATTAATCTGTTACAGAGTGCACAGCAGTAAAAAAAATTGTTGTGAGTCAGACATAACACTACACTCTTGTTTCATGGCCATTCTCCTTTTGCTGCACTCTTTTAAAATATAGCATTGTTCCTCATTCACATAATTGATGATGGAGGTGGGAAGCATACCGTAGTAATGAATTATGTAAAATTTGAGGCTTTATGGAATCAGATTGTAATTTTTGCCTTGTATGCTTATTCAGGATACATTCTTGTATTTTGTTTTGTATAGCTCAATTTCATAATTTCATAAATTTCTTGTATAATTGTAAGTTGGCAGGCATTTAATTCCACTCCTGTTTTATGTAAATGTTTGGCTGATAGAATCTGCTTGTCATATCTGATTTTTATGTGATGGATTCTGCCAGCCAAACATAAATATGTTCCAGTTATACTATATATACATATATCAGTATTTGGTGGAAATCATGTGACCTGCCAAGTGAAGTGGGAGTGCCAGTGTTTGTAAATATTGAGGTGACACATTAAGACCCTTTGAAAAAAAAAAAAAAATCTAAGTTGAGTACAGTTTAAGGAATGACAGACTGTTGTTGAGTCAGAAATATTTCATCCTCCCATTTTAGGGGGAGCAGGAACAAAAGACAAAGACCTTGATTTGATTAATATAGCAGGTCCTCATTATAAGTCATCATTTTGACAGAAAATTACGTTTTGAAATTCCATTACCATAATACTGACTTTAATTAGATCTTCCAGCATTTGGACCAGTGGTATTCACATCTAGCAATCCTTGTGACCGAGTTCAGTCTCATATGATGGCTGACATTGATTAGGGTATTGTAGAATGTCCTTTCATAGTATTCTAACATGTTCACAGCCAGTCAAGGTTCCCTTATGACCTTATTCTCAAACATTACATCAACACAATATCCACATGAACTTTCCACCCCGTACTCCAGATATCTTCCACATTATTACCTTTGATACAGAGAGATAGCTCTGCTGATCAGGTACCCATTTTGATCTGTAAGACATGACCAGAACATATGTAGTAGATTTTGGAATGCATATTGGACCTGTAATGAGGACTGCCTGTAACTGAATCGTGTAATATTACAATTTTTACGAGTCAGTCATGGTGGAAGGTAGGAAGAAATGCTGTGAAAATTGATTTTTTTTGCCTAAGATTCTATTCTTCCTTTGGGTTTGATGAAGGTTAATTTCTCCTTCGGCCAGATTTCATAATCTCTGGACTCTACCTCACCCCCTTCATAGGTGGGAAAAGAGTTCTGGATGATAATAAAAATGAAGTAAGATACTCCTTCTCTCTCGATTACCATCACTTTTCTCTTTTCTACATATACTCTCAAGGTGCCAATTCCAGTCTCTCAAAGCTTTTGATTAAAAATGCTGCACAGTTATTAATTCCAGCACTACAGTGACATCATCATTTTGTTATTGCTTTAACTAGACTTATTATGTTTAAGAGAGGCCTCTTTAGTGGAAAGGTTGCAGAAGGCTGAAATGACTACTAGAAAGTCTCTTCTATGCCAAATAAAATTGTTTGAAGATAGCAGGAGCAGAAGTTAGAGACATCATAGGCCTGCTTTCTTGCTGGTTAAGGAAGCTCCCTAACACCTCTTCCTTAGTGATTTATTTTGGATGCAGTTGGGTACTATAGTTTTGTATGTTATTCATGCAGAGCTTGGTGTTTAAGTAACATAAAAGAGGGCAGCAAGGTGTAATAGACAAAATAAATTGCTTCAGAAGAGGTGTTAGGGAGCTTCCTTAACTGACAAGAGTATGGGCCATGGTGAAGGGCATTAAGTTCTGTAATTATCTTCAGCCTCCCAGAAGTGTACCGTATTGGATAATATGCAGAGACAGCAGGGATTTATTGAGAGAAGTGTATTAGGTCTGCAAAGTAGCATGTATTAAGAAACAGCAAAGGTTTAATGGTATAGCATAATATAGTGATATGTATAATGAAGCTGCTTGCCCTTGCCATCTGTATGCAAGGTGGCTGCTATAATACATACAGTTTGTCACAGGCTAAAGTAGAAAATTTGTACCTATTATGGAATTAATCAGCAACCAGGATTGAATGCAAAGCAAGAAAATGCAGTGATGCAGAAATGACCAGAATTTATTACTTTTTCCTACAACTTTGTTGCCTGCCAAGGAAGATCAGTTGGGGAACCTTTGACTGTCTCCTTGTTTGGTTCCCCTCAAGGTCTTCTCTGCAGCACTTTTCCAACATTTGTAAATAAAATAATTTATTATTATTTGATTTTATAACCTTTACGGGAGTGGGCTTTTCAGTTAAGCCTGATAGATTTACTATTATTTGATTTTATAACCTTTACAGGAGTGGGATTTTCAATTCAGCCTGAAAGATTAGAGCTTGGAAAGATGTTATGTAATTAGCAAGGTGGTAAAAGCAAATTTGATCTCTAAAATCTGCAACCCCTTTAACGTAAGGTGATGACCAAGTGTAGTCAGGATGAGGGGTCAATTTGACCAGTAAAAAAAGATTCTTTCCAACCTCAAAACTAAGACTTGCTGAATTTCATGCTAGCACAAATTATTACTTATTTTGTAAGAGCAACACAGTTCCGTCAAGCAGGAACAAGCCAACTAGAGTATTGTATTTGCATTAGAGGCAACTTCCAGAATATCCACTAATGAAATAATACCTTAGTGGTCTAGTGAAAGAACACAGGAGTCGGAGTGGTGCCATTGCTGTGTGTGCATGGGTTTGAATCTCCTAGAGGTGCCTTTTTTTTTTTTTTTTTTTTTTTTTAAGTATGTGTGAATGTGAATGTGATAGAAAGTGTTAGAAGTACATTGAGGTGGTATGGCCATGTGGAGAGGATGGAGAGTGAGAGACTAATGAGAGTGAGGGAGGGGTAGGGTGAGGATGAGATGGAGGGATGGAGTGGATGATATGAGGGATGTGTGAGCTGCGAGCAGAGCAGTGAAATGATGGGGATTGGGTGACAACGTAGGCGATTTGTTTGTGGCCACAGGCAATAGATAGATAGAATAATATTTTTTTTCCTTTCACTGGAAGGGCTTGATGGATGGAGGTAGGTGGGGTGCTAACTACTCACTCACTCGATGTAGTGCAGTATCAGGTGACTACACTGACAAGCCATATGGTTTTTTATAGTCAGGAAATCATTGGTGGTAACCATATATCCATGTGGACAGACGGTGATATAGTCTAGTGGGTTAAGGGGTTTATTACATTAGAGTCCTCGGAATTGGGCGACTGGTCACTCCCCGTAAATAGACATAATAGCCTAATCCTGGATTCCTATGCCTTTAATGGGGCAATAAAGGATTGGGTGATGAAATATTTGAAATGTGATGTTATCACAGCCTCATTTAAACTACCACTGTTTTCATGAGGTTTCCCGCTAACCAGGGTAACATGGGTTTGGTGGTACGAATAAACCAGTAACATACGTCACAAAATTAAAGAAAAGTAAATTATTGTCAAAGGCAATAAAGCCGTTGGTGCACCAATAATTAGTCATTTTTGTTTACATTCGAACGCTGCCAGGCGATTATTTTTGGAGGGAAAGTTTGTTAGGTAGGTGCTGTGATAAACGGAGTGAGTGGTATACAACTCTTCTGGCGCTTAGATGACATCCTTCAGGTGGCGAGAAGACAACGAAGAAATACGAGAAGAAAAACATTCACGAGCGAGGTCAGAGCTTTTCTTTAATTTATGGCCTGCTCTTCATTATCCAGCTCAGTCATCTGACGATTTCTTAATCTCACTGTTGTTACTTCTGTACGCTTATATTCAGTTTATAGGAGCTTTTTCGACCGGGGGACCGGGGATTAGAGAATACGATTCTTCGGACTCCTTCCCTATGAAAAAGATCATCAATGCTTTATCACACGGGGGCAGGTCTCCTAAATTCCCACTTCAAATGGGTCTTTCACAGATTGATTAGGATAGGTTAGAGAAGTTTTGGTCTGATAGGAATTTGGGGTTAACATCTTTTGTTATAATGGAAATCCTAAGTGATTAAAATCATAGGGGATGTTGAGGGTGAACTTTCAGTTACGTTAAGTTAGGTTAGATTGGTGGGATCAACAAACAAGCTGCCGCGGTCGTTCAGGCAGCTTCCTTAAATACCCTAAAACAGGTAAAAATTTGTTCTGTATACGTCTTGTAGTTTAAAGTCAACAAAGTTATCGAGTTCCATGCACAACTAAAGTTACTTTTCTCTAGAATGTGAGAATGTAGGAAGACAAGTGGAGTTGCCGCGCCCGTGTGAGTGTTTTACCAATAACATCTCCCCAGTAATAAATAAAATCGTCAGAAGATTTGCTAGAATAATGCAATAAAATACGTCACGGGATTCAAGCGGTTTAAGCATTTCTTAATTTGGTGCACCAGTGGCCAGCTGCTAATGTACAGTACGGTATATGTGAGCACTTAAACACAGCTGGGTCTTGCTTTTACTTAATCTCTTCAATACGATAACTACACTGTATTTAATTTGGCTCAGATTTTCGTTCTTTTACAGCCTATTTCATGTATCACTCACAGAATAAGATAGTACTACGGCATGCATATTTTAGCACTGCTTTGTTACTCGCATTATATTCTGGTTATAGCTCAGCATTTGAGATGGAGAGGTGGCTTTACACCTGGTTAAAGTGAACAGAGTATTGCCTTCTACAGTGGTCTTGATAGGGGAGAAATTAAGCTTTGCACCGTGACTATCATTTACGAATAACAGCAAAAATACGTATGAAAGAAGAAACTCCACATTTTGTATTGATCTGTACTATTTTACGAATCAACTGTTGTAGTCCCGTATTATACTAATTGCATGGGAGGCTCCGTATCACCTATTCCTTTGCGATTCATATTGCATATTCCTCCTTGGCAGTCTTTGCATTTTATTTATATCGTTTTAATATCGACATGGTTTGCATGAACATTCAAGAGGATACTGGTGTGTAGTAGCAGAATAAATCACTTCCGAAGGAGGTATTACGAAATATCCGACGTTACTACGAATACGACTCCAAAGCAATTTTGTTATTCAGGCACAGCCATTAGCAAAATACCCTGCAATACTTTATACCTGAAGAGGTGTTCGAGGTGTGAGGTGGTGTTGAGAGGTTAGACATAGATACTGCAGATAGATAAACAAATAGAAAGATGCCGTGTGGGGGGGGGGAGAGAAAGAGAGAGAGACTAAAATAAATAAAAAAATAACAAAATGGTACAGCCATTGTGAAGAGATTACTCCTACGCCCACTTCCGTTCTCAGCCTTGGGGTCGAGGATGTTTACATAGTGGAAGCCTCCCTTCTTTTTTTCTTTTCTTTTTTTTTTTCCTTTTAATTCTGGACGCCCTTGCGCTCCCACATAATGTAGACGATCCATTGCGACAAGTGGTAATTTTGGGTGAGAGAAGGACACAGGTTAGAGCTTGAAGTCTTTATTTTCTTTAACTTTTGCTACACAGAACCCATATTCAGAACCCATACCCAGATGGGTTCTATGCAGCCAGAAACGTTTGGGGGGGAAAAAAAATCAGACTCAAACCCGTATCTCTCTCACGCCTATCACACCCGCACAACTTTACACCTTCACCCCAGTTTTATATAGGATTTTTTTTTTTTTTAGGGGGGGAGGGAGGGCCAGATATAGGCTTCAAGCTCTGTGGTAAGTGGAAATGCTGTGTAGGAGAGAGACACAGGTTAGAGCTTGATTTTTTTTTTCTCTCTAACATTTCGAGCTACACAGAACACAGTTGCTCAGAAGATGGGTTCTGTGTGGCCCGAAACTTCAGAGAATATATGGAATTCAGGCTCTAACCCGTGTCTCTCTCCCACCCAACATTTCCAGATGCATTCTAGTTTTCGACACTGTTCAGGGATGCAGACTAGTAAATCTCTACGCATACTCTGCCATTGTAGCAATATTTAAACTACCGTGACCCTGACAGAGAGGGAGGGCGTGAGAGTGAGGAAGGGAGGGAGGAGTGATGGAGGGGAATATGTGTGTGTGTGAGGGTAGTGAAGCAGCTAAGTGTGAAAAAGGAAGGACGTGTGTGTGGTTAAGCGAGTGTGAGTAAGGCAGATGAGTGTTACTGAAGAGGATAGTAAGTGTGATTGAGGCAGGTGAATGTGAGTGAAAAGGAGGAAGGTAGTGAGAGGCGAATGAGAAGGAAGGGGGTGAGGTAGGTGATTTTGAGTGATTGAGTAAGGAAGGTGGGTGAAAATGAAGTGAAAGACAGAGGATGAGTGTGAGAGTGAGGGTAGTGAAGCAGTTGAAGGTTAGTGAGGAAGGAAGGTAGGCAATGTGAGAGGTGAGTGCGAGTGTGAGTGAGGCAGGTGAGTGAGAATCAGGAAGGAAGGTAGAGAGTGACTGTGAGTGAGAAGGAGGAAGGTAGGAAATGTGGCAAGGGAATAAGAACAGACGGAAAGTTAGGAGTGAGGGTGTGAGTGTGGAAGGTAGTGTGTGTGGGAGGCAAGGGTGTGAGAGTGAGGCTGAGGGTGTGTGAGTGCGGGGGTAGTGAAGCGTCGTTGTGTTTACAGAGGTGTGCGTAGGTAAAGGTCAGGCAGTCATAATGCTGGAATCAAACCCCGGACCGTGGCCATCGCGAGGTCACACACACACACACACACACACACACACACACACACACACACACACACACACATTCCTTTGTCCCCTGTGTCGTATAGGGAGGCATAGAAATTGCTGATAAAAACTACACATTCCTTTATGGATGGCTACACGAGTCGGTGTGGGAACGAGAGAAAAAAATCTTTCGGTACCTATTCCTTTATTATGAAGGGAAGTATACTGTATGAATTACTGAAAAGCCATTCATATTTTTTTTCCGTTTTTAATCATTCCCTATATTAAAGAGAGAGAGAGAGAGAGAGAGAGAGAGAGAGAATGATCATATCAACGGGGAGGGAGGAAACAAGAAGTAGGAAGGAGAAAAAGTGAGGAGAAGGAGGAGGGGAGAAACGAGGGGGAGGAGATGAGAAACAGGGAACTGATCTCAAGTTTCTCACGAGGATTATGAGTCTGTATCATGGAGAGAGAGAGAGAGCTCAGGTGTATTCTCTACAGTTTGTGTTTCTCTCTCTCTCTCTCTCTCTCTCTCTCTATCTATCTATCTATCTCTGTCTCTGTCTCTCTCTCTCTCTCTCTCTCTCTCTCTCTCTCTCTCTCTCTCTCTCTCTCTTCACCTCCTCGTTCCCTCCTTCCTGCCTTGACCTCATCTTTTTTTCTTTCTTTAACCCCTTTCCCCTCTTTTTCATGTTTCCTCACCTCCTCCTCCTCCTCCTTCCCCTTTTTATTCCCTTTCCTCCTCCTCCTCGCTTCCTCTCCCATCATCTTCATATCCTTCTCTTCATTCCCCAACCTCCGCCTCCCCTCTCTCCCATTTTCTTCCCCTTACATTCCATTCCCCATCATCATCATCCTCCTTTCCATCTTCTTCACCTTCCTCCCTCCATTCACCATCTTCATTCCTTCCTGCGCCATCTTCTTCATATTCCTCTCCATTCCCCATCCTCCTCCTCATCCCTCCTATCTTCTTCACCTTCCTCTCTCATCTTCATTCCTCCCTGCTTCATCTTCTCTTGCACCTTCCTCTCCATTTACCATCTTCCTCCTTCTGTTTCCCATCTTCCCCCTCATCTTCCTCTCCATTCCTCATCTCCTTGCTTCTTCCTTCCATTACCCTCACCTTTCTCTCCATTCCCCATCTTTCCTCACTCTCCCATCTCTGTCCCCTTCCTCTCCATTCCCCATCTTTCCTCACTCCTCCATCTCCACCTTTCTCTCCATTCCCTATCTTTCCTCACTCTTCCATCTCCTTCACCTTTCTTTCTCTCCATTCCCCATCTTTCCTCACTCTTCCATTTCCCTCACCTTTCTCCCCATTCCCCATCTTTCCTCACTCTTCCATCTCCTCCACCTTTCTCCCCATTCCCCATCTTTCCTCACTCTTCCATGTTCTTCCCCTTCCTCTCCATTCCCCATCTTCATCGTTTTTTCCCCTTCCTTTTTTGACCCCATTTCCGCTCCCCTTGCCCCCTCTGCCAGTTCTCTTTCTCTTTGTCTCTCTCCCATCCTCTTCTTCACATTTCTCTCGCCTTATTCTTTTCTTTTTACCTCCATCTCTTCCTTTTTTTTGCTCTCTCTCTTTCTTTCTCTCTCTCTCTCTCTCTCTCTCTCTCTCTCTCTCTCTCTCTCTCTCTCTCTCCATCACATCTTCCTTCTCTTTGTACCTCCATCTCTTCCTTTTTTTTTCCTCTCTCTCTCTCTCTCTCTCTCTCTCTCTCTCTCTCTCTCTCCATCACATCTTCCTTCTCTTTGTACCTTCATCTCTTCCTTTTTTGACCCCTTCTCCTTCCCCCTCTCACTCCCCCCCCCTTGGAAGACCTTGCCCAACGTGACCTAGACCCTCACCCCCCCCCATTACAAGTCCGGCACCGCCCTCATCTCTCCCTGACCCCCCTCCCCTCCACCGTAACTCTTTCATCCCTTGGTCTTCGTTAACTCCCTGCTTCCCACCCCCTTACCTCTCTCTTTCTTTCTCTCTCTCTCTCTCTCTCTCGCTCTCTCTCTCTCTCGCTCTCTCTCTCTCTGTAACCTCTCAACACCATCTCACACCCCAACACCCCTTCACCCCGCCTCTCCCCACCTCACCTCTCGCCTCAAAACACAACCCCATTCCCACCCCCACCCCTCACTTTCTGACCTAACCTCTCACCCCTCCTTTCTGCAACCTTTCCCCTCTTTTACTCCACCTACACTTATTTTCTCAAGTTTCCCCTTCACTTCAGTCTCTCTCTCTCTCTCTCTCTCTCTCTCTCTCTCTCTCTCTCTCTCTCTCTCTCTTTCACACACACACACACACACACACACACACACACACACACCTCTTAATTTCCCTCCCTATCACTCACACCCATCTCATTCATCGTCTTTCGTAGCCTTTCTTTACATCATTTCTCTTCATTTCCTCTTCCCTTTCCTCTCCGTGTTCCTATTTGCTTTTATTGCTCTTTTCTCCCCTATTCACCTCCCCATTCTTTCTAATCTCCCCCTATTCTCCCTATCTCCTCTCTTCTGTCTCCCCCATTCACCATTATTCTCATTCCCTCCTGCTTTCCTATCTATGTAACTTCCTAAATATACCACCTCCACCTTAATCGTGCCCTCTTCCCCCCATTCCCCATCCAGTGAGAACCATAAAGTAGTGTGGTCTGTATGTCTATGTTCTTTCCCTCTTAGATTTTCCTCTATCCTAATTGCTTCCCCTTCCCCCCCTTCCCCCACCTAGTAGGAATCGTAAACCCTGTGTAGTCTGTAAATCTCTGTAACTTCTCACATATATTTTCCCCTATCCTAATCACCCCCTCTCCACCCCTTCCTCTCTAATCTCCTTCCCACGTCCTTCCCACCCTTCCTTTCCACCCCCCTCCCTTTATCTCCTCCTTCCCCAGCTCTCCCTTACCCCCCACTCATTATCACACCCCCTCCTTCCCCTCACCTTTCACCTCTCTCCTTCCCCCCTCCCTCCAACTCATTACTCTCCCCTCTCACCCCCCTGCACCCCTCCCCTCCCCTCTCACCCCCCTGCACCCCTCCCCTCCCCTACCCCTCGGGCCCCCTTCTTTACCCCCCCTTCCTTCTCTACTTCCCCTCTCCTCCCTCTTCCCCCTCGTCCCATGCTAGCGTCTGTGTCAGTTTGTTTTGGTCTCTGGCTTGGTAAACGTGTCCTGTCGTGTCTTTGTGATGTAAACACGTGTTGCGGGATTTAATAAGTTCTGGAGATTTAAACACGTTCTGTAGGAATTTAACGTGTTCTGAGGATTTAGATACGTGTTATGGGATTTAGACACGTGTTTGTGGGGATTTAAACATATTGTGAGGATCTGAATATGTGTCCTGGGGATTTGAACACGTGTTGTGGGATTTAACTCGTTCTGAGGATTTAAAAGCATGTCTCGGGGGTTTAGGCGTGTATTGTGGGATTTAAACACGCGCTCTGGGGATTTAAAAGTTGGGATTTAAACACTTGTCGTGGGGATTTATAACACGTGCCATACTATACCTTATGCATGACTCGGAATACCACGTGTGTTGGTGTTCTTACGTGTTCTGTCTTGTGCTCGGGATTCACCACATGTGTTGGGTTTTGCCACGTGTCACAGAACTCAGACACTTGTTCTGTCGTGTCTTGGCGCTCTAACACGTGTTCTAGGGCTCTAATACGTGTCCAGGAACTCGAACATATGTCTTGCGTCCAGTGGTCTTACTGTTTATAAATTCTACCTTATTCAGTTTTCCCGCGGTATCCTTCATCATTGTGTACCTTTTGGGTGTGACCTTGTTTTCTATAATTTGAAAATTTCCCACACCATCCAGAGTGTCTTTGTTCAACACCTGAAAATGACATACGATATACCTTATTCTAAAGTGTCCCAAATTATCAGGCACCTCTGACAGTGACCTAAACTGTTGTACAACTTATTTAGTGTTGTAAAACTTAGTGTCTGACGCCTTCTGTTAGTATGAAATTATGTCCTGTGGTATTCAAAAGTGCTTAAAATGTCCAAAATTGCCCAGCATCTCTTGAAGGCTCCCTATGCTTACTACAGTGTATTTTGCTCCAGGGTCATGCAGTGTCCCTGAAAAAGTCCTGGAAACAAGGATCGCTCCGCAGAAACAAGGGTCTGTCACAGGAACAAGGAGCTCTTACAGATCAAAGGTGTGCTACAGAAAGAAGGAGGTGCCATAGAAATGAGGATCACGGAAATAAAGAGGTGCCATAGAAAGAAGGGGATACCACAGAAAAGAGAGTCCATTACAGAGATAAGGATGCCCACAGTACTGCGTTCTTTGACACATACAAATCGTCATACGTCCTTTAGTGAAGCCATCAGAACGGCTCAGCACATTCCTAAAGTGTCTTATTAATTATGTTTTAAATTCCTCGACCATATTGTGTCCTTGAGAAGCCCACAGAACAAGTGCCAGTCATAGAAACCAGTGCCTCTCACAGAAACAAGGGCGCAGATTAGTTCTCACGAGCGTCACCAGTAGTATCTCACGACCTCTAGACCGCATGTGACCGACACTGGAACTATTATAACAAGTGGAACAAGGAAAGAAGGGGAAGGGTACAGAGAGGAGGAGGGAAGAACAAAGAGATGATAGAAGAAGAAGGAGGGAGAAAGAGGGATAGAGAGAAGGGCAATTAGAGCAGGAAGGAACAGACACTGAAACCCTAAAAATAAGGGGAACGAAGAAGAGGAGGAGGAAACAGAGAGGAGGGCAGAACAAAGGGAAGAAAGAGGAGGAAGGAGGGAAAGAGGAGAGAAGGGTAAATAAAGTAGGAAAGAGAAAACGTGGAGAAAAGAATTGGAGGACGGAAGAATTCGAGGCAAAAGTGGTATAGAGCGAAGAAAGTAATATGATAAAACGGAGCAAAAAAGAAACAGAGACACAGGAGAATCAGAAGTAAAAGTTTAAAAAAGAAAGAAAGAAAAGGAAAATAAGCGATGATTAAGGACGAAGTATAAAGTCAAGAATGCGGGAATTGACAAAAGGAGAAAAAGGAGAAGAGAAGAGGGACGTAGGAAGTGAGAAAAACGAGAGAAAAGAAAGGGGAATTAAAGAAACAGATCAAATAACTGATATGATAAGTCAAAGAAGAAGAGCAGATGTAAAATTTGGTATAAGACACAGAAAGAGAACAGAAGGAAATGGGAAAGGAAAAGAGGAAAATGCAAATAAGATAGAGGAGGAAAGGAAAGAAGAAAATAAAGAAAACAGACTAACAGAAGAGGAGACTGTGAAAAAGGAAGATCATATGGGAATAAACGAAGAAAATGAAAATGAGGAAAAGGGAGAAGAGGGAAAGACGAGAAAAGACGATGATGAAGAGAGAAAGAAAAGAATTACAGGAAGTACAGTAGAGGCGATGAAAGGAGAGAGAAGAGAAGGGAGAACAACAATGAAAGAAGGAAAAGTAAAAACAGAAAGCGAAGAAGATGCAGAAAACGATGAGAGAAGAATAGGAATGATAAAAAGGACAACAGAAGAAAGGAAAATATATACCTTAATTAGTGTGAAGACAAAGAAAGGAGAGACAAGAGAAGAAAGAATGCCAAGAAGAGCAGGGGATACGAAATTACGGAACAATGAGGAAGAGGAAGAAGAGAGAAGAAGAAGACGGGAAGAGAGAAGAAGAAGAGAGGATGAGAACGAAGAGAGAAGAAGCGTGGAAGAAAAAGAAGAGAGAAGAAGAAGAGTGGAAGAAAAAGAAGAGAGAAGAAGAAGGGAGGAAGGAATAACAGTTAAAACAAGAAAAGAGTCAATTCGTCTTTCCTTCCCAGACCACTTTCTTCATCTCCTCGCAGCTCTGTTTCTGGTGAGTAAGTGATTTATTAGTCCATCCATCCAGTTATCCATCTATCCATCCCTTTATCTGTCTGTCTGTTTGTGTTTTCCATCCATCCATCCATTCAGCCATCTGTGCATCCATCCACCTGTCTAACTGTCCATTTGTGCATCCACCTGTCCGTGCATTTATCCATCCATCCATCCCATCCCATCCATCCATCCATCCATCCATCCATCCATCCATCCCATCCCATCCTATCCATCCATCCATCCATCCATCCCATCCCATCCCATCCCATCCATCCATCCATCCATCCATCCATCTGCCTTTCCATTCATTCATCTTTTTGTCCATGCATCCATTCGTTCATCTATCCATCCATCCATCTGTGTATGTATGTATATCTGTATCTATCTATTATCTGTTTGTCGGCCTATTCATCCATTGTTTATGCTCTCTCGCTCTCTCTCTCTCTCTCTCTCTCTCTCTCTCTCTCTCTCTCTCTCTCTCTCTCTCTCTCTCTCCATAAACTTCCTTTCAGATATTCCCACAACACACAGTTAACCTTGAAATGTTAGGCGTCTTCCCCAGCCGTGAGAGAGAGAGAGAGAGAGAGAGAGAGAGAGAGAGAGGGCAAAACAATGAACATAGGAAAGGACACAGTAAGTACAGGTAGGTACTTTGCAGGGTAGGTAGATATGACTGTAAGAAGAAGCATTGGTAGGTAGGCGAAAGCATAAATAGGTAGGTAGGTAGGTAGGCAAGTAAGTAGGTAGATAGATGGGCAAGTAAG
>NC_137020.1:30541462-30573962 GCF_032717465.1 Coenobita brevimanus
GGTGTGCATTACAAAACAATACTACTCACGTTCATCATCATTCATTACATGAACCTTGATTCTTCCTTTTCAGTCCACTGTTTCCCTTGTAGGTTTGGGCATGTGTAGGCGTGGGCGTGGGTGGATTTATACCTACATCATCACCATCATTATTAACATCATCATCATCATCATCATCATTATCATCCACCCTAACTTCCCCATCATTACCTCCTCTTGCCCTCGCAGGTGTGGGCTTGTGTGGGCGTGGGCGAGGGCGTGGGCGTGGGCGTGCTGATGGTGCGTGTGAGCAAGTTCATCAACGAGGGTGGTGGTGTGGCGGGGGGCGGATGCTGTTTACACCATGGAAGGCCCCCTGCTTGTACACCTAAATGCAGGGTGTTCTTCAGGTGAGAGAGAGAGAGAGAGAGAGAGACTGTAGCAAATCGTTTCAAGACCGGAACTATTATCACGGCTGCTGTGAGAATAGTTCCGGCCCCTATATAACTAGAAATATATACCTGATTTTAACGTAATTTAGTGTTGATTGAACCCCATTTTTCCCAGAACAATAGCACTAGGTCAAGGTCCAGGAAGAGGCCAAACTTGAGACTCCCCTGAAGACTTTGGCCCGTATTCTAGGAGGTTATAGAAGCTCCCTAACACCTCTTCTTAAGCGACTCATTTTGCTTATTTACGTAACACCTCTTCTGTGTTACTTAAATCATTCTAACATCACCATACGCTGCGTGAAGAACGTACAAAACGACATCAACCAGCTGTATCCAAAAATAGATCGCTAAGGAAGAGGTGTTAGGGAGCTGGCGCCTATTCTCACCGGGCTAATAAAGCTTTTTAGTACCTCCTCTTAACACCTTATTTCTTCATGTCATACGTTAATATCATGCCTTATGGTATGTTTGAAATTCAGTATATGGCGATATTAAATAGACATATGTAACTAACTTCCAAGAGAATAGTGAGGTGTAATAGGCAAAATAAATCATTACTCAGGAAGTGCTTCGAAGACTCGTATTCCCGTCGGTAAAGAAGCTCCCTAACACCTCTCCCTTAGCGATTAATATTTGGATGTAGCTAGTTAATATCCTCTTGTACGTTATCAGTGCAGTATGGCGATGTTTGAAGGATTTATATTCGTATTGTGCAGAGCAGGACAGGAAGGTGTAATTAACAAAATAAATCGCTTAGGAAAAGGCATCAGGGAGCGTCCTTTACCGATGAGAACACAGACCATTTAAGCCCAGAGAAGCGTCTTAGGAAAAGCAGCCTCTAATCCTTTACCTCTCCCTATACAGAGTGTGCGCCACCTACCCACCACGTCAGAACACCACCTCCCCCAGCTTCTCCCACGCCCTCAGAGTGGGTAGGGGGCGTGGGGGCGGCGTGGAGGAGGCATGCGAGCTGGGGTTCCTAGTGACGGAGGTGGTTGTGACAGGCAACTTGAATGCCTCTGTACACGGCGCCTTGGAGATTAGTCTGCCCTTCAATCACACATGGCCGGTACCTGGATAAATTAACTCTCTCATTTTCTATCGTTCTGTCTGTCAGTCTATCTGTCCTTGTATCTACTGTAGCTATCAGTCGCCATGTCTGTCTGTCTGCCTGATATCTATCTGTCTATCTGTCTGTCTGTCTGTCTATCTATCTATATACATGTGTATACTGATACTGTACCTTTCTTCAGAGGGGACAGTTTTTAAAAAGTTTTCGTTGTTGGCTTTTTTCCTCTGCATAAAATAATCCATCCAACCATCCATCCATCCATCCTTTCATCCATCCACTCACCCACCCACCCACCCACCCTACACCCTACATACACCATCGTTCTCTCACTTCATTCCTCAGATCACATGCATTTTATTCAGCTGTCACTTTTTCCATAATCTTCGTATCACCAGCTTTTCCTTCCCCGCCACGAAACATGCATATTATTCACTCGCCATGCATTTTATTTAGGCACGATTTTATGTTATTCATCTGCCATGCATTTTATCCAGACATCATGTATTTTATAAGTTTCATCACCGGCCTTCCCTTCCCCCTTACAAATCATGCAGTGTCATCTCCAAGAATTGCTTAACTTACTTTCCATTTATTTTTGGTCCTCGTAATATCAGTTTTTTCGTAAACCCCTCTTTCCGCATTTTCTGGCTACTGCCCCCCCCCCTTCTCTCCCCCCCCCTCTCTCTCTCTCTCTCTCTCTCTCTCTCTCTCTCACACACACACACACACACACACACACACACACACACACACACACACACACACACACACACACACACACACCATTTCCTAACTACTGTATCCATGCATTATTCCTTTCACTGTTGATGTCACACATATTCTATTCCGCGTAACCTCAGGCGATTATTATTCTGCTCCGATATTCGCTTCCTAGTCTGTGCTTGCCAAAATCAGGGGTTCGAATCTCAGGCCTGACGGACATTAAATATGATTCCTGGTACTACAGTTCTTTCACCTTAAGTTGGCCCAGATTTTCGTCCTTTTGGAGCATATTTCTCGTTATTCAGTGGCCAATACAGCTCACATTATCCACAAACATCATCACCAATACCTACGTCTATCTATACTTTCCCTACCCACCCAGCTATCTACAGGAAGCGGGTGGTGATGCGATGACGTAATTGATGACGTAATAATGAGAGTGGTTTCCCAGGTGCGGTTTGGGCTGATTCTGGAGGCCTGGCATGACGTCACTGGCAGACTCTTCCAGCAACCAATCTGGAGGCAGGGTGAGTGATGACGTTTAGGTTGGGTTGGTATTTTATTTTTAGTACTGTATTATCGAGCTGGCTGGATGAATATTGTGAGAAGCGCCTGACCAGGGATTTGGCACCCCTTTTAAGGTGACACCGTCCAGATTGACTCTGTCGGATTCGTTTGTGTGAAGCTACAGAACGTGGTGAATGTTTTTGGCGTATCAGATAGAGCCAGGATTCCGGGGGCTTGAATGGTGAGCGAATGGAAGCGTGGCCCATTGGATTGGGCAAATTTGGGCTGTCTGGACATTGCTACTCCTCACCCTGCCCCAGGGTGGAAAAGGAGGAGAGGTCCAGATGATGATGATGATTTTTATTATTATTATCATCATTATTATTATTATTATTATTATTATTATTATTAGTAGTAGTAGTAGTAGTAGTTGTTGTTGTTGTTGTATTTTGTTAGTAATGGGAAGAATAATTATAAAACCAATGACAAAATTTTCACAAAGCAGTTAGTCACTAATGACCAAACCACAATACTCTTACAGGCCAGGACCTCCCTCCCTCTCTCTCTCTCTCTCTCTCTCTCTCTCTCTCTCTCTCTCTCTCTCGTCAAACATGCTAAAAAATATATAATCACATCTTAATTATATAAGTTTGGCTTTCAATGATGCGTGACTGGATAGATAGATAGATAGAGATAGATGAAGAGAGTCAGACAGACAGACTGTGTGTGTGTGTGTGTGTGTGTGTGTGTGTGTGTGTGTGTGTGTGTGTGTGTGTGTGTGTGGCTGTTCGTAAAAGTGAATGAGTGAGGGAAAGTGTGTGATGAAAGAGAGAGTGAGAGAAAGAGAGTATATCATCATTTTATAGAAGAAATCGCTCAGAATCAGTCAAATTAGAGAAGCTCAGAGAAAGAATTAGTCAAAATTATGTTCAGAAAAAAAAGAGAGAAAAGAATAGAGTAAAAGAAAAGCGATGCAGATTAGAAGTAGCCTATTCAGAGCAGCAAGCAGTCAGAACTAGAATGTCAGAGAAAAATTAAACAAAATAAAAAAAAATCGGGAAATAAATGAGTATAAGAATCTGAGGGGAAAAAATCAGTATTAGAATCAGTGCAGTAAGTGAATCAGTAAGCCAAAATTGGAGTCAGAATCTTACATTATAACCTCCTATTGTAACTCTTCCTTTTCCTTTTTTCTTTTAGACGTGGGCGTGGGCGGGCAGCTGATCGTCCGCCATTCCGCCCACCACGCCCAACCCGCCGGCCGCCCATGGAGCCACCACACCCACGCCAACCACTACACCACCCTCACCTACCACCTCAGAGTCAATTGTATCCACCCCTACTACGGACCCCAATGTGAGCAGGTCAGTGGAGTTAGGTAGAGTTATGTGGAGTTATGTGGAGGTGTGTGCGGTTATGTGAAGGTGTGTGAAATTATGTGCAGGTGTGTGGAGTTATGTGCAGGTGTGTGGAGTTATGTGCAGGTGTGTGGAGTTATGTGCAGGTGTGTGGAGGTGTGTGGAGATATGTGGAGGTATGTGGAGGTGTGTGGATGGAAACAATACCTCGTAAGGTGAAAATATCTGAGGAAAATCATGGAAAAGACGAAAAGAATTGCTAAGAATGAAATGTGCTGTCATGTGGTCGAAAAATAGAGAGAAACGTGGTTTAATGAACGTGCATTTTAAAAGAGTATCGGGTATTTTTCACCAAGGATCATATACACTTAAATCGCGAAGTGGAATACAATACCCCCATTTTTACAGCCATTTTTATGTATTTATTTATTTATATGTGTGGTTATTAGGGACTGTTAGCCTGCATCCGACAATACAGGGTGCATTCAGCATGTATAAAGCCTTGATATCGTTGTGGTGTGGATGTGGATGTGATAGGAAGCGTTAGGAAAAACACAGTGAGGTGGTTTGGCCATGTGGAGAGAATGGAGAATGAGAGACTAACGAGGAGAGTGTATGTGAGGGAGAGGGAGGGGGAGGCCAAGGATGAAATGGAGGGATGGAGTGGAGAGGTATATGAGAGAGGGGTGTGTGAGCTGGGAGGAGGGCAGTGAAATGGCGAGGAACAGAGCGACATGGAGGCGATTTGTTTATGGCCACCCCTTACGGGATTAAGGTGTCTGGCAATAGATAGACAGACATGATATCGTTCATCTTTGGATCGTGTATCAGAATTTATCGTCCAAAATTGGGGGGTTTCATTCCATTTTTATGTATCTGTTTGTTTATTTTGTGGGTATTAGTTTGGGTTAGCCTGCATCCCACAATAGAGGGTGCAGGCAGCAAATATAATTATAGGAAGGCATGATATAATCCTTCCTTATCACGTTTATCAAAAATTTCGCCAAAAATAGGGAGTTGTCATTCTTTTTTTTTATTTTATTCGATATGTGGGTTGAAACACATGGACATAAGTTTATTTTTATTTTTTTAGCATTTTTAATTCGTATAGATAAACTTCACGACTTCCATCTACCCAGTGATTTGATAGATTTTCCTGTAATAGACAAAGGGCGATATATTCGTGTGGTTGGGATGGTTACTAACACCTCTTCCTTACCGATTCATTTTTGGACACAGCTGGCTAATATCTTTTTGTACGTTATTTATGCAGAGTATGGTGATGCTGGAAGGATTTAGGTAACACAGAAGAGGACGGCAAGGTGTAATAAGCATAATAAATCGCTTAGGAATAGGCGTTAGGGAGCTTCCTTAACCGACGTGAATACGGACCAAGAGCTGTATGCCCGTGTGATTAGGAAGGCTACTAACACCTCTTCCTTACCTATTTATTTCTGAGTCTGCTCCCTTACTATATTCTTGTGTGCTATTCATGCAGTCTAGGTCGGCACTGAAGAGATACAAGACGCAAAAGGGGGATATTAATGAGTAGTTTGGAAAATAAATCGCTAAGGAAGAGGTGCTAGGGAGCCTCCTTACCGACGAGCCTAAGAGGATACTGGCATAAGGATGAGATTATATTGTCGGCATTTACTGGTGATCTTGCCTGTTTTTGTGTGTGGTGATTATAGAACCAATATACTCTTTTCACCGTAATGTGTGTGTGTGTGTGTGTGTGTGTGTGTGTGTGTATGTGTGTGTGTGTGTATGTGTGTGTGTGTGTGTGTGTGTGTGTGTGTGTGTGTGTGTGTAAGACAGAATTTACTGACCCTCACATCCCCAAACATCTTCCACTTGTTATGTTTTTATCGGTTTTATTTTCTACTTATTCTACCGTACTGAGTGTAATTCCCAGAACTGGACCTCATATTACAGGTGTGGTCTAACTAAGAATTTATAAAGTTAAAACAGTTTCTTTACTCTGCTGTGTGAAATTTAATATATCCTTACATTTGCTTTCTTCTCTTCTCTGTCTTCTTACATTGAGGAGAAATAGGAATCCCATGGTCTTTGATACAAGCAGTTTATCTTCTTCCTGTACGTTTCTTACATGTACTTTCTCCTTGACTTTCTGACATGTAGCACTAGATTTGATAGACTTGTTATTTTTATTATTATTATATTATTATTATTATTATTATTATTATTATTATTATTATTATTATTATGCTCACTCTCATCTTAAATGTCAGGACCAACTTGCCTAGCTCCTCATGGGGCAACATAGGATTGGATGATGGATGGATGGGTGGATTATTATTATTATTATTATTATTATTATTATTATTATTGTTATTATTATTATTATTAGAGAAAGAGGGACGGGAGGGGAGAGATCAGACTGAAGGGCACGTCAGAACTACGTAACTTTAATATAGAAAATAATATTACAGAAAGCGACTTAAATAAATGAAAAAGAATAAAAGATTGCATTAAACCACATCCAAAAAATCAGTCAACATCGAACGCAAGAACATTTTTAAAATATGACATGAAAGTGAGGGGGAAAGTCACCATGATAAAAAAAAATCGAAAAATAACAGTAAAAAATAATAATGCAAAAAATCAACAATAACCCAACGCTCTCTCGGCTTCGTTACGATTCGGCTGCCTTTTTTTTCTTTTTCTTTTTTTGGCGCCGAAATTTGAATCGAGTCGGAATGTTCGTCACTGATTTCCAAATATTTGTGGCATTTGTGTGTGTGTGTGTGTGTGTGTGTGTGTGTGTGTGGTTCGTTTATGCAATGTTATTCTCAGATTCTTCTTTCCTTCCCTAACTCCACTATCTATATATATCCTCTAACTGCCTGCTTGTCTTTCTACCTTCCTACCCAATTATCTATCTATCTGTCATCTTACCTTACCTGTCTATCCGTCCTTCAATAGATACACCCTTCTGGCAGTAGCAAGGATCAAACATCACGGCCCATGAGGAATAAATGAACACGGTATCGATAAGATCTCTCTCGTAGTCTCAATAAAAAAGAAATAAAATAGTGTCAAAAGAGATCTATAAAAACAGCGTGAGACTGTTTCTGCCATTGCCTATTTGTAACGCCATCACCACAGACGTCTCGTGAGATGAATAAAATCGTGTGGAGGTAGTAAAGGTAAGATAAAAGACGTCATCGTACTGAAAGGGTTGATGGAGAATTTCTTGATCCATCACCACAAGATGACGACGTACCTCTGAGTGAAATTCTGTAACTGTAGCAAATGACAACAAACGACGTCAGCACAAGAAATGAACGTAAGACTTTCTGTTTGAGATTTCGTTCGTTGAGTAACCTGGTGTGAAATTTAGCGGTAATAATACGTCAAGAGGTGTTATTTCACAGCCACCCAAAATTGCTGTAAAACAGATTTTTGACGAGGAGAAAGTTGGCCTCAAAAATTTAATTTGGACACTTTTTGTCTCGTTTTTATTTTGGTTTTTCTATAAAAAAAAATACCGTTCTCTTTTCTTTTTTACGTACACACACACACACACACACACACACACACATATATACATATATATATATATATATATATATATATATATATATATATATATATATATATATATATATATATATATATATATCCAACCGACAGAAAATGTACTGTACATTGTGTGTGTGTGTGTGTGTGTGCAGTCTGCGTTAAGTTTGTGGTTTTAGATACCAGCTTCCTCAGACAAATCCACGTCATCTTAGTGTAACCATAACTCTCTCTCACTCTTTCTCTCTCTCTGTCTCACACACACACACACACACACACACACACACACACACACACACACACACACACACACACACACACACACACACACACACACACACACACAATTGCTGTCCCATTAACTGAGCCATCTGTTGTTTTGGTAATAAATTAAGCTATTGTTTATGATGAAGGAAGTCGATTGTTAATATTTATGTTGGTAATTCTTCGCAGTATTGAGAGAGAGAGAGAGAGAGAGAGAGAGAGAGAGAGAGAGAGAGAGAGAGAGAAGATAGATTGGAAGATAGACTGAGAGAGTAAATACATGTGTTAGCGTGTGTGTGTGTGTGTGTGTGTGTGTGTGTGTGTGTGTGTGTGTGTGTGTGTGTGTGTGTGTGTGTGTGTGTGTGTGTGTGTGTGTGTGTGTGTGTGTGTGTGTGTGTGTGTATTCCTTGCATCACACATGTGTGTTCAGAGTTACCATCGCATTTGTCCACCACCCAGTGTAGAGCTGGAGGGGTAGCCAGGAGGGGTGAGAGAGAGAGAGAGAGAGAGAGACAGACAGACAGACAGACAGAGAGAGAGAGAGGCATCGTAGCAGAAGGGGAGAAGTTGGTGAGATGGAAGGTAGGGGGAGTAATAGGGAGGGAGGAGTGTATATCAGGCACATAGATTGGGGGAGGGGAAGGGAGAGGAGGTTGGGGTAAGTATTGGTGGAGTGCGGGAGGGGAAAGGGTGAGGGTGAATTATGTTGTTCGGAGGGGTGAAGGGTGTGGTGGGGTGAGGGAGAAAGATGAAAGGGCGGGGTGTGGGGTGGGAGGAAGGGGGAGGGGGAAAGGGAAGGGAAGGGGAGGGGAAGGGAAGGGGAGGGGAAGGGAGGGGAGGGGCAGGGTTCCTTGTAGCGATAGTAGAGTGGTAATTTTGGAGGGGAGGGGAGGAGGGAAGGAGAAAGGAAGGGGAGAGAGAAGGAAAGGGAGGGGACTGAAGGATGTGAGATGAGAAGGAGGAGGAGGAACTACGGAAGAGAAGGGAAGGAAGAGAAGAAGAGGGGGGAAAATGAGAGGAGGAAAGAGAGAAGGAAGGAGGAGGAGGGGAGAGTAGGGGATGGGCAAGAAGAGAAAGGAAGATAACGGAAAGGGGAAGAAAAGGGAGAGGAAAAATAAGGGAGAGAGAAGGGAAGAGCCAGGGGCGAGGAAATGTGAGAGGGAGAAAGGAAGGGAGGGGATGTGAAAGGGGCAAGACGAGGGAAAGAGAGAGGGAGAGGGGAAGGGAAAGGGAAGGGAAGAAGGGAAGGAAATAAGCATGGGAAAAAAGAATGGAGAGGAAGAGAGATGAGAAGGGAAAAGGGGAAGATAAGGAAGGGAAAGGTAGGGGAGGAGAAGGGAAGGGAATGAATTTGGTGGGGTACAGGGGGTGGAAGGGAGAAAATTAATATGTTCAGTGGGTTAAGGAAGTAGAGGGGAGGAGAGGAAGAAAGGGGAGGGGAGAGAAAGGGAAAGGAGAGGAAGAGAGGGGATGGGAGGGAAGGGGAAGAGAGGAATGGGGAGAGGAAGAGAGTAAAGGGAGAGGAGGAGAAGGAAGAGTGAGAAAAGAAAGGGAAGGGGAAGAGAGAGGAGAAGAGACGAAGAGAGTAAATGGGAGGGGAGGGGAGTAGAGGGGGGGGAGGAGAAAGGAGTTGAGGGGAAGAGAAGAGAAGAAAGGAGAGTGGGAAAGAGGAGAGATGAAGCACGGGGAGGAGAAAGGAAGAGGTGGATAAGAGAGGAGGGGAGGGGTTGCAATGAGTTTGGGGAGGGTAGTGAGAGGTTGAGGGTGGGAGTATGAGTCTGGGTGTGAGTGACTACGGTGGTGTGGGGTTGAGAAGAGGGGTAAAAGGAGGGGTTGAGAGGGGAGAGGGAGGGGGTGAGGGGAGGGGAATGGCAGGGGTGAAAGAGGCGGAAGTGTGGGTGAATTATGGACTGGTAGGGTGGAGGTGAGTAGGGTGAGTGGTGGGGATGAGATGGGGAGGGCTAGGGTGAGAGAGATGGGGTGGGGCTAGGGTGGGGGGAAGGGGGATGGAGGGGTGTGGTAACATTGTCCAGTCATGGTGGTGGTAACTCTTGCTGTATGTGGTTCTCTCTCTCTCTCTCTCTCACACACACACACACACACACACACACACACACACACACACACACACACACACACACACAGCTAATTCAACCATAGAAAGCGATTTACAAAGGTGGTGACAGTAGTGGTAATAAAAGTCTAGTGGTCAGGTGTTGAACTGCAGACCAAAAGAACGCGAGATCCAAGGTGGGCCAGGGCGCAATTGGTGAATGTGCGTGGTCATCTTTTGCATGTAGGAGGAGTGCTGAGCCACAGGGAAATGACTCTCTGTTCTATGCCTAAGGGAGGATACATAAACAATTAAGCAGTGTAACAGTAGTAGTAGTAGTAGTAGTAGAAGTAATGGTTGTAAGGCAGAGAATAAGGCAGAAGGTATGTGGCAGGTCCCTTGTTACTGCTACGGGACTGCTAATGATATCACACACACACCGCTTCCGTCATTACGTCACTGCTCACACACACACACACACACACACACACACACACACACACACACACACACACACACACACACACACACACATACATTCACCGGAAGTAAGCATTTGTGACAACGTGTGTATGTGTGTGTGTGTGTGTGTGTGTGTGTGTGTGTGTGTGTGTGTGTGTGTGTGTGAACCGGAAAGTATCTGTATTGTGTTTGTGCATAATATCTTGCACACGAGAGAGAGAGAGAGAGAGAGAGTCGTAACACTTGATTTTAACAGCCTTATTATTTTTCCATTACCTAACCTTTGGGAGGAACTCTTAAAAGGAAAGTTACAGCGGCATCAGTTTATCTCTTAATCTCTCAACCTGTCTCTGTGTTTGTCTGTTTATCTATCAGTCTGTCTATTTATCTATCTTTTATCCTGGCCATGCATCGATCACACATCCATCTATTTGTGTATCGATCTGCGTGCTTCTATCTATCTGTCTCTATCTATCTGTCTTCATTCAAACATGCATCCATTCACCTATTCATCAAACTCTCTCTATCTTTTCTTCACACATCCATCCAGCCACCTCTCTCTCTCTCTCTCTCTCTCTCTCTCTCTCTAGCTATCTTTACACCCATTCATTCACCCACCCAGCTCACCCCCCAGCCAACCTGTCACCCAACAATCTATCAGTTTATCTATCTATCTATCTACCTACCTGTCTACCTATGTACCTATCTATCTATCAATCTATCTATCTATCTATCTATCCCCACATACTAGATCCCATTATAAATAACCACCAAAATTACAATTGTTTTATTTTACGTACAGTATTAAAAAAATCACTTAACACCATCACGACTCTGACTTTTTCGATATTTTTTTCTGTTTTTGGATTTTCATATAATTTTAGATTTTTTTTCAGCCTCCAGACGATTTTATTCATCATAGGAAAACGGTGAAGGTGTTAATGAAGGCTCTATCTAACCCCTTCAGTTCAAAAATCTCTCGTAATGTGACTGAAAGCGAGTGGAAGGACGAAGAACCACACACACACACACACACACACACACACACACACACACACACACACGGTCATCGTTGGGAGAGGGTTTAGCTTCTTGTTTTTCTTGTTCTTTTTCTTCACCTCCTCCTCCTCCTCCTCCTCTTCCTCTCTCCTCCTCCTCCTCCTCCTCCTCTTCCTTCTTCGTCTCTGTTTTAATGTATTCTTTAGTTTATGCCGGATCTTGACTGTGACGAAGAAGATATGGAGAGGGAGAGAGAGAGAGAGAGAGAGGGAGAGGGAGAGAAGGGAGGGGTGGAGGGAAGGGAGGGAGGGAATATAAAGAGTTACAACACAGCGCCCCGGGTCCCGCACTGTGATTACTTCTATGTGGGTCGACCTCTCTCTCTCTCTCTCTCTCTCTCTCTCTCTCTCTCTCTCTCTCCTCCTTGACCGTGTGTGTGTGTGTGTGTGTGTGTGTGTGTGTGTGTGTGTGTGTGTGTGTGTGTGTGTTTGTTAAAATCTCTGCATCGTTTACCTTTTCATTTTTTTACCTTCATAAATCTTCTCTCTCTCTCTCTCTCTCTCTCTCTCTCTCTCTCCAAACTTTTGTCGGATGTCAATGAATTTCTGTGTATATATGGGCAGTGTGTCAAGGAAGGGGTTGATTGGATTTTGAGGAGAATTTGGATTTAGATGTAGGAATAACTAATTAATCTTTTTGGTGCTGGCGGAGGTATGAATGAAATCGTGAAACAGGGCAGGGTAAGACCGTAGAATTAACTGAGTATGTGAGACCGTAAAAGTATTCGTATGGTAAAAAAAAAAGAGGAATTTTAGCAGTATATCATAATTTCTGTTCTCGTTGGTGGAGGTATGCGCACTCAGAGTACTTATTATTATTCTACTTTCAGTCACTTTCTTTCCTCCTTTTATGTTTTTCTTCGCCCCATTCTTGTGTCATTTTCTTTTCTCCTGTTCTCGTCATATTCCACATCTGCCTCGTTCATTTCTTCCAGTTAACTTTCGTCATATTTTTTCCTCTTCTGTCATCATCCATTTCTTATATATAGATTTTTTTCTCCAGTTTCTTCCCTTCTGTTTCTGCCCTCCGCTTTCTTCCGTCTCTCCAGCTTTCAATCTTTCTCTTCCCTCCAGTGCCTACTTGTACCTAATTTTTCTTCCACTTCCTTTCAAAAACTTCTTTCCTCGTTTCTTCCTACCAGTTTCTTCCTCACTCCACTCTATCTTTCCTCTCTCACTCTAGAGACAGAGAAAGAGAGAGAGACAGACAGAGGCATAGACAGACAGAGGCTGACAGACACAAAGAGCCCCCCCCCCTGCCTTGCCCAAGCTATGAGAGGTCAGGGCTTGCTTTATCTGATGACCTTGACCTCTGACCTCCTGTTACGTCAAGCCTGTGGATGTCAAGGAGAGGGAGGCCGAGAACGAGACAGAGGGAGGAGGTCGGGGAGTGAGCTGTGGGATGAGAGGTTGTTGATGAGTAGAGACTGGTAGATCGAGAAGAGTTCAGGAATAAGATTATCGCAGATATCTATCCATCTCTCTCTCTGTGTGTGTGTGTGTGTGTGTGTGTGTGTGTGTGTGTGTGTGTGTGTGTGTGTGTGTGTGTGTGTGTGTGTGTGTGTGTGTGTGTGTGTGTGTGTGTGTGAAATATAATTACCCAAGTTTTACTGCATGTGTGTGTGGCCATAACTCACGTGTGTGTGTTTATCAATAACAGCGTGTTGTGCTAATACAAGGAAATTGCAAAACTTATAAAGGGAGTGACATATGCATTCTCTCAGCCTCCCCTCGCCCCACCCCCCACACTCTTCCCTCTCCTTGTCTTCTCCACTCTACACCTTGCCCCTCCCAGTCCCACCCACCCCTTCTCTCTCTCCTTTCTCCATTCCTCTATGCGCCCCCTCTCGCCTCTACGTCTTCCTTCTCCCCTGGAGCCACTTCCTTCAGGCTCCCCTCTTCACTTCCCTTCCCTCGCTACTCCCCTACCCATATTCTCCTCCCTCTTCCCCATCTCTCCCCTACCCATCTCCTCCTTCCTCTTCCCCTCCTCTCCCCTACCCATCTCCTCCTTCTTCCTCTTCCCCACCCCTCTCCTACCCATCTCCTCCTCCTCCTCCCTCTTACCTCTTTCGTCCTTTCATTCCTTCTCCCTTCATTATTATTCTCGTAACCAAACAAATACAAATAGACATTACACATCCAACTCACCTCTCTCTCTCTCTCTCTCTCTCTCTCTCTCTCTCTCTCTCTCTCTCTCTCGTGTGTAAGAGTACAATTTTTTCCCCGTGTTGGACTGCTTTTCTGTTTAAATACAAAAGCAATCATATTTACGTGTTAGTGTGTCATTGTGTGTGTGTGTGTGTGTGTGTGTGTGTGTGTGTGTGTGTGTGTGTGTGTGTGTGTGTGTGTGTGTGTTTCAGTGCATGTATCCTGAGGGGGCAACGGGTCTGCAACACTTCCTAACTACTTCCTGTTGCACATATTGCAAGAGACAGTAGTGGTAGTTGTAGTAGTGGTAGTGAGAGAGAAAGTATGTACTGCGACAAGATATATATAGATATAGATATATATATATATATATATATATATATATATATATATATATATATATATATATATATATATATTTAATTGTGTTTCTGGTATTAATGTGTTCGAATGGTAGTTGTGGTGGTAGTGGTTAATGTAGTGCTAGGTGTGCTAGTGGTAGCAGTGATGGTAATAATGTTGTTTGTGGTAGTAGTAGTAGTAGTAGTAGTTGTTTTGGTAGTAGTGATGGAGCTGGTACTTGGGCTAGTAGTTTGGCAGTAGTGGTAGTCGTGATGCTAGTAGTAGTAGTTGTAGTGGTAGCAGTGGTAGTAGTAGTAGCAGTGAGAGGAAAGTACATTAGTTTTAGGTTAAGTTAATACATACATAAAATCTTTGAATGGCAAGGAGGCATCAACCACTCCTTATCAGTTTCTCAGGAATCACCATTTTCTTATACATAAAAAAAATCCATATTTATTTATTTATTTACTGTGGCCTCTGTATCACAATTTTTACACATGCATTGGGTCTGGATCTGGGAAAAATTAATTCGGTTTTTGCCTCAGGTCAACCAAAATTTACGGTCACCAGTTGAGGTCAAAGGTCAAGGTCATCATTTGAGGTTAGAGTTCAGGGTCAGGTGTTATCTTGTGAATGCCTGATTTATATAGAGAAGAGATAGGACATGTGGTACGTTATGTGTGTGTGTGTGTGTGTGTGTGTGTGTGTGTGTGTGTGTGTGTGTGTGTGTGTGTGTGTGTGTGTGTGTGTGTGTGTGTGTGTGTGCGTGTGGAGTCTCTCAGTAGATAGGTAGATAGATAAATAGACGGATAGATGGAAAGTGATAGATAGATGGAGATATAGAGATAGAGAGAGATAGCGAGAAATAGTTAGATAGATGAATAGACAGAAGGGTGGAAAAAGATAGATAAATAGACAGATGGATAGATAGAGGTATAGAGATGGAAAGAGATAGATGGATAGATATACTGCATTATCGACTGGTATTTTGTATGCTGGCGTTATTATGTGGTAACGGTAATTGTGGTAATTTTAGTATTTATGGGTTATGATAGCGGCAGTGATGTTGGAAGCAGTTATTTTGGAGGTGAGTTCATTTGGGTATAAAGCACATAAAATATATACCGTATTGTCCACTGGTGTGTGTGTGTGTTTGTGTGTGTGTGTGTGTGTGTGTGTGTGTGTGTGTGTGTGTGTGTGTGTGTGTGTGTGTGTGTGTGTGTGTGTGTGTGTGTGTGTGTGTGTGTGTGTGTGTGTGTGTGTGAGAGAGAGAGAGAGAGAGAGAGAGAGAGAGGGGGAAGCAAATATTATCTCTTTCAGTGTGTGTGTGTGTGTGTGTGTGTGTGTGTGTGTGTGTGTGTGTGTGTGTGTGTGTATTACTGATATCTGCGTTTTCTTTCATCATCATTGTTCCCTTCTAAAAACAAAAACTGCATTGGCGTGGTGAGAGTCTATTGTTTATACTTTTCCGGAACGTGAGGCGAACCCGAGACGATCCTTCTGTTTACAGTTACGATACTTGGGGAATGTAGGAATTTCTTTGTACGATATTTGAGTGACAGGCGAATTTTCCTCTACGATACCTGAATGATACCTCTCTTTCTTGTGCAATATTTAGATAACATGCGAGTTTTCTGATGCGATATTTGAGTGATAGGTGAATTTTGCGATACCTATGTGATATTTTTACGATATTTTAATAACAGATTTTTAAAAGAGATACTTGAGTGCCTTTAGTTATCTCTTCTCTCGTTCTTTATGCGATATCCGATACGATCCTATTGCTAATTACTACGATACTTGGATAACGCAGGGATTTCTGTATACGATAATTGAATTACAGGTGACTTTCTCTCTACGATACCTGTGCGATAATCTTTACATGCAATACTTAGGTAACATGTAACTTTAGTAATGCGATATTTGAATTTTGCCATCTTCTTATATGTCGCGTTTTTTATGCGATATCCGATACGATCCTATTGCTAATTATTACGATACATCAGAACCTATATGAGACGATTGCTCTTTTCTTTTATTTAGTCTTCCTTCTGCTGGTTCCTCTTCCTTCCACCCATGCTTTCTTCTTCGTGTCTTCTTTTTCTCCTCATTTCTTGTCATTCCTTCACTCTTTCTCGTTTAAATTTTCTTTCCTTCCTTCCTTCCTTTCTTCCTTCCTCGCTCCCTCCCTCCTTTCCTCTCTTCCTTCCTTCCTTCCCTTCTCGATCCTCCCTCCGTTCCTCTCTTCCTTCGTTCCTTCCTTCCTCTCACCATACTTCCTTTTCTCCCTCCTTCCCTTCCTTCGTTCCTCTCATCCTTCCTTCCTTCCTTCCACAGTTTCCTCACGTTCAGAAACTAGAACAAACAAACACAGCAAATTATAGTGTTTTTCCTATTCACACTTTCCCATAAATTTTCCTACAATTGTTATATTTCAAAAATCATCGTATTTTTTCGTATTTTTCATGCCTGATCGTATATTGGGGTAGAGGTGGGTGGGAGAGAGCTTTAGTTATGCAGAGACAAATAGTATCATAATCTCTCTCTCTCTCTCTCTCTCTCTCTCTCTCTCTATTTTCCACCCTGCCCTCATTCATAATACTTAATTTCCTACCAAGCCTGTTTGCCTTCTTCTCCAACTGCTTATCTCCCTGCTGTCCTGCCTTTATACATCCACCTTCCCTGCTTCTCTGCCTTGTATACTTCTTCCCTGCCTACTTACCTACCTGCCTGACTTCTTATCAGCCTCAGTAACGGCATACCTCTCTTCCTCCCTCATTTTCGTCTTATCTGCATTTCCATCCCCGTCCCTACTTCTTGCTTACTTACCTACCTACCTCCGTTCATCCTTCCCTGTTGCATTTCCATCCCCGTCCCTACTTCTTGCTAACCTACCTACCTACCTCCCTTCATCCTTCCCTGCTGCATTTCCATCCCCCTCCCTACTTCTTGCTTACCTACCTACCTACCACTCTTCATCTTTCCCTGCTGCATTTCCATCCCCTTCCCTACTTCTTGCTTACCTACCTTCCTACCACCCTTCATCTTTCCCTGCTGCATTTCCATCCCCTTCCCTACTTCTTTCTTACCTACATACCTACCTCCCTTCATCCTTCCCTGCCTACCTTCCTTCATACCTTCCGGCGAGGCCTTACAAAGTGTGTCAGATGGCCTGGATGCATGTGACATTTTCAGTTCTGCCAAATCAACATTTTCAGACGAAGGTTTACGAGTTCCTTTATTTTTTTTCCCTTGTCGAGGCAAATTAAGGAAAATTGTACGTCATTACTGGGACATTATGTTGATCTGGCAGGAGAACTGAAAATTTCACTGGTTTCTAGGCCATCTGAGAGACTTTGTAAGACCTCGTTTTAAAAATTACTCTTTGTAAATAACAATACTGTACATATATCTTACGTGAGCCATTTTTTACAGAAACGATTGTTGTAACCCCTATAATAAAAATTATTTAAAATACATCGTTACTAATGAATGCACTCGGACAACCAATCAGCTGTCAGATTTCAAAAGCTTAAGGCTGATCTCTCCTCAAATGAGATTGTCCCTGCCTCTCCGCTCACCTCTCTTCCTATCTCTTTCTCCTCCCGCCTTCTTGTTTTTCTCTCCTTACTGTAACTTAATCTCTTTGTTTTTATATGACGGAACTGGGCCACTCCCACAACGTCAGCACTAATTTGTTGTTGCGTGACCTTCGACGAGCCTTAGTTATGAGGCAGAAATGAATCTCCTTGGTTACCATTCAAACAGATCCCCTTTTCCGGGTACACTTAGTTGTGAAATGAACTGGAGAGGGATAGGAACGTTCATTGGGTTAAAAACAAACGTGCCATACCCACCTACCCAACTACCTACCTATATACCTACCTACCTACCTTCCTGTATATATTTACCTTCCTGCCTACCTACCAACCTTCTTATCTAAATACTTACCTACCTACCTTCCTACCTTCCTATCTGTATACTTACCTACCTACCTATCCATCTTCCTTCCTATCTATATACTTACCTACCTACCTGCTTATCTACCTACCTACCTATCTGTATACTTACCTACCTACCTACCTTTCTACCTTCCTACCCATATACTTACATACCTACCTCCTTGACTCCCTGTATACTTCCCTTTCTCCTTGTCCTTGCATGCCTGCCATAACACACCTCTCCCTTCCTACCTGTCTGCCTGCCTGGATGCCCATATCCCTGCCTACCTTCTTTCTTCACTGTAGTTTACTTGCCATCCTTCTTACTTTCCTGTCTCTCTCCATTCCTCCATCTTACCTCCTTACCTACAATATTACCTTCCTATTTTCCTATCACCATCTTACCTGCCTGCATTTCTCGCTGTCTGCCTTCCGACCCCCCAGCCTGCATACCTACCTCTTTCCCTGCCTATCTCCCTGCCTGTCTCCTTCTCTGCCTACCCCCTGCCTAACTCGTGGTGGTGACAGGCTTGCGGCTACACGGCGACCAGGAGCATTTCAACACAACTCGAAAAAAATTTGAGATGGATAACTTGTGTTGCTTTTCGAATATATTTTATGCATGTAAGAGAGAAAGCGTGGACGTGCATGCCCGCGTGAGTGCGTGTGCGTGTGTGTGTGTGTGTGTGTGTGTGTGTGTGTGTGTGTGTGTGTGTGTGTGTGTGTGTGGGTGTGTGTGGGTGTGGGTGGGTGTGAGGGTTTGATTGATTGATTGACTGAGTGACTGATTGTATTGCCGTGTGTGTGGGTTGGTGTGGGTGTAGGGGGTGATGTTGCTGCGTGTGTGTGTGTGTGTGTGTGTGTGTGTGTGTGTGTGTGTGTGTGTGTGTGCAAACCTTGGACAAAATGTGTCCTTGTGTATTAGTGCATGTTTCTGAATGGCCGCATATTGGTGCACGAGAAAGAATTAAACTTACTGTCCTCTGCAACTTCAGTAATTCGTGTTCTTCTTATCCACTCTTCTTATAGAGGTTTTAAATGTCAGGGGCGATACATGGGTTCAGAACTTGGTCGATTCATTCACATTGCTCCGTATCTATTTGTGGTCAGATGCTTTAATTTCGGAAAGGGTGGCCACAAACAAATCGCCTCCATGTCACCCTTTCCTCCGCCATCAGGCTGCCCTTTCTTCAACTCACAAATCCCCTCTTTCATATACCTCTCCACCCCAGCCCTCCATCTCATTCTCGGTCTCCCCCTTCCCCTCTCCTCTCTACCACACTCAGACACTCTTCTAGTTAGTCTCTCGTTCTCCATTTTATCCAGTAATTTCCAGCATGTCAAAAAATGCGACTGAAAGGAGACGTGAGTCATAAAACTGTTCCTGATGAAATTCGAAGTATGTTGCAAGCAGTCCCGTAGCTCACAAGACATAAAGAAAGTGGAGGATGAGGGAAACAGTACAGTACTAGGATATTCATCTTATTCATCTACTAATCATGTGTCTTAAGAGATAAAACAGAAAAACATGCTTCTGTTCTACCTATGTGTTTGACAATTGGGAGTAGTTATGATGATGATGATGATGATGATGATGATGTTGATGAGTATTAGGAGAAAGATGTTGGCAGAGATGATGAAGATGAGGAGGAGGAGGAGGAGGAAGAAGAAGGGAGGATGGCGATGATAATGACGAGTAGGAGGAAGATAAAGATAATGATGATGATGATGATGATGATGAATAGGAGGACAATGGTGGGAGTTGTGATGGTGATGATTAGGAGGAGGAGGAGGAGTAGTATGGTGATGATGATGACGAGCATAAGGAAGCAAATGATGATGATGTTGATGAGTACGAGGAAGCAGATGATGATGTTGATGATGATGACGAGTATAAGGAAGCAAATGATGATGATGTTGATGAGTACGAGGAAGCAGATGATGATGTTGATGATGATGACGAGTATAAGGAAGCAAATGATGATGATGTTGATGAGTACGAGGAAGCAGATGATGATGATGGTGTTGATGATGATGACGACTACGAAGAAGCAGATAATGATGATGTTGATGCTGATGATGTTGATGATGATGAGTACGAGGAAGCAAATAATGATGATGGTGATGATGATGACGAGTACGAGGAAGCAGAAAATGATGATGTTGATGTTGATGATGATGTTGATGTTGATGATGATGTTGATGTTGATGTGGTCGTCGCATCAGCAAAATCGTGGGAGAAGTTCATCGTATCTGTTTTTATATATACTCTTCACACTGAGTAATTGATGTAGGTCGTTTTATTGGCTAATTTTATGGTCGTTTTATGTCTGCTCGTAACGTTAGCTTCCTGAGTCGCTGATAGGTGCCGTAATAATCGTTGTAGTGGTAGTTTTAGTGGTAGTAGAGATAGTAGTAGTAGTAGTAGTATAGGAGTAGTAGTAGCAGTGGTAGTACAGTAGTCGTATAATCACATAATTACAGTAGTATGGTAGTAATATAGTAGTAGTGGTAGTATAGTAGTAGTGGTAGTAGTATAGTAGTAGTGGTAGTGGTAGTAATGGTAGTAGTAGTAGTAGTAGTTTAGAAGTCGTATAATCTCAGAGGCTCCTGGTTTTTGGTGTAAATTCCCATAAGGTGTGTGTGTGTGTGTGTGTGTGTGTGTGTGTGTGTGTGTGTGCATGTGTGTGTGTGTGTGTGTGTGTGTGTGTGTGTGAGAGAGAGAGAGAGAGAGAGAGAGAGAGGAACATCCCAACTCAGACTTGCCTAAAAATCCCCAATTATGTTGGTCACAGTTTTCATACGTGGAAAGAGTTGTTACGTAAGGTGGGTGAGGGGCGTGGTGACGAGAGAGAGAGAGAGAGAGAGAGAGAGAGAGAGGTTAGACATTCGCACACGTAACCTCTTGGGACTAATAACGTCTAAGGAAAGTTCTATGAGAGAGAGAGAGAGAGAGAGAGAGAGAGAGAGAGAGAGAGAGAGAGAGAGAGAGAGAAGGAACAGAGATAGAAAAGGAAAATAAACAGACTGATAAACACGGAAGTAGGAAAGAATTGGGAGGTAAGTAGGCAGGTTGGTAGGTAGGTAAGTAAGTATGCAGGTTGAGTAAGAAGGACGGTAGGTAGGTAGGCAAGTGGTATGAATGCTGGTAGCCTTGGTAGGTGGGCAGGTAGGTTGACAGGGTAGAAGAGAAGTGTGTGTGTGTGTGTGTGTGTGTGTGTGTGTGTGTAAGGTAGGTAGGTAGGTAGGTGGGGTAAAAAGACAACAAGAATGTATATAGTTTTTGAAGACTGTCAGGGAAGTGAAGAGGCCTGTAAGTAAGTAGGTATGTAAGTAGGAATGTACAGTATGTAAGTAGGAGGAATGTAGGTACAGTAGGGGCAAATGTTCGCGTACTGTTTCATTTCAACTTCTCGCCTTCCTGTGCAGACTAATACAGATGTTCCTAATCTGAGAGGGACTTGGTGTGTTTCTCTTCCCATACTCGGAGATAATTCCCTTTGATCATGATGGGTAGGAGAGAGAAGTGACGAACGTGCTCTGAGTGTTGTTTTTATTTTTATTTATTTTTTTGCTGTTGTTGTTGCACTTTGTTATTTTTGTTACTGCCGCTATTGTTGTTGTTGTTTTTGTTGTTCATTAAACCAGACCTATCGACCACACGTAAGCTTCTGTTTCTATAGGATCGCATATGCAGGTAGAGGGTCGGGCTAGGGTCCTTCCTACGGGGAGGTGCAGGGAAATATGAAGGGGGTTGGCTCCTGGGTGGACGCTACAACTGCCTCTCTCCACTCAGGGTACACAACACCACCACGCGAAGGCTCCCTGTGTGATAAAACATGGCAACAGTAGGTGAATTTTTGTATCCGATTGTCACTGTACTCTATAATATTGCTTCGTTTTTTCGTCGAAGTAATATGGAAATGTTACGTAATATTCTGGAAAGTTTGTTGGATTACGATGTTATCAAGTGTGAGTGTCGGAAGTCATCGTTCAGTGTCTCATTATTAACCGTAAGGAAGTGAATTAACATTTGGAGAGAGAGAGAGAGAGAGAGAGAGAGAGAGAGAAAAAGGGGGGGAGAAATGGTAGTACGTAAAAAGCAGGTATGTAAGTAGGGTGTGTTGCATGATGTGTAGCTGAGAGAGAGAGAGAGAGAGAGAGGGAGAGAGAGAGGAAGAAATGGCAGTTCATGAAAAGCAGGTATGTAAGTATGGTGTGTAGCTAGGGAGAGAGAGAGAGAGATGGGGGGGGGGAATGGTAGTAGGTACAAAGCAGGTATGTAAGTAGGATGTGTAGCTAGGGAGAGAGAGAGAGAGAGAGAGACACACAGACAGACAGACAGACAGACAGACAGAGACAGACAGACGGGCTGACAGACAGACAGACAGACAGAGAAATGGTTGGTAGGTAGGCAGGGAGGTAGGGAGGTGATAGGTAGGAAGGGAGAATTAATGGGAGGGTGCTGAGGGCAGGGAGCAGGGTGCAGGTAGAGGGAGAGAAGAAAGGGAGGACGAAGGAAGGAGGGAACGAAGGAGGGAGGGAAAGAAAGATACAATGAAGGAGAAACAGAGGAGGGAAGGAATAAGGAAAAGAAGGCAGAAGGGAAGGAAGGTGGGAAAGAGCGAAAAAAAGGAAGAAGTGAAGGTAGCGAGGAAGGAGGGAACGTTTGAAGGAGGGAAGGAAAAAAGGGAGGGAGGAAAGAAAGGAAAAGAGACAGATTGAAGGAAGAGAGAGACGATGGAAGGGAGTCAGTGAGAGGGTAGGGAAGAAAGGAATGAGAGAGAGAAAGAATCGACGAAGGAGGAAGGAAGAGAGTTAGGGAAGAGAAAAAGGAGGGAAGGAAGAGGAGGAAGAATAGGAGAGAAAAGGACAGAGAGAAGGTGAGTGTGAGACAGGCAGACAGACAGACGGACAGAAATTTTGTGTGTGTGTGTGTGTGTGTGTGTGTGTGTGTGTGTGTGTGGTGTTGTGAAGGAGAGATGGTGCCGGAGGGAAGGAAAGGGAGAGGAGAGATCGAGGGAGAGAGTAAGGGAGGGAAAAGGGGAGAAGGAGAAATGGAGGAAGAAAAAAGGGAGAAGGGGAGATGGAGGAAGAGAAAGAGGGAGGAAAAAGGGAGGAGAAATGGAGGGAGGGAAAAGGAAGGAGGAGGGGTAAAGGGAGGGAGGATGGGAGGGAAGAAGTGCTATATGGATAAGTAAATAAAACTGAAAATGAAGAAAATAAATAAATAGAAGGAAGGAAGGACGAAAGGGAGAGAGAGAGAGAGAGAGAGAGAGAAAGTGCAGCCCTTCTCCAACCACCACTACACCGCTGTCAGTTCTAAGTCGACCCCGCCAGAGACCACACCTTCCTTCCTTCCTTCCTTCCTTCAGTCCCTCCTTCAGTCATTTGGTCCTTCGTTCACATAGTGGGTAGAAGAGGGAGAGAAGAGAGAAAAAGAAGGAGAGGTGAGATAATCTGGAAGGAAAAGGAGTGGAAGTAACAATTAAGAACTAAGGAGAAGAAGAACTAGGAAGAGAAGAAGAAGAAGAAGACTGAGAGGATGAAGTAAGAAGGAACTCTAGATAGAAGAAGGAAAGAAGAAATAAAGAAGAACAAGAAAGAAGAGGAAGAAACTGCCAAGAAGAAAAGGAAGAAGTGGAGAGAAAGAAAACTAGAAAGAAAAGGAAAGAAGAGGAAGAACAAGAGAAGGAAGAGAAAAGACGAAGAAGAGGGAAGAGATAAGAAGAGGAAGAAGAAGAAGAAGATAGGGAAGAGATACGAAGAAGAAGAGGAAGAAAAAGAGAGGGAAGAAGAAGAGGAGGAGCGAAGAAGTGTTAAGAAGTTGATAAGAAGTAGTGCACAGAGAAAGACTAGAAGAGGTGTATGTGATAATTGGTGTATGAAGAAAGACGAAAAAATATATTAGAAAAGAAAAGAGAAATAGAGAGAGAGTATAAGAAAAGAGAAAGAGAGAGAATAAGGAAGAATAAGAAGAGTGGAGGGAAGTAGGAAAGACAGAGAGAAGAAATTTGACAGAAACTTAAGAGAAATAGTAAGAAAGAAGACATTTGGAGAGAGAGAGAGAGAGAGAGGGAGAGAGAGAGAATCTAGATCGAGACAGAGATGATGGAGCAAAAACTGTGGGTGAAATAAGAAAATAATAATAATAATAATAATAATAATAACACTAAAAAATAAACTTAATAATGTGATAAAGATAAAGGAATGCAAAATGGCCACCACTAGACTACAACTACTACTACTGCTACAACTACAACTATTCCTACCAGCCTGCCCTGCTAGAGTTACGGTGAGCTACCAATATTACCTACCACAACTACCATTACTACCAACATTACCTACCACTACTACCAACATTACCTACCGCAACTACCAGTACTACCAACATTACCTACCACTACTACCAACTTTACCTACCGCAACTACCATTACTACCAACATTACCTACCACTACTACCAATATTACCTACCACAACTACCATTACTACCAACATTACCTACCACTACTACCAACATTACCTACCGCAACTACCAGTACTACCAACATTACCTACCACTACTACCAACTTTACCTACCGCAACTACCATTACTACCAACATTACCTACCACTACTACCAACATTACCTACCACTACTACCAACATTACCTACCGCAACTACCATTACTACCAACATTACCTACCACTACTACCAACGTTACCTACCGCAGCTACCAATACTACCAACATGACCTTCCACAGTTACCAATACTACCAACATTACTTACCACAACTACCGCTACTACCAACATTACCTACCACAACTACCATTACTACCAGCATTACCTACCGCAACTACCAATACTACCAACATTGCCTACCACAACTACCAGTACTATCAGCGTTACCTACCACTTCTACCATTACCACTTACATTACTTACGGTACCACAGCTACCACTACTACCAGTATTGCCTACCGCTACTAATACTTCTACCAGTATTACCTGCCACTACCACAACTACCAACATTACCTGTCACAGCTGTCAACACTACTTACCACAACTACCACTACTATTAACGTTTCCAACCACAACTATCAGTATTACCACAACTACCACCACTATCAGCATTACCTACCCACATTACCTGCCAAAACTACCACTGCTACCAACATGACCTACCACAATTACCACCACTACCACTATTTTCGCAATGTCACAAATTACCTACCACCTCCCCTGACCCGGCCTCCTCCTCCTACCAACATTTAGACGTCACTTTCTTTTTACAACCAACATTATCTTTAACCAACATTCTAGCGCAACCAAATTTACCGACCAACATTTGTGGACTGTTTTCTTTGCTACCAACATTACCTCTAACCAACATTCTGAAGACCTACCAACATTTTCAACCAACATTCATCCACTGTTTCTTTACTACCAACATTCTCTCTCTAACCAACATCCAGTATCGTGTAGTAATATTTGTACGCATTCTTTGCAAACAGCATTCTTCTCTACCAACATTATTAGTTCAGGTACCAGCATCACTAGGCACCAACATTACCACAACCACCATCCATGACCACCAACATCACCACAACTACCAACGTTGCGCCTGTCAGCATTACCACATCTGTCAATATTATCACAGCTATTACCACAACTACCAACATTATCGCCACCTTCATCACAACCACCAACATTACCACAACTACCAACACTATGAGAGTCGCCACATCTACCAACATTACCCTTCACCACCATCATAACCATCACCACAACCACCATCATAACCGTCACCATAACCACCATTACCACAACAACCACCACCATAACCATCACCACAACCACCATTACCACAACAACCACCATCATAACCATCACCACAACCACCATTACCACAACAACCACCACCATAACCATCACCACAACCACCATTACCACAACAACCACTATCATAACCATCACCACAACCGCCATTACCACAACAACCACCATCAGTAATTATCAGTATTATCTCAGCTACCAACATTACGTAAAGAGGCAGCACTATAACAATCACCACACCTACCAGCATCAGAGCGTTTACCACTGTTACCACAACTACCAACATTCCGTGAAGAACCAGAAATTTAATAATCATCACTTACCAACATTACCACAACTACCAACTCGTCCACAGCTACTAATACTGCCACAACTACCAACACTACCACAACTACCACCACTACCAAATCGACCAACACTGCCACAACTACCAGCACTACCACAACTACCAACACTACCAAATCTACCAACACTATCACATCTTCCAACACTATTACAGCCATCAGCACTACCACAACCACTACCACCACCACTCCTCTACCACAGCTACCACCACTACCACAAGCACCCTACCCAAGCCTCACGGGAAGCTGGAAAACACAGCTGTGGTAGAAAAAGCTAAATGTCCACCTTGAACAGAACACAATTACATTTAACCTCACCACATCCATGACTCTTTCTCTCTCCCTGCGATTTCTTCTTTGATAACTCTATACGGGTTTTATTCAGGGTGGGAAGATTCATTTTCTCACCACCTAATCCTTCCTCTGTCCCCTCTCTCCTCCCACTTTTCGCCTGGGTAGCAGATCCCGGTGACTTATTTGACGTGTGTGTGTGTGTGTGTGTGTGTGTGTGTGTGTGTGTGTGTGTGTGTGTAAATAGATGGAATGTGTAAATAGATAGTTGCGTGTGTAACTATGGCTAATATTTGTATACTGCCTTATGTAATTCACTTCCTCACCATCCGATCCCACCTCTGTCTCCCTCCATCTTTTTGCATCCTCACCACCTAATCTTTCCCCTGTCCCCCCTTCTTTCCTACCCAGTGTTAAGCCCCACAACCTACTGCATATCCTCCTCTCCCAGTCAGTCTCGCATGCTCGGGTGTGTGAATCAAAGGCTGCTTGTCGAATTCTGAAAAAAGGCTTCTCTCCTTTCAGTCACGCTTGTTTGTATTCGTCATTGTCTCCCGCCCACAAATTGATCCTCGAAAGTGTTGGGCCAGATTCGGCAATTGTTCTCTTCTGAAATCTCACTTCCTCACCGATTAGTTCTTCCTCTATCACCCTTCCTCCGATCTCCACAGCATTATTATTATTATTATTATTATTATTATTATTGTTGTTGTTGTTGTTGTTGTTGTTGATGATGTTATCGTTGCTATTATTGTTGTTAGTATTCCCGGTATTATTATTATTATTATTATTATCATTTGCTTCTGTCTGTAAAGCATATTCGATTTCCCGTCTGACGAAACCTCTGAACAAACTCTTCCCTAATTTTTATGTACCTATATTCCTCTTACTCTAACCTGGCCTAAAATCGGCATCTCTCCTTCGTGACTAGAGTTGTAATATTGTCTAAGACTAAAATATGATGCTAGTCACGAAGAAGCGCGGTGGAAATCTGTAGAGCTGTAGCATTGTCTTTTTCTGCCACTGAGCTATAATAAAGAAGCAGCAAAAGGACGACAATCTAGGCCAAGTTAGGGTGAAAGTGGTATAGAATATGATGCTAGTCACGAAGAAGTGCTGTGGAAATTTTGTAGAACACTAGCATTGTCTTTTTCTACCACTGAGCTACGTGAAATCTGCTACAGTGGGGCGAAAAATCTGGGCCAACTTACGATGAAACAACTATAGCAGAGCAGGTACAGGTGTAGGCAAAAATATAACTCCACTTTCCTTTCTCCTCCTCCTCCTCCTCCTCCTCCTCCTTCTCCTCCTCTTCGTCTTCCTTTTCTTCTGCTATTTATCGAACTATTATCATATACTCTTACATAATCTTCCGACGAGTTTGATGGGGCTGTGAAGATTGCATTACTTCTACTCTGTTTACATCTGTCGCATTGTCCTACTCCCTTCATTTCATAGTTCCATATCTTTCTTATTATTGCCTTACCCACCTCAAATCTTTCCTTACACATTCTTCTGTCTCCATTCCTCCCTATTCTCTCAACTCCCTTCCCTTTGCATTTTCTTTTCCTTTCCCTCCTACCCTTTTGTCCTACTCTCAGTTTTTCCGTAGGCCTTCTTTTTCTTATCAATTCTTCCCCACCTCCCATCTTTGTCCCTTCCTTTATCTCCAGTCTTCCCTTTTCTCTCAACTCTCTTCCTTCCGATTGCACTTTATTTTCCTGTCCCTCTTGCTCTTTTCTCCTACTCACTAGTTTTCCATTTTCCTTCTCTTCACATTTCTTTCCCACCTCGCTTCTCTCCTTGTCTCCTTTTCTTTATTACCCTTCTTCCCCTTTTGTGACTAGCAATATATCTTAATCTCCTGGTATAGCTAAGGATTCAGGATAGATGGCAATTTCACGCCTAGTTAAAGTGAACGGAGTATTGCAAACAAGGAGACTCATTCCTACCTCATAGCTAAGATTTTTTTCAATAACAGAGTAGTGGAAGGAAAAACAAATGAATAAAAAAAAAAGATCAGATAAGTACTCAATATGTGGATGATGAAGATGCTCCATTGTGGCAAGTGGGAGTATTGGGTGAGAGAGAGACACAGAGCTATCTTTATTTTCTCTAACGTTTGGAAGTGTTGGCTGGGAGAGAGACACAGGTTAGAGCTATCTTTATTTTCTCTAACGTTTGGAAGTGTTGGGTGAGAGAGAGACACAGGTTAGAGCTATCTTTATTTTCTCTAACGTTTGGAAGTGTTGGGTGAGAGAGAGACACAGGTTAGAGCTATCTTTATTTTCACTAACGTTTGGAAGTGTTGGAGGGGAGAGAGACGCGGGTTAGAGCTATCTTTATTTTCTCTAACGTTTGGAAGTGTTCGGTGAGAGAGAGACACGGGTTAGAGCTATCTCTATTTTCTCTAACTTTTCTTAGCGACACAGAACCCAGTCTCTCTGAAGATGAGTTCTGTGTAGCCCGAAACGTTAGAGAAAATAAAGAATGGCCCAGTCCCGTCAGGTGAAGAAGCGGGGCACGATCTCAAGTCTGTGTAAATGTCAGTCACTTGTTGCCAGGGATCACATGGTTCGTTTCCCGGTCTAAATCCACATCATGTTTCCACCAAAAAAGGTTTATCTAAATAATGCTTCAAGGACAGGGTGTGGCCGGGGAAGGGGAGGGGGAGGTGGAGAGGGGAGGGATGGAGGGAATATGAAGGAAGTAGGGAGAGCAGAGGGAATATGAAGGAAGTAGGGAGAGCAGAGGAAAGATGGGAAAGGCGGGAGGAGAGAGAGAGAGAGAGAGAGACTCATCCCTTCACTACGAGACAACTTTCCATAACTGAAAGTACTATACTACTTTAACTTGGCCTAAACTTGCCATCTCTCCATCTTGAACACTGAGTTGTAACAGGAGATTATCGCTAGAATACGATGCTTGTCATGAAGAAGTGCTATGGAAAGAATGTTGAGCCGTAGCCTTGTCTTATTCTGCCACTGAGCTACGTGAAATACAGCTACAAAGGGATGAAAATCTGGACCAAGTTAAGGTGAAAGAACTAGAGCGGAGGAAAGACTAAAATATAAGAAAATCATCATCGTTTTAAAAGGGGTCATTAGAGACTTGTAACCCCTTCACTGCGAGGAGCATATTTTAACCATGTATTAAGCTGGATGACTAGTCTGGCGGTACAAAAAATACAAGATAAAAATGGAAAGTTGTCATTACAAGGAAGTGGCCTCGTGCGGTTGGTTTCACGGTGTACCCTTACCCCGTCTGAAGGTCGTCAGTGGGTGGAAAGCGTTTGAGGCACTTCTTCCACAGTTAATAGCCCGTAATTTGTTGTTCGAGTCCATGAACCTTGTTTAACAAACATGACAGTGCTTGCTTTACTCAGTGTTACAAATAGTTTGGTATATTTAATTTCTTGTTCCTGTCTTTATGAGTTTATCTGCTCACACACACACACACACACACACACACACACATATATATATATATATATATATATATATATATATATATATATATATATATATATATATATATATATAATGCATAGACGGATAAGATACAGTATATTTAAATAGATAGATGAATGGATAGATAGACAGATAGACAGAAGGTTATTGAAATCATTAACAGCTATCCCCACCCACGCGTGCGTGCGTGTGCTTGTGTGTGTGTGTGTGTGTGTGTGTGTGTGTGTGTGTGTGTGTGTGTGTGTGTGTGTGTGTGTGTGTGTGTGTGTGTGCGTGCGTGTGTGTGTGTGTGTGTGTGTGTGTGTGTGTGTGTGTGTGTGTGTGTGTGTGTGTGTGTGTGTGTGTGTGTGTGTGTGTGTGTGTGTGTGTGTGTGTGTGTGTGTGTGTGTGTGTGTGTGTGTAAATGACGCAAACCTGTCATTTTTAGTTAGATTTTTGACAAGCACTTTTATGCAAAGAAAGTAAAAACCAGAGGCAAGAGTCCAGTCACATACCAGCAGGCGCAGCGGTGCCGGGAGTGACAGTCCATTCTGCAAGGCGCACTGTGGTCATTTTTTTTTTTCAACATGCATTATGACTCACTGCATGCCGGTATTACGATAGCGTGTTACATATCTTCAGTTATTCCACAATTTTTCGTAAACGTTGCGCTTTATTTGATGCACTTTTTTATTTCGATCAGCACCCAAAGGTTTTTCTTGGTAATGGAAAATCACTATCTTGGTATTTTATTCCCTCTAATTTGCTTATAAAAATGCCACACATTCTCTACTGGACGTGTGTTGTAGTGTGGGAGACTGCTTGAGAGTAAATACTGCATGTCAACCAGTTATTTTGTACCCGTTATTTTGTCCGTTGTGTGAGGTGGGGGGGCGGGGGTTGTGGAGTGGCCCCAGGGGGTTCCCACAGACCTTTTGTGACAGTAATGTGGAGGAATGTGGCTACCGTGGGGGTGGGCCTGGGGGTCGGCTGAGGCGAGGGTGGTGGTGTATGCATGAGCATGTGTGAAAGTTAATGATGTGTATTATAGTGCATTCTGAGGGGTGGGGCGGCTGAGATGTGGACAAGGCTGACTGTAAGTACCGTAAGACCCTGTTCCAAGTCGCCTTTATATATATATATATATGTATATATATATATATATATATATATATATATATATATATATATATATATATATATATATATATATATATATATATATATATATATATATATATATATATATATATATATATATATATATATAATATATATATGTATGTATGTATGTATAAACTCTTCCTGAGCAATCCATTTTCCTTATAACACCTTGCTATCCTCATCTGTGTTATTCATATCATTTTAATATCGCCATTCTCTTCACAGAATAACATACAAAATAACAATAACTTGCCGCATCTAAAAATAAATTGCTAAGAAAAGGTGCTAGGGAACCTCCTTAACCGATGAGAACAGTCCTGAGTCTCCTTGGTAACTATACTCCGTTCCTTTTTAACTGACCCAACTGGACCACACGAATAGTAAGTGGTGGAGGCGTGAAATCAGACGAGTCTTAGCTGTGAGGTTCGGACAGCCCTAGCCAGGAAACGCCAGACGATTTTATTCAGCTGAGTGAGTCCTGGGAGCCTGAGAGTGGCCATCCCTTCACGAGAGACCTCTATGCTGAAGAAAATCGTCTGGTGATGAAGAGAATAGGGGTCGTTGTGCTGGAGGGGTTAAGGCCAGGGTGAAGGCTTTGAATAGGGTGAGATGGCAACACACACACACACACACACACACACACACACACACACACACACAAAGTTTCTCTCTCCCTCTCTCATCAATCAGTGTTCACACGTCTCAGCATTTTTTATACTTTCATCAGTCACGCTACTCCGTTTATGTGTAGGATTGCTTGCCTAGTTGGTTGGTTGCTTGTTTGATTAATTGATTCCCTGCTTGTTTGCTTGCTTGCTTGCCTGGTTGCTTGCTTGCTTGCTTGTGTGCTTGCTTGCTTGCTTGCTTGAGTGCTTGCTTGGTTGCCTGGTCGTTTGTTTGCTTGCTTGCTTACTTGCTTGTTTGCCTGCTTGTTTGCTTGATTGCTTGCCTGTTTGATCGGTTGCTTGGTTGCTGTTATAGAAAGTAGTTCATTCACTTCTTGCCTACTTGCATGCTTGCTTGCACATACAGAAAGTAGCTCATTCATTCCTTTTTGTGGAAGGAGGCTGGAATTGCAACACAGTACTGCAATATGTCAGAGTTCTTCAGTGGCAGTTAATACATTCTCACAGTGTTTTCGATATTTCACTCTATGCATATTTGAAATTTAGTATATCCAAATTTTAGCAACTCCAAGTCAAAATATTATCATGTTAGAATATTTTCATGTCTGAGTTTTACTGTTCTTAAATTATAATGTCCATATTTTCTCTATATTTACCCTTACCTAAATCATACTCTCCATTATCTCTCTAAATATACCCTCACCTATATCATACTCTCCACTGTCTCTGTATATATACCCTCACCTAAATCATACTCTTCATTATCTCTCTAAATATACTCTCACCTATATCATACTCTCCATTATCTCTGTATTTACCCTCCATAACTGTATCATTTCCTGTATCAAAACTTAATGCATCTGTACATCTAAATTTGCTACAAGTCGGTCCGTACACTCGTC
>NC_137020.1:30578962-30628962 GCF_032717465.1 Coenobita brevimanus
CTGTCTTAATGATATCTATCACCCTTATTACTCCTTATTCTTACCTGTTAATTATACCTATCACCCTAATTACTCCTTACTCTTACCCGTCCTAATTATACCTATCACCCTAATTACGTCGTATTCTTACCTGTCTTAATTACACCTGTCACCCTAATTACTACTTATTCTTACCTGTCTTAATTATACCTGTCACCCTATTTATTTTCTATTAGGGTGTGGCCATGGCAGGTGTACAGCGCCTAACACCTGCACCTGTGAGGAAGGATGGAGAGGACCTACATGCTCCACGCGTAAGTACTGACTGTGGGTGTAAGTAGGTATGTAAGTATGTGGGTGTGGAGCAAGGAAAGAAGGGAGGTAGGTAAATGAGAGGGAAGGTAGGTAGGTAGGGAAGGGCGGAGGGAAGGAAGTTGGAAAGGGAGGAGATTTGCAGTGAAACAGGTAGGTTTGGTTGACAGGGAAGGAGGTACCGTAGTAGGAAAGAAAAGAAAAAAGTAGGGAAGGAAACTAAGAAAGGATAAGAAGAATAAGGAATGCTGGAGAGATGATGAGAAAGAATGTCAAGAGGTATGGAGGAAGGAAGGAAGAAGAGAAGAAAAGAAGGAAGGAAGAAAGGGAAGGAAGAAAAAATATGTAGAGGTAAATAGATGGAAGGTATGATGGGAGAAAGGAAGGAAGAAGGAAAGAGAAATAAGTAAAAAAGGAAGTATATTGGAAAGGTAAGTAGAAAGATTGCCGGGAGGGAGGAAGGTAGGGAAGAAGGGAGTAAGAGAGGAAAAGAAGAAAGTAGAAATAGTGGAGGGATGAAGGGAAGAATGCTGGGAGGTATGAAGACAGGGAGGTAGGGAGGGGTAAGTGAAAGGTAAAGAGGTAGGTAAAATAGCAGGTACAAAGACTGAAGAGGTAGGTAGGGGCAGGCAGATAGGTAGGTTGGTAGGTAGGTAGGTAAATGTGAAGGGTGGAACTGTATGTATGGTGGTAGATAGGGAGGTAGGCAGCTGAGAAGTGGTAGTTGTTTGACTGGAAAATAGTTAGGTACACAGATAGGTAAGCATATAACTAGGTAGGTAAACAGGTAGGCAGGTACAGTACAGTAGGTAGGCATATGGGTGGGTAGATAAGTAGAAAGATAAATGGATATATTAGCAGATTAGGTGAACGATAAATAAATGGGTGGATAGATAAGTAGAGGAAAAGGATAGATAGATGAAGAAACAAGTGGGAACTGGCAGAGAGTGGGAAGGCAAGTAGAAAAATAGGAAGATGGATGGATTGAAAATGAGTGGATTGATAGACAGACAGATGGATAGAAAGGTGGAAACAGGAAGAGAGGTGGGTAGACGGTAGAAAAATAGATACAATAGATAGGTGGGTGGATAATGAAGTCTGTGGTTGTGTTGGCAGGTAGGTATGATAGATTTGTGTGTGTGTATAACCCCCCCCTCTCTCTCTCTCTCTCTCTCTCTCTCTCTCCAGCTGTGTGTGTAATCTCTCTCTACCTACAGCTGTGTGTGTAATCTCTCTCTACCTACAGCTGTGTGTGTAATCTCTCTCTACCTACAGCTGTGTGTGTAATCTCTCTCTACCTACAGCTGTGTGTGTATCTCTCTCTCTACCTACAGCTGTGTGTGTAATCTCTCTCTCTCTCTCTCTCTCTCTCTCTCTCTCTGTCTCTCTCTCCCTACAGCTGTGTGTGTAATCTCTCTCTCTCTCTGCCTACAGCTGTGTGTGCACCAGGCTGTCACCAAACGCACGGGTACTGCAATGAACCAGGGGAGTGCAGGTGGGTGTTGGCATATACATTTTTTTTTTTTTACATTTTTAGTGGGTGTTGGCATATTTTTTTTACATTTTTAGTGGATGTTGCCATTTGTTTACATTTTTAGTGGGTGTTGGCATATTTTTTTCACATTTTTAGTGGGTGTTGGTATATATTTTTGCATTTTTTGTGGGTGTTGGCATATTTTACATTTTCAGTGGGTGTTGGCATATTTTTTTTACATTTTTACTGGGTGTTGGCATATATATATTTTTTTTTATCTTTTTAGTGGGTGTTGGCATATATATATATTTTTTTACCTTTTTAGTGGGTGTTGTCTTTTTTTTTTTTTTTTTAGTGGGTGTTGGCATATATATTTTTTTTTACATTTTTAGTGGGTGTTGGCATTTTTTTACGTATATATTTATTGAGCAGAATGATGGACTTAAATGCTGAGGAAGAGATACCTAAAATCAAGAGCCATTGTTTTGAGTACAAGTGGACACATTGCATTTGAAAGACTGGAGATCGTAGTCAGGAGGAAAGGCGAAAAAAGGAAGACTGAAGAACTGAACTGAATACGAAGGAAGAGAGTCATAAGAACAGTGTTTGTGTATGGTGAATGGTGATAATAAATACAGCAGTGGCATGGAGAGAGAGAGAGAGAGAAGGGAGGATGAAAGGTGATGGTGGTGGTGGTGGTGGTTGTGGTGGTGGTGGGAGGTGTGGTTGGGGAAGGCATAATGAGATTCACTGTAGAGGTGAGTGATGAAGTAATTATAAGAGAGGTGGTGAAAGTGTGGTTAGGCCAGGTGTGGGAAGGTGACAGGTGTGCAGGTATGAAGAGTACTTAATAATGACACGTGTTAGAGACTGCATGTGTGGAAAAGCATATATATTCCCAGTTTCATGTGATAATGGGTGACAGGTGTGAGTTAGTACAGGTGTTTGAGATTGATAGGTGTGGTACGTGGATGTGACGGTGACAGGTGTGGATGGTTGACGGATAAATGATAGCGACAGGTGTTTTGAGATTTGTGGTGCGGGTAATTGCAGGTGTTTGGGCTTGATGGGAGTGGTGATGAGGGATGAGGCAGAAGTGTGTGTGTGTGTGTGTGTGTGTGTGTGTGTGTGTGTGTGTGTGTGTGTGTGTGTGTGTGTGTGTGTGTGTGTGTGATAAACTTGAGGGAGATGAGTTGATATGAGGACAACAGTTGCCATCTGAAGGAAGTGACGAAAGAGAGAGAGGGGGGGGAGGCAAAGAGAGAGAGAGAGTAATTAAGGCAATCAAGGTAATTATTTCAAGGTCACATGCCTTCATAACAGATTCTTTTCACTAAACCGATTAACCGGATTTTGATAATTACCTCTTCTGACGTTTATTTTAGCTGCTATTATATATATATATATATATATATATATATATATATATATATATATATATATATATATGTATATCGTGTGTGTGTGTGTGTGTGTGTGTGTGTGTGTGTGTGTGTGTGTATGCTGTAAGTTATGAGAGGTCAGAGACTTTGAGTCTTGGAAAGTTGGGTGGGTGCAGGTTATGCATGGTGAAGGGTAAGGTAAAGGTAAAGATGGGGACAGACCTCATAAGGCACTTAGCTACGATGCTTGTCTTTGTAACTTGGCCCATGGCAGGTTATTCACAACTGTCGGGAAACAAATGTCATTGCATTATCCAGGTTAGCACACTTACCTCACCTTGATGTTACCTTAGGTATTCATTTTGCCTGCCAGCCCACCAAGTTTGGATGGATATCTGTATGGAATATTTCAGATCGGATGAGTTCAGATGACACATGTATCAGGTGTATAATGAAGGTGTTTACAGGTGTGAGATGGAGTGATGCTACGACTAATAAAAACAGACAGGTAGAAAAGATGTTTGCAGGCGTGTAATTATAATTACTACAAGTCTGAGGTTGTGGAACACGTGTGATGGGGGAAATGACATAAACTTGAGTGATGAAGGGACAGGTTTATGTAAACGATCTTTTGCAAGTTTAACCCATTTGCTCCCAGTGTTCTCAATATAAGACGGAACTGGGCATTTTCAAAGTTTAATAAAGAAGGGAACCCCGGGGTAGGGACCTATGAGCTTCTCGACCATGAGCCGACAGTCAGAGGGCAGTACGCCTAGCACCCTTCCAGCAAAATCTCTCCCACAGGAACTCTAGGAGCTAATGGGTTAAGGTTGAGTGGCATCATGGACAGGTGTGTCAGTGAATTCTCACTACAGGTACAGTATATGAGGAACAGACATATGATAAAGGACAGGTGTGTAATTACATTTTCTCCACAGGTGTGAGGTTGGGTGGTGGGGTGACACGTGTGAACTGTGCTTCCCATACCCAGGCTGTGAACACGGTACCTGTAGCGAGCCCTGGGAGTGTACCTGTCAACCCGGATGGACTGGTTTGCTATGTGACACACGTGAGTAGTGGAGTAGTGGAGGGTAAGGCAAGAAGATAAGGGAGGTGAAAGGGGGAGGAGAGGCAGAAGTAAGGAAGAAAGGAAGGAAGGAAGAGAAGAACTGGGGGATAGGTAGACAATGCGTGGAAGTCAGGAAGGCAGATAGAGAAAATACGAGAAAGACAGGAAGGCAGGATGGTAGTAAGGCTTGTGCGCATGATGGAGGGAAGGCAGGGAGGCAGGGGGAATAAGAAGGAAGGAGAGACAAAGGAGGGAAGTAGAGAAGATCAGAGTTGATGCCTACCTGTGAATCAAGGTGGACTGATCTGCTCTGTGATACGTTCGAGTAGTAGAGGTGAGGGTAAGAGGGTGGTAGGGAGGGAAAGAGGAAGGAAAGGAAAAGGAAAAGAGGAAGACAGGGAGGGAGGAACAACAAGAGGGAGTTAGGGATGGACAGGGGAGGAAAGGAGAACAAAATGAGACACAGGAGGTTGGGAGGTGTAAGAGGAAGGAGTGAAGGCGGAGGGAGGAAGAAGTTAAAGTAGAAATTAAAACAGTGACTGAATTCCCACAGTTTCATATGCAATCGATTTCGTCACTATACCAGCATCCAACGAGACGTGTTAGCCAATTATGCTTATGTATGGGTGTTGGCTGGGCGTCACCTTGGTTGTATGGGTGGGTGCACATGACAGGTAAAGTTTGCTACACAAGAACAATGGTGCCAAGGATAACAATAGTGCCAAAGCCTGTCAGAGGAGAGAAAAATGACTCTCCTCCCTGCCCAGTATCGTAGGAGTACCGTATGTGCCCTTTTAACTATTTTAGGACAAGGACGCCAAGTTTCATTTTATTTTTGCTACTTGCACTGTACCTCCAGAAGAAGTTATGCAGCCAAGGAGAGACCCCTTGTTATGGAGTTAATGAAAGCTGTATTTGACGACTCCAGTTCCAAAGCTCACTCCCAAGCTCAGTAAAATCGTCTAGAGGCATATATATATATATATATATATATATATATATATATATATATATATATATAGATGGATAGATAGATAGATACATGTATATAAATTCAGGTATATTAAGAGTGTATTAAATTGCTTTATTAATGGCACACATTATTTCATGGAGTGTCTAGAATAAAATAATAATGTCCTCCCACTTCAATATTGTGTGAGTACGAGCAGAGTGTACCTTGTTTTAATTATATTTCGCCGCCTCGAAGCTTAGCAGATATGAGGGTATTCTGAATTATTGTAACTGTGTTATATTTTACTCCCTTGCGTACCTAAAATATATCCTTGAGTGCCTTAGTCATCTGATGGGAGTTAATATTATCTACTTATGATTTAGACTATCTGTCCTGCCTTATGTCTTAACCTTTGTTGGTACACTTCACCTTCAGTTCGTTGACTAGTGCTGGTGCACCTCGTGGAAAAATTAGCACATTTATATGCCGGTTATTGTAGGAGCAGCTGCAGGTAGACCAGTAGCTGATGTGGCACATGTGACTCACTTCGTAGTGCCCCTTTTTATAGTAATAGCCTACTCCCATCCATAAATGTAAATCTGATGGGTAAAAAAAATAAATCAAATCTTATCAGCTTTGCAGTGGAAGTAACCTGCATGTTTCCAAGCCCCAAGGATTACATGCACCTTAGATTGGCCCTTTGTCTTGTACTTTAGAACTCAGAACTAATATACAGTAATTTACGCCGTAGCTCCTGACGATTTTATTCACACGAGAAAATCCATATGCGGCAAAAGGGTGAGGAGCCATGGTCCCAAGAGCATTAATGTTTATGTCTAATCTCATGGCTTTTTTTTTTTTTCTGTTTCAGCTGCTGAGGTGGGAGCAGTAGGTGGCAAATTTGAGAGAAGAGCCGAAAGTAGACTTGACGAGGACGAGGCAGAGGAGAACAGCGAGGTAGGGGAAGGACAGGGTGAAGCAAGGGGCAGGGACCAGTGTGGGAGGGACAGAAACCCTTGCCTGAACGGGGGGACCTGTCGCAACTCAACCTGTGTATGTCCTCCTCTCTTTACGGGGAGACGTTGTGACTATTTGGCTCCTAGACCCTCTCTGCTGATTCGCCGTCCCCAACGCAAGCTAGGAGAAACAGGGAGAGGCAGGGAGGAAGGCAGAAGGGGAGGCAGGAGAGGCCAGGAGGAGAGAAGAGCAGCGATAAGGAGGGAGGGGAAGACTGAAGAAGGAAGGGATGGGATACAGGGGCCGAGGGTGCGCCAGGGAGATGAGAGGAGAGGGAAGGCAAAGGAACGGAAGAACCTAAGGAGACCGCTGGAACGGAATGTTGGAGGAAGACAGGAGGGAAACCTTGGAGGGAAACGAGAAGAAGAGAGAGAAGCACAAGAGGGGGAACTTGAAGAGGCAAAAGTAGGGGAGAGAAGAATAATCAGTAAGAATATTAAACAGGTGGAAGACGAAGGCGAAGAAAACAGAGAAGAAGAAAGAAATGAAGGGAAAGAGGAAGAGACTGTGGATGAAAAGAAACAGGAAGAGGAGGACTGGAAGGCTGAAAGGAGACGACTGCTTCAGAAACACGCCAGAATCACCTTCCGTCAGCCCACCTTGGTCGGGACGGGTCAGAACGGGTCAGATAACAGAGCAGGGAAGCCACTTACTCTAGGGGAACGACAGCTGTTGCCCCTACCTGTTGTCTTGCCCCGTCCCTCGACCCACTTGCCAGCCAATGGTCTCACTGCCCAGGGTCAGGCGATATTTGGTCCTGAAATAGTAGGTAAGAATGGTCAAGAGGATGTAACCGTTGGGGAACAAGACGGCGAGGCAGTTCCCTCAGGTCAGGATTCCCCGAATAGTAACCTCATCCGACGCCACCAGAACCGACAGGATTCCGTCCGCCCGCGTTTCATCCAGGTCCTCAACTCACAACATCGCCCGATTTTAGTCAGCGCCCATGCCCAGGCCCTCCCCGACCACCACCCACTCTCCTCCGCCCGTAAATCCGACTCCGACACCCCCACAAGCACACCCACACCCACCGACGCCCCTACTTCCACTCCTTTGCCCAGTCTCGCTCAAAGGAACGGTTCTGTCTCCGTGCAGACTTCATCCTCTAAGGTCATCCATAGTCAAAAGCTGGCCATTTCATCTACCACGCCTTTCACACCATCACACAAGCCAGTCCAAAGCCCACCAAGTTCAAGCCCCAGCACGCCCACTTGGCCCCAAAGTACATCCAGTTTCACTCATAGGAGTGGTTCGAATCCCAGTCCCTCCAGCCTCACACACAGAAGCACTCCCGCCCCACGTCTCATTCAGATCACCACCCCTACTTCACCTCCCTCCCAAAATTCACCTTCTCCCCCTACTAGGAAGAGTTCCAGCCTATTTTCTGCCCGAAGTTCTTCTAGCTCAGCCCTCGCATCCAATCCATTCCACAGACTTCGGCCGCAGATACAGCAGGCCCCACTCGTAGCTTCCCACAGAAGTTTTCTCCCTCCCCAGCAGGTTCCTAGCCCACCCACAGTTGCCCACAGTAATAATCCAGCCCAGAACGTAGCCCTTGATGCATCTGGTATAGCCTTCCTTTCCACATCTACCCACAGAAGTAGCCCCAGTCCACAGCAGCATACCCCCACACCCGCCAGACCCACACCCAACCCACGACCTGTGAGACCAGCCGCACCCAGGCCCACGCCCACTCCCACGCCCACGCCCGTTCTTTGGTCTCGCGTGGACAGAACAGTGTGGCCTCTTGTGACAGAGAATACAGGGGAGAGAAGGGGTGGCAGAGTGGAAGGACGTACTCTGAGACCAAGGCCAAATGTAGGGGAACATGTTGACAGGTTTGGCGAAGAGGCGGGTGGCAGGGTTGAGGCACATCGGCAGGAGCAATGGCAGGGCAGCTTCTTCAGTGTGGGTGGCAGGGTAGATGTAGAGGAGCCTAGGATACCGCAGGGGAGCAGGGTGGTGAGGAGAGGACAAGACGGCAGGGTGGAAATAGGGAGACAGGTAGTTGTTGGGCAGGGGAGTTATTCTGATGACAGGGGACAGGGTGACTTGGTGGAGTTTGCTAGTCCATCTGGCAGGGTACAGATCGTACAGGGAGGCAGGGGAGAGGCGAGGGAAGCGAGGGTTGAGGGAAGGGAACTTGTAGGTAGATTTTCAGGACAGGTGAGAAGGATTGATCAGGATTTTGTAGCTGAACCAGAAACCCGAATAGACGCAGTGGATAGGTATGATGTAGGAGGAATAGACAGGATAGGAGTAGTCGACAGGTACGATATTGAAGGGTTAGGTAGGGGAGAGGCAGGGGCACAGGTGGATAGCTATGACGTGGGAGGGATAGGTATAGATGAAGCAGGAGAGGAGAAGAGTTTCTACAAGGAAAATGAAGATGGAAGGGTACACATTGGAGACGTCAGCAGAGTGGATGATGAGGCTCCACACAGGGAGATTTTTGACGCCTTCATAGAACTGAAAAAAGTATAATCTGTAAAAAGGTAAATAATGATAGGAAACTATACGTAAATTACACCCACTCTCGTCAAAATGTAAGTTAGAAATCTGTTAATGTTGTAATTGTTAGTTTTAACCCCCTAAGCTTAGAGGCGTCTTTTTAATTTTATTTTTGGCCAATGCTTAAGTGAGACGTCCCTGGGCTTCAGGGGTTAAGCACAGACACATGGAACGCATTTTGATAAGTTCTGTAAATAGTATTAGTTAAAGGTTTCAGGCACACATTCATATATATATATATATATATATATATATATATATATATATATATATATATATATATATATATATATATTAATGAATTTCCATTGTGTTACAGACATGCAGTTACAATTGTACATTCATGAATCACCATTGTTTTGTATAATATTGTGGTTTAAAAGTTTTCACACACACACACACACACACACACACACACACACACTGCAGTTTCACAGATCTCTATTGTTGATACTGTCATGGCTTAAGTTTCACACACACACACACACACACATACACACACACACCTGCACATATCACTTAGCATAAGTATACCTTAGGAAGCACTCAGCTGGGAAGGAAGGCAAGAGAAGCTTTACACTGGTGGCCAAGCTTTAGTGACAGTGTGGTGGAATTAGAAATTGAAATAGATGATAAAAGAATTACATAGTGATTGAAAATAATTTAGAGAGGGATGAAAAAATTATAGAGGAAAAATCAGTTGATAGAGAAATATTATTACTGTGAGAGTGAAAAGCAAATTGTAGAGTGAAAAAGGATATAGCCAGAAGGTGAAAAACAATATGTAGAAAGACAGTAATTAAAACAGGATGAAAGTATGGAGAGTAAGTGGAAAAATTATACTAATTTAAAAACAATGATAGAGGTGAACCTGTGTAGTTTGAAAGTAATACATTGTAGAGCGAAATAAAAGCAATTAGGAGAGATTTGAAATGTGCAACAGTGAGGTAGAACATGGAATAACTGAAAAAAAGGGTGAATTATGAAAATGTTAAATGGAAATGAAATAATTGTGAGAAAAACGATATAAACAAATGAAAATGTGCACTTACTGTGTAGACAATGAGGTGATAAACAGAAAAACAGTGAGGCTGAAATGTGCAGTTACAAATGTGGGAATAAGTATGATGATGATGATTAAAGCAGATAAAAAAAATGTAGGGTGAGGACAACAGCCACTGACTAAAAACCAAAACTGTGATATTGTGCAAGAATTTTGAGTGACAGTTACTGATCATCAACTAACATTTTGAGAAACTGGAGGTTGATCCAAACTGTAGTGCTGGATATAAGTGACTATACTCTTTTGACTATAACTTGGCCTAAAATTGCCATCTCTCCACCTTTACTGAGAGTTTCAACAATATATTAATATAAAATAAAGCGCTAGTCGCAAAGTATTTTGAAATTGATGTAGAGCTGTTGTACCGTCTTCCTTAGCCATCGGGTTACGTGAAATAAGCCGCAAAAGGGTGAAAATCTGGGCCAAGTTATGATGAAAAGAGTATAATCAGTCGGACTCTGAAACTGAATGTAAAACAAAAAAGAAAAAACAAACTAGAACTTAAACTATGACTTACACCTACCAATGTACTTAATGTGATGATATAATGGTAATAAATCAATGAACAGTAAGGCCATATTGTTTAAACTGATGGCTATGTGACGGTGACAGTAAGATTAGAAACTGGTTGATCAGTGTGGTGGGAAAGTTCTTTGAAGATGTTGAAAAAAATGGTACCATGACTGATACTAGGTCGAAAGCATGGTTAAAAAAAAAAAATGATACCATGACTGATGCTAGGTCAAAAGCATGGTTGAGCAGTTAATGGAAAATTAGGAATGAAAATGGTGAACGTTCTTGGGAAAAATAAAACTGTATGACGGAATTGTGGTGAACTGTTAATTTATTTTGGAAGGAAAGCTTTGCGAGAGGGGGGAAATAATATGTGTCGAATATTTGAGAGAGATGTTGAGAATACACTGTCAGGATGATATCAGGCACCTATTCCTCTTCTGTTAATTCTGTATATGGCACAGTAATATTCTCATGTTCGTTTTTAATGGACGCACTGACAGTGTAAATGACATATGAGAATGATGAGGCTTCTTGTGTTATATATAAGGAAGTGCTTGGGAATCTGGAGAGAGAGAGAGAGAGAGAGAGAGAGAGAGAGAGAGAGAGAGAGAGAATTAGTCTCCATTTTCTACAGTTAAACGGTTGAAATATTAGTCTCCCTGCACATGTATACTGTTTTAGTAGTAAGATTTGTGTATACAAGAAACCAATCTTCCCACAGAAAGTAAATCTGACGTATTCTGTTGCATTTCAAGAGTTTGGAACATGTAAAAAATTCCTATATATGTAACGCATGTTCTGAAATACAAATGAATACAGTATTAGGATTTGTCTTTCATTTCATATTCCCGCCCTCATTCAAAATAAAACATATCTTTTCAGATCGATTGTTTTGTGAAGAGCACTAGACGACTTTATTATGATATTCCGACGAAGGTATAAGAGAGAGAGAGAGAGAGAGAGAGAGAGAGAGATCAGTTTCACTATACCACCATTAGCGGGGGTGGGGGACCGAAGGCAGAAACACCTACGAATTTTTAGGTAATACACCCTTCTTCGGCACCAGAAGCTAAAATAAGTAAATAAAATAGAACTATGCGGAAACTTCAGGGTTATCACATGGAGATTCGCTAAAGTCGCCAAAGTATGCGGAAATGGAGCACTTTTGCAATACTTTGTGAATGGCAGACGGACAGGGCCATTCCTTACACACACCTTGACTCCTAGAAACACAGTAGGTCATACTGCCACCGTGTTGAATGGGTAGATTAAACAGCTGAGAATAATGCTACCATACAGTGCACTTCCCGAACCACTGAAGAGAAAGAGGCTTAGAATAGTGCTCATTTAATGCACCAGGCTCATTGAGACAGTTTTCGCAAAGTCCCAATCTCTCCCTAGCCTAGAGTACGATTCAAAACAGTTCATGATACAGCTGGTCACTTTTGCCCATAGCCTCTACGTCCCGGATGAGGAAATGAATAACTAGATGGCAGAAAGAATTCTGTAAGACCATACTTTTTGGCAAAGTTTGTTTTCCCTTTGTCCCACTTCATCCAGCTGGGCAAATGCTCTTTCCCTGATTGATAAGTGACCAAGAAACTCCATCCATCCATCCTTCAAATGTAAACTTGCATGGTCCACATCTGACTGCAGTGTCTTTTACCATTAAGACAGCTTACACCACCAGGTGTCTTTGTTACTGAATGTAGAATTGTCCAAAGATAATATTATACTAGTGTGAAACAGTATTTGGTGGATGCCCATGACAGGAATAATTGTTAAGAAATTGACTGGGAAGCAACGAAAACAGTTGCCATTCTGTGTTTCACAGTATCTTGCAACTACGTTAAAGGACCCAGTGACCTTTTAAATAAGCAATTTAATATCCACCAGCCACTATGATTATACATAGAGACTGCTATAATTTTAATTTGTGTAGTATTGAAGACTATAGATTCATTAAAGAATGCGCAGCCATAGCAGAAAACTGAAACATTTTATTTTGTTGTGCTTAAATCACATGAAAAACAATAACCTTGGTATAAAAAGAACAAAGTACGTGATAATGATTTATTTAGAAATATTTTTATTGACAGTGGAGATTGCATCAGCTTTTTTTTCATCAGTTTTGAATGACACCGCCTCCTTCAGCGTCGGTTTCGTTAAGTGGTGGCGTGGTAGAGCCGTCTCTCCAATTTTTCTTCGTTGGTGTAGATACCGTGGATTTCTGCCGCTGTGGTCCATCCAGAAGTGAGCTAGGTAAGAATGTGAATACGTTTATAAGTTATTCAAGCTTGCAAAATACCTGTGTTCTTGGATCGAAGTAAGGAAGATATGTGTGAGCGTCCCGGCCTCTGCTGATCTCCACCGCCATTTTACCTCCGCGGACACAACAGTACTTGGAATTCTTCACGCCACTCCCACAGCTATTTATTGCTCCTAAACACAATCATGCCCTCATGTATGCAGTTGATGTAAGTTATGTCGGTATTAAGGAGATATGTAAGAGAATATTATGCTGTAGTAGGTATTAATGAAGGAGATAATGAAGCACATGGCCGAGCTTTTTCCTAGTGAGGCATGTTGAGGCCTAAGGGAGATATGATGCTGTAACGAATTTAGGAGAAGAGAGTATGATTTCGAGTTCAGCCGTTTTGGTGAAGTAACATTACAGTATATATTGTAATGTTGGGTACTTGACATGGAAAATTGGTGTCAATATTTCGTCACTATTTTTTTTAATTGAAGGAAGTACATTCTAGTGAATTAGTAGTACCGTTTAAAGACTTTCGGAATTTAGGGTACTTTACGTGGAAAATGGGACTGAAAATATTGCAGTTTTTTTTTTTTTTTAACCCCCCCCCACGGGCTCATGTTGAGGTGTTGCAGGAAATTTGATGATCAGTAGCAACCAGGTAGAAAGGATGAGGATGAGGTAAGAGTAAACCATTACAGTATAGTCAAGGCATGGTTAAAATCAGGTACAACTTGGCCTTGCTCAGTTCTTAGAAGGCTGGGTAAAGGAGTTGATGGTCATTTTCCAGAAGCATTTCAACTCATACTCAAGTGGTTCTATATGTTTTGCGATAATGTGGTCATATGAAGGCTGGTAATGAGTACTAGCAAAATTTTCTCTTACCTCCCAGACAAGCTGAAGTCCTTCCATCTGATGGACTTTTGTTTCTGTCTCTCTCTCTCTAGTTCCAGACAGGAATTTTAAAGGAATTGTAAGCATATTTTTTGAGTGGGAAAATCATATCCCTTCAGCCCCCCCCCTCCCCGCCCCCCCTTTTTTTCCTACTTTTTTTTTTTTTTTTATCCCTTCCTGAATCAAATCATGTAGGGTTGGAACGATAAGATTTAAAATTACCCCATGGGATTGGAAGGGATAAATTCTGTCAGACAGGTCCGTCAATAGGTCTTGCAGTGCTGGCCATAAGTTTTGGGGCAAAAACACGGGAAATTTAAACATCTTTATCAAAACGAATGAAAATAATGGTAAAAATTAACTGGCTCACATGTACTTTAATATATCAAACCCATGTGTAGGATTAATTATTGTAATATAAACTCATCCAACAACCTTACCAAATCAGACCAAGCCAAACTAGACCTAATAACCGGTACAAGACAAAACTAACCTAACAACAAAACAAGCCTAACCAGCACAAAACTTAGCTTACTTACTAAAGCTAAACCAAACCTAACCTAACCAAGACAAAACTAACCTAACCTAACCAAAAAAACTAACCTGAACAACCAAACTAAACCAAGTTAAAACTAACCTAACCAAGACAGAACCTAAGTCAAGAAATGAGGAACTTTTATTGTAATACATAGCGCCGTTCAGGAACACCAAATTTGTGGATATGGTGTAATTCATGGCAGAATAATTGCATTTCTGGAATATGGGCGTCAGCTTTACGGTAGACTGTATCCATGTAGAATAATTCTGTAAGTCATGCATATCAGTTTTAAGTAAAAATATTTATTATTGCAATGCAAGTAGATTCCATGACGAGCCATGTATTTGTACTAATTCCATCTTAATATGTGCATAAAAGTTACACCACAGTAGTATTGGGAGGCTTCATGCCTTCAATTTAGGCTCCACATGCGCTACTTGTACAGTATAGCACGGTACAATTCAGTGAATTCAGTGCAGGAAGATGCTGCAAGTCTTACAACATTGAGAACACGATTTCTTGACTCTGAGGTAGTCTTCTGGAAAATTATTTACTTTTGTAGTGAGAATATTTACTCTAAACTATTTCAGCCATTCAGATTTAGAGGTGCAGGGAAGTTTGATATTGAGGGCAATGCCGTAGCTCAGTTACTTCCAGGTTTTCATCTTTTTGCATCTTATTACGTCTAGCTCACAGGGGGAGAAAAACCGCTGTGACTATGTCTTTTCTACAGTATTTCTTCATGATGAGCATAATTTTCAAGCGTTAAAGTATTAACTCAGTATTCGAGATGTAGTGATGGAAGTTTTAGGCCAGGGTAAAGAAAGAGTAATCGGGCGACAGCAGTGATCTCATGTAAACTACTGTATGGTATACAGTACTTTCCGTTTTTGAGTGATGGAAGTTTTAGGCCAGGGTAAAGATTTAGTAATCGGGCGACAGTAGTGGTCTCGTATAAACTAGGGTATACAGTACTTTTTTTTTTTTTTTTTTTTTTTTTAAATCAAAATAGGGTATTTTAAGCTTAAAATATTTCTCAGTGCATCACAGCCATTTAAAAGTCGAGGAGAAAGTCTGGATTATGTAGATCGTTGATTTAATGGTTTCTCGGACGTGGTCGCACGTATTCATCATATCCCTGATCAAGAAATTAGTATAATCATGGATTCGTGACTAAATGGTCATGAAAGCACAACTTTGACCTTTAAAGAGACGTGTTCTCGTGTGTGTGTGTGTGTGTGTGTGTGTGTGTGTGTGCGTGCGTGCGTGCGTGCGTGCGTGTGCGCGCGTATTGCTAGACACCTTAACCCCAATAAGGGGTGGCCACAAACAAATCACCTCCATGTCGCCCTGTCCCCCGCCATTTCACTGCCCTACCCCCAGCACACACCCCTATATATATATATATATACCTAGAGTAATTTACTTGGGATTTGGTTTTGTTGGCAAACGAGAAAGGACGTGACAGGTGTTGGTAAAAGAGAGGTACGCAGAAAAATGACCGAGGGAGGGATATGAAACAAGGAATGCTTGGGATCTTGTTCAGTATTATACCTTATAGGCTAGTTGCCAGAAAGTTACAAAGTCCATGAACGTCCTTTGCGATGTTACCTATCTGTTTGTTTCGATTGTTCATGAATACCTACCTAGGCTTCTTCTACTCTTTTATTGATGGACGTGTTTGTTCAAAATTATGCTTGGAATGAGAAATACTGTAAAAAGTAGTTTTTACCTGCAAAAAGCCATGTTTCCGCCCGGGATCGAACCGGGGACCTTGCGCGTGTGAGGCGCACGTGATAACCACTACACTACGGAAACTTAAGATTATGAGAAATGCAGTAATAATAAAGAGCTATTTTTCTTCTGAAGTCTCGAAAAATACCACATTAAGTAGGCTAAATAATGTGGAGGCAGGTAAGACATTGGAAGATATGTCCATGAAAGAGCGTCATAGTTACAAATTTTATATTTTACTATATGTCTGGAAGGGAAACTTTTCCGCAACTTCCTAGATGCGCACAACATACTTTTCGTAATGATGATTGGTCTTTCCTGCATTTAAGGACGATTTGCGTCTTATTATTATTTATTTATTTTTTTCGGAAATATTACCTCGAGTGTGTCGAGCAATATGCCTCCGTGGCACAATCGGTTAGCGCGTTCGGCTGTTAACCGAAAGGTTGGTGGTTCGAGCCCACCCGGGGGCGTTGCATTTTGTTTGCTCAGACTTGAATTAGAGAAAAGGATGGACAGGTGTGGGGGCAAAAAATGAGAATATATTACACAGCTTTATTACGTGTTGCCAGTCTGTCTGTCGCATTGTACTCTACTCCCAGCCTTAACATTTTTACGACGAGGATGACATTATATTATTTGCTATCCCCAGACGAGTTTATTCGACCTAAGGACTTCTTGTGTTTTAGGGAACATATAAGCTGTATCTAACGCGTATAGTCCGAAAAATTTCCCATTTGAAAATAACCAGATTTAAATTTTCAAGACCATCGGTTTGAAGGAGTTAATACATCTTCGCATCCTACATCTCTGCAGTACAGATGTATAGCACATACTATACATTTCCTAATTTAATTCAACTCAGTGTAGAGTCCATTCATTGTATATTGAATTTCAGGTTTCGGTACCGTTAGTTCAAAGAATAATACACCCTTACTGAAATTCTGTTTGTTGGGAGTATACCGCCGTTTAGGCCCGATTTTGATCCTCTTCACGTGTAAACAGGGCTAGCTTGTAATGTGTGTGTGTGCGCGCGCGCGCGCCTTATTATTTGGACTTCTTGAGCCTTTAGAGTTTAGAGGTTTCAGTCTTACAGTAGCCTGCCCTACTAGCTGTCCCGTATAAAGTCTACGGAGTTTTGGTCGAGTTCTTCACCAAGCATAGCTTCAAAGTAGGGACGTAATTTTAAACTGGGCCAGCGTCATGGAGCTGAAAATTGTGTTGAGAAATATAACGCCATTGTAGAATTAATTTGTAACAGCCTGTTCAATAAACTGCAAAAATCCCTCCTCTCAGGTACGGAGCAGAGTGGCGCAGTGGAAGCGTGCTGGGCCCATAACCCAGAGGTCCGTAGATCGAAACTACGCTCTGCTACACGAAATTTTTTTCAGTAAGTGGTTGAGTTACATTTTCTGCCCAGTGCAGGTAACTTTACACTTAACGAATTGACGGTAAGTATACAATAGGTGGAAGGAGGTTGTGAACGGTATGTTGTGTTTTGCAGTACAGATTTTACCTTTTGGGTGTTGTTACCTATACTCTTTTACAGAATGGTGTCCAGGGATTACAGTTTTTGGAATGGATCCATAAGATACGCAAAATTTAGCTGAACGCAGATGAATACTTTCATTGCTTCCAGATCTTGAAACCACATTTAGGCTAGGGAGAAATGTAAACAAAAGCCGTGCGTCTGGCAGCGCGCAGTGCCCCTGGTCGGCTAAATATTGGTCTCGTGTTCCCTACGATATCTCCCTCTCTTCCTACGTGAAAACCCTTTCAAGAGTCAAACAGGGTAGTGTTGGCCTTAAATCCATCGGGTTCACATTTAGATGAGCTTTGGCCTTAAAACCATCGGGTTCACACTTAGATGAGCCTGGGGTTACAAGTCCTACTACTGTACAGTCCATTTGTAGCTTTCAAACTAATCAAATATATCTCACATCCTAGGGAGTATGTAAGTTTTAACATACACAGAGAGTCAGGATGCACACAGAGGTCATTATTCTCATGAGTTAACCCTTTGAATCTGGGTGACGTCCTTTTAGTTAATATTAGTAGTTACTTTTAGTTTGTTGCTGCTGCCAGACTATTTTATATAGCTTAAGTGCTGTTGTCTTGAAGGGGTTTGTAAATGCTATATCTAATCCCTTGGAAGTCTATCCCAATAATTCCTCTGGAGATGGGAAGAATATAATGACTTCCCCAAGCTGAGTCGGTTAAGGAGGCTCACTAACATGTTTTCCTTAGTGATTTATGTGATGCATCTTCGTCTATTATCTTGTCATCTGAATCATTTCAGTAGTGGGAGTTTGTTTAAATAACAGAGAATGTGCCATAGAAATAGTGTGGTAAGGAGGGGTGCTAGGGGGTATCCTTAAGTGATGAAAGTACAGGCAGAAAGTTATATCATTGCCTTTTGAACACAATACAGTTATTCTTAAAAACATTGTGTACAGAATCTCAAGGAATACAAGATGAATTTTAGCTTAAGAACTGTGTTTGGAATTAGTGGATAAGATCTAATACGTACAGTGTAAATAATGTATACTGGCACCGTGTGTGCAATATTTATTGCTGTGTAATATAGTATTTTTCAGTCATTTTTTTAAACTTATAAAAGTATAAATTTTAAAGGCTGTGATTCAGTGATAAGGAGCATCATGCAGGATATGCTGTTGGAGCTTTTTTTTTTACTTTTGTTGCTGACCATCAGTATCATAAATATGGTACGTGTACTGTTCTATAATGAAGAACATTAGAGAGGATAATTGCAGTAGGCCGGTTGGCCCATACTAGGCAGCTCCTAGAAGAGTAAACGAACTACTAGAATGAGATAAGGATAGCAAAGAAGGTGGCTCTCCCCCGCCTTCTTAACCCTCCAGCCGAAGCCGGCAGGAAAAAGAAAGAACACCACAGTATAGAATTACTGGCTTGGACATTTTATAGGAAAGTGTGAAAGGAGAAAGAGACTATCATAGTGTAACCTGAAAAGGAAAAAGAATGAATTAGTAGTGGTTATAAGATTTTTTTTTTTCTATACCCGCCCCTTATTAGTCATATGCTTATCTAGCCTATTCTTGAAACTAGTGGTAGAGGCAGCAACATCTTTACTAGGTAGCTTATTCCGTTCGTCTACTACCCTATTGCCAAACCAATTTCTACCAATTTCCTTACTAAAACGGAATTTTTCTAGTTCTTACCTGTATGCTCACTTTCAGTACCTAGTTAATTTTTATCCCCTTCATCCACTTAAACACCTCAGGTAAGTCTCCCCTTACTCCACGCCTCTCAGTGAGTGCAGTTTTAGTATTTTTTAGTCTGTCTTCATATGACAGGTTCCGAGCATCATGTATCATTTTGAGGTAAATGATGTATAAATTTGAGGTAAATGATGACCAAGGAAGAAAATGCAAATTACCCCGAAACTGGGAAGTTATTCTGGAAAGAGGTGCGGAAATGTAAAAGTGACAGCAGAAAGAAATGTGAGTGTGATGGATGTAAGTGGTAGCTTATTAACCCTTGGGGATGAAGACCAGATGGAAAGAATATTTTGAAAGCCTGATGAATGGGAATAGAGAGCGCAGAACGACTGTAAACATGATTGGTTTTGGAGGTGTGCAGAGAAGTAATGCAGTGCCAGGAAACGTGACACTCGCATAGGTGAAGAACGTTGTGAAGCGGCTGAAAAATGGGAAAACAGCTTGGGTTGATGAGGTGTATGAAGAGATGATTAAGTGTAGTGGAGAGAGCGGAATGAAGTGCTTGTTGATGTGTAAGAAGTCATGGATGAGTGAAACTGTGCCAGCAGAGTGGAAAAAGGCTGTGATTGTACCCCTGTACAAAAATTAAGGTGAGTGAAGTATAGGAATTATCGTGGCTTAAGTTTATTGAGCGTTACAGGGAAGTTATATGGAAGAATTATTATAAAGTAAGAGAAATATCAGAAGACGTAGTGAGCGATGAACAGGGTGGCTTTAGGAGTGGCAGGGGATGCGTAGATCAAATACTTGCAGTGAGAAAGATAGTGGAGAAGGCTTGTGAGGACTATAAGGTGTTTATGGCTTTTATAGATTTGGAAAAAGCATACGACAAAATAAACAGGATTGTGGAATAATTTTGCTCATGTACGGTGTACTGTAGATGTAAGCTGCTAGGTCCTGTCAAGTTTTTATGATGGTAGTGAGGCATGTGTAAGGGTAAATGGGCATCTGAGTGAATGGTTCACGATCATTGTGGGCATGCGACAAGGTTGTATGATGTCCCTATGGTTGTTATATATATATATATATATATATGGATGGGGTGATGAGATAAGTAATAACACGAGTAATGGGGAGAGGGATGGCGTTGGTAATGAATGGTGATGGATGGAATATCTCAATTTTGTTATATGCAGATGATGCACTGCTGCTTGCACATACCGGACAGGAACTTGGTAGACTAGAGCAGTTTTGTAGATGTTTGTGAGCGTCGTGCCTAGGAAGTAAATGTAGAAAAGAGTAAAGTGGTGGTTATCGAGAGAGAAGGAGATTCCAAGTGTGATATTACAGTGAGTGGAGAGTGGAATTGGTGCGAGTTCAAACACCTGGGTACAGTTATAGAAAAGAAAAAAATGCGTAAAAGAAGTGGAACGTACGGTGACAGCAAGGAAGGAAAGTAGCTGGTGCTATGCGGGCCTTGATAAGAGACGGGGGCTCACGAGTGTTGCAGCTGCACTAGGCTTGCATGAAGGAGTGTTAGTGCGAACTTTAACGTACGGATGTGAGACTATGGTGTGGCATGAAAATGAAAAGTCAAGAGTGTGAACAGTGGAGATGGGACTGCTGAGGAATGTATGTGGAGTACAGAGAGTGGATAGGATACGAAAAGTAATTCGTGAAAGATGCGGAGTGAGAAGTCTGTGGACACCAGAATCGAAGAATGTACTGAGATGGTATGGACATATGGAGAGAATGGATAACAAGAGAATGGTGAAAAAGGTATATCTGAGCGAATTTGAAGGAGGGAGGAGACGAGCAAGACCAAGGAGAAGGTGGAGGGATGTGGTGAATGAGTGTGTGAGGAAGAGATTTGAAAGTCGGTGAGGCTAGGGGACTGTCAAGAGATCGAGCTGGCTGGGTGAATGTAGTGAGAAGAAGCGCATGATCAGGGATTTAGCATCCTTTTTCAGTGTGACAACGTTCGGATTGACTCTCGGATACATTTATGTGAAGCTACTGAATGTGGTTTAAGTTTTTTGCTTATCAGATAGAGCCAGGATTCTTGGGGTTTGAATTATGAATGAACGGAAGCGTCGCCCATTGGATTGGGCACTCTTAGGCTGTCTGAACGTTGCTGCTCCTCACCCTGCCCTAGGATGGGAAAGGTCTTGATGATGATGTACGGTACACTTCTATAATTCAGAATCTCGGTTCTTTACAGTCTTTTATCAGCTCGTGACAAACATCATTTAGATTATAAGAGACCGCAACAATTGCTATAGAAGTTGATGGTTAATGCTAATGCTGATTCATAATATGTATATGTGCTATGATATAGGCTCTACTATACAGTATAATTACAGTAAGTAGTGGAACAGAAGTTAGTGTCATTAGAAAATTATTCTGCTGTACAATAGTGTGTGTATAATATTTTAGAAGGCATTATGTACTAATAAAGAATACTGACATATTACAGGATAATGTTTGGATTACCATTCTGAAGACAAGACTGAGGAAACAGAAGAGGTGACAGAAAATGGTGCAGACATCAAAACTGGTGCCATCTTCGTGGTGATATTAGGATACAGCTGGTTATGCACGGGGCTATCCCACAGGTCAGTGCTACTCACACAGTTAAAATGATAAGCATTTTTGCTATTGGTGTTATGTCTTGTTTTTCATGTTGCATAGGTCAGGCGGGTTCACGTGATATTACTCCTCCTTGCTCTTCAGTGCCAGCTCTCACTAATACCTCTGGATCTAAGATGGTCTGTCAGATTGCTGAAATAGGCATTAGCACCAATTGAACACAGGATAGAAAGGTAAACTGCCGATCCCGTATGACCCCTTTTGAGGTATAGTGACCCAACTCCAGGCTACAGTAGTCCAGTACATTGCAGAGTAGGTGACCAAGCTGTATCAGTTGATGTTATTACTGTACATGCTGTAAAGCCTTCAGCCACCTCTTAGGGATCGAATAGTATACTTCCCTTGATGACCTTATGTACCAGAAAAACCTCCAGTCACTTCATAAGGACCAGACTTGTGGTAGATCATCACTCCTACTGGGTTGTTCTGACCATTAGACCAAGCACTAAAATACATCTCAGAATGCATCCCCACAGAAATGTCCGTTGTAGAAAAATACAATACAGTACAGCGTATGGAAGAAGAAGAAGAATAGAAAAGGATGAAAGATATCAATATCCAGAGGGTTTTAAACAGGAATGAGGGGGGAAAAATGTCTCATGCCCTCTCACTGTAACACCTGATCCTCTCTCTCACTTTCTCTCCAGACAACTGCCCGCCTACCTACCCGCCCACTTACTCACCTATCTGCCTGATTATTGTCCTGTCTACGTACTTACGCACCCACATAGCTATCAGGCTAAAGTGAAGCCTATGTAAGGGTAGGTGTTTGTATAGGTGACGGGTTCGTTCTTGATGGTGGCGTGAGACAAAAAGCTGCGAGATGTTCCTTTGGCCGCGACTGTGAGTTCAAAGGACCGTGTGATATTTCTTTCAACTGCCAAAAGAGCATCACCATTCACCAAAATAGAGATGCCAAGAAGTAGTTGCTTCAAAAAGCAGTCTTGTGACTGCCCCCAAGCTTCTCAGGAAATGCTAATTGCCCTGCCCATGAGAGGGTTAATAGATAGACACTCCTGTGACTCACTGGGCTGAATAGTCATATGGAATTAACGAATAAAATAGTTATCTCGACCATAAGAAGGTTATGTTACCAGTATTCAGCACAGGTTTCTGTGACAGCTGAAGAAAATAGCCAGGCGGTGGCTAGAATGTTACAGTGTTAACCATGAGTGTCAATGATACCTTAACATCCAGGCTCCTATGACTGAGCGGAATACAATGGGTAGTTTTACCCGTTGACTAGAAAATCACACAATAGCTTCATTTATACCAGTATTGTCATTCCCGACGAGTTCTTCGCACATGGCAAAGTCGTTGGAAAATTTTAGTAACGGAAATAGGAACATAGGCCCAGTGTCATCACCTTAGGCTCATCTGAAATGTTAACCTGGGGGACTGCAGGGAGAAATTCTCCTTTTTCTGTAGTCCACCATCCTCCTTTCGGGGGATACGGAGGGAGTTGAGGGACGTGGCCCTTGAAACCTGCCGATCAGATTTGCCACCACGTGAAGGAGTCCTCAGCTCGTGTCCACTGTCGAAGGGCCAGACACATTTCCCACCTAATGGTTTTCAGTCTTAATTAGGTTAGGTTAGTATAGGTTGTTGGGTTAGACTAGGTTAGATTAGTTACGTTTTGTTAAGGCTAGGGCACGGCTTTGTTACTTACCCAGGCTATGCAGATAACCAAGGGATTAAGTGCTGTATTATCAAAAGCACTTATTTTCGGCATAAATTAATATGCATGTCGGGTGAATCACATTACAAAATATAGGATTAACCAGTGAGAAACCATTATGAGCAATTTGTGAGAATTTGTCCAGTTTTATTATGGACAGTACTGTGCGCGAGATTCTGGAGAATTTGAATTTTGAGCAAAGTGACTCGTCGGAAAAAACTGGCCAACAAGTCTCGGTATATTTTCCGTCTTGTAAATTAGTAATTGAGCCTTTAAATCTATCAGTGATAGGCCAGCTTTTATAAAAGTGAGCTGGATATAAAGATGGTTTGAAAAGTACCCACTGTCTAGTGGACAGTACCATGAGAGAGATTTGAATTTCGAGCAGAGGACGTGCTGCTGGAAACGGGAGACCCTCTCGTGTGTGTTTTCGCATTGTGAAGCAGTTATTTGGCCCAATAATGGTATCAGGACAGCGATCCGGGTCTATGATGTGCTGGAGAATACCGTGACAGCACTATTTACCATTTGGCGCCGTAAATCTGCTTGCCAGCGGTGTTTCCTAGCGACCACGAGGACCACCTCTCCCAGTCTGCAATCCCTCGCCGTAGCCCAGTGGCCAGACAGGTTAGATTTGTTGTCTGCTCGATTTTGTTTGAATATTACAGATGACGTGTTAGAGGAAGCAAAATGATTGTGTATACAGCTCTGAACTTCGAGAGGGCGACATCTTTTACAATACACACTACATCTGTTACCTGTTGGTTTACGCACCTGGTTGGCTACCCAAAGTTTCAACAGTCAGGTTCTAATGTCAAGACAATACAGGCGGGCAGCCCCAGAGCTCCTGGCACTCCAGCCCACATATGAACAAACCACAGTGAAAGTACCACCATGTATAATGGGTGTAAATGTTTGCCATATGCAGATTGTTTATACTATAAACAATTTCACAATAATACCTTTGCATATCTATAAGCCTTATAGATATGCAAAGGTATTATTGTGAAATTGTTTTCGAAAATTGTACAGGTAGTCGGGTAAGAGAGTACAGTCTACTGTATGGTAGGGTGTTTGGTGTGTGTACTGTATTAGTCAGTATAGCAGAATTCTCCATTGTGTACGAAAATTATGGAATCAAACAGCTATGGGAACTGAATCACCGCAACTTATTTATCACATTGTGACTTTTATGTTTCTGAAATAACTGGCTGTCGTTTCAGCACCAGCTGGGTACTGTCAGTTATAATGAGCATTTCCCCCCCCTCCCCTCTATCCCACACTCCACCGCTCAGGAGTGTCTTCGTCAGCAACTTTTAATGGTACATTTGCCTTTGTATTTTTCATCGGTATTTGACAAGTTGGGGGGAGGACATCATCAAGGCGATTTGTTTGTGGCCGCCTCTTACAGGAGTAAGGCGTCTTTTTTTTTTTTTTTTTTTTTTATTTTTTTTTACGCCATCCCCTTTTACTTGATAAAGGCTAAGGCTTTGCCCCAGGGTAGAGGATTTAGGTTTGGAGCGTGTAGCACTTTATGACCAGATGCTGTTCCTGATGGCTACCAATGATCTTGGGTGGACTCGAAACTGCGACCTGTCGGCCAGAGTGCAAAAACCCACTTATTTTAGATTGACTTGGATGTGTACTGCATATGTGAATTTTATAAAGCAATATTTGCTGGGGGGAAAAAAAGATTCTTAAGGAACAAGAAAGCAGGAATATTAAAAAATCCCTAAATGTGTGATCCATTGAAAGCTCCTGCTACACTCAGCCAATCAGAGTCCGTTGCAGGCATGGCTCACCTGGTGCGCTAAGAATACCACTGTGCACTCATTCGTTCCAATGGATGCCGTGTAGTAAAGACGTGCCTGTGTGCTCTGCAGTTCTGATCATACGGGCACTAAACCCTAATACTGTGACTAACTCTGTGGCGTCCTATGTTCGGTGTTGTTGCAAAGCTAATGGCCTGTCAGTGCTCATGTCCTAGTATTCTGTTGTGAATGAGGAATACTGTACAGCCATGCGCCACTTAGTGTCCACAATATGTTCTGAGACATAGGACGTTGAGTGACCACCTTAACTTATGCACTGCATACAGTACTGTATATACAGTTGGGTGGCTGGCGGGCCTCTCTGGCCACGTGGTGGTAATAGATCCGAACCCACCAGCTGAGCAAAAATGGTCGTCCACCTCACTTAACAGTCAAAGTCGCCTGGCCAGCCGTAAGCCACGCTCTGGTAAAAGAACCTAACCCACCAGCTGAGCAAAAATGACTGTCCGCCTCCATACTGAATGGTCAGAGTTGCTCGGCCGGCCTGTTGAGTTGCGCACTGGTAAAAACCTAACCCATCAGCTGAGCAAAAATGGCCATCTGCCTCTCTACTGAAGGGTCAGAGTCGCATGGCTGGCCTCGAGCCGCATGCTGGTAAAAGAACCTAACCCACCATCTGAGCAAGAATTGCTTATATATACAGGTATATGGTATATAGTGTACTATGTATTACTTTTAAAGTGCAATACAAAATAAAAAAGCCCAAGTTAAGACTTCAATATGTAATGTTATGAGAGCCTGATGCAAGGATGTCAAGAACACTTGAAAGCGGCAGTAAACATGCAACTAGAGGTGGCTGGCTGTGGCTGGTGTTGATGACACTTAGGCGGTAAACGTTTTACTGCTTGGTATATTTTTTACTGCTTTAACCCCTACGCTCCGAGGTTTTTCCGATGTCGCACGCTTCTCCTTACGCGGGATTTTGTGGTTATGTCGATGAGTAAGGATAAGTTAAAGTTCAAAGGGTGGCAGGAAGATGCTTGCAGCTATGCACGTCAACCGGCATTGCTCCGCTCCCAAAATTGTGACGGCTATACACGTCAACCAGCGCGCAGGGGTTGCTACAAGTAAAAAAAAAAAAAAAATAAGACATGAATAGTATCATATACAGTGTAGTTGTATAGGTTACACATGTACTGCGTATTGTACAGCTGGCAGCATTATTGCTTTGTGTTGGGATGCTGGCTGGCCATCATGCAAGAACACAGCTTGCTCCTGCATACACTTGCTGTGTCCACTTCTTCTGTAATTGGGTCCTCGGACATTAAAGCGAACAGATGTTTTGCATTAGGACGTTCATCAGTGCTTGACTGTATACGAGTGCTTGTGAACCTCCAGTGCCATTTCTCCTTGCCACTTGCCTTATGCATCACCCCAGAGTGCTCACTACTGTACTCAACCCTAGTTGTGCGTAATGGCTGAGTTTGTGGTGGTGCCCTGGGCGCTGCAGGTCCTGCTGTTCTTGTGTTTTGTCGTGGTTGTTGTCTCCATGCTTTCTCCACTGCCTGCTAAGAGTTGTCGTATAGTTTTCTCCATGGAGAAGATGAAGATAATCAAGAAAATGGAGCAAGGCTACTGGAGCATTCCATGTCTCGGACCACTTTGCAGGAACTGGAAGGACAAGCACTCCATTCAGTTGTTCTTCCAGGATGAACATTGTGTGACGGGACAAATGCAAGATGATGGCCAAGCCACGTTTTGGTGAACTTGGCCAGGCCTGCCCAAAGTGGTTCCAACAACAGTGTGTCAGTGGCTTGTGTGTCCCATTGAGCTGAAGGCTGCAGCCACCAAGTTTGTTGAGTAACTGGGGATTGCGGATTTCAAGGCATCTGAAGGTTGGCTCGTTCATTTCAAATGACATGAGCTGTCCAACAAGATAACCTGTGATTAAGCGTTGGATGCAGACACGGAACGAATTGACGAGTTTCGCACCAAGGTTAAAAACCTGATTCACAAAGAAGAGGTTATGTGTCAGTCAGGTTTATAATGCTCATGAAACTGGGTTGTTCTCAGGTCTGACCCGATCAATACCTTGTCTGTTGAGAAGTCGTTGCCTGTCCGTGAGGCGAGCAAACACCCTTCCTGTTTTGTGTTGTGCCAGTGCAACAGACTTCCATCGTTTGAAACCTGTTGTAGTAGGGCATGCCAAAGAGCCACGTTGTCGATAGGAATTAATGGATAGTCTCACAATGACTTCCACTCGCTGAAGGCTTAGGTTTACGGCCAAGATCTTCAGAGATTGGTTCTACAGTCATGCTGTGAAGGAGACTATTAGTTATCAAACTGAGAGTCTTGGCCTTGCCCTTGACGAAGTGAAGACTTCTGCTCCTTGACAGTGCTCCTGCTTATTCTTCTGAGATGGAGTTGATTGGAGATAGAGGTTTTAGTGGGGTCTTGCTCCATAATTCGACCCCAGTCTTGCAACCCAAGTACCAGGGTATTATTGCGGCAGTGAAGCGACTATATTGGAAAAGGTTTATGAAAGATGTGATGGTTGTGCTCGAGGACGAGGAGGAGGGAGCTCAAGGCGTTGACAGTAGGGGGGAGAGGACCTTGGCCAACCTCAAGCAGTATTCCCTCAAGTCTCCAATCTACAACTGGGTGCAGGCTTGGAGGGAACACACTGCACTCACTCTTGAGTATGGTTGGAACAAACTCGTCAGGGGTGAAGGGACCATTGCTGAGTTTACTGACTTCGAAGCTCAGGACTTAGTCTAGCGTATGAAAGCAGCAGGCTGAGGACACAATCCACGATTGGTTGGAAGTGAATGAGGGAGACCTCTGGGTACCAGACTCTGTCCGATCAGGAAATTGTGGAGTCCACGAATGCATGGGGCACCAAGGATGAAAGGGAGGAGGACGATTATGACTAGGAAGTGGCAGAACTCCCGAGACTTCAGCTGGTTTGTGATGAAGTGGATACCCTTCTCAATTACTATTAGCATCCTAATCGGCAATCCATCTTTGCCAAGGCTATGGCCACGTACCTGCAGCAGGGCTGTGAGAATGATGAAGCTGCAGTCAAGAACTATCCCCAGGCAGTCCTCCATCATGTCCATTTGACACCTACCACTTCCTTTCCATGGCCATCGACCTCCTTGCATCATTCACTGTCACCCCAGCCTTCGACCTCCTTGTACTGGTCTGTCACCCTAGTCCTTTACTTCCTTACATTGGCATTGCTTACCCCAGCCAGGCACCACCACGGCCACTTCTTCATCTCAGCCAAGCACCTCGGCCATGGCACCACCATCATCCCCATCGTCTGAGGTGTCTCCACCTGAGGACTCAACTCAGTCGGAGGCCTCGTTGGAGCTCCATCCGACACTCGCTGCCACTCCATCTCCATTACCTACTCCAGCACCTTTGGAAGAGATCAAGCCTGAGGTGTTGGAGCTGGTGTAATCTTTGGGGGAGCCATTCGCCATTAGACCACATGGTATTAAGTGCTCTGTACAGTCCTGTACCGCACGATGTACAACTCTATCCTCCATCAGTACTTGATGAGTACATACAGTAGTACACCATGTATACTGTATTACTGTACTGTCATTATTGTTTTTATATCTATAGTATAGTTCTCATCTTTTACTAATGGGCTAGTTTTTAGGATAGAGGGACTAGATGGATAGAATCACATCACAATATCTGGCTCAGAGCTGAATGTAGAGCAGAAAATGCAGTATCCGGCATTTCGCTTTACTTGGCATAGGGCTTGGCAGAATTATAACGGATAATTGAGCGTTCACTGTATGAGGGCTGAAGACCATATGTCTGTGTTCAGAATTATAGTTACCGGATGGTAGATACTGATACCTGCATAAGATAATAACAACTGTATGAAGTTTTTATTGGAAGTAAGAGAAGACAGAATGGTACTGTACAATTATAAGAAGTTTCCATAAGTTGAGTAATGCCAGAGTATATCATAATCCCTTAGTATGTCAAAATTCCACGTACGTCAGGCCATACAGTAAACCACAACCCTACAGTATGCCATGACTCAACCCTACAGTATGCCATGATCCATTATAACCCCACAGTGCTAACCCTATAGCTATGCCATGATCCACTGTAATCCCACAGTACTAATCCTATAGTATGCCATGATCCACCATAACTCTACAGTATGCCATGATCCACCATAACCCCACAGAACTAACCCTACAGTATGTCATGATCCACCATAACCCTACAGTATGCCGTGATGCACCATAACCCTACAGTATGCCATGATCCACCATAACCCTACAGTATGCCATGATCCACCATAACCCTGCAGTATGCCATGATCCACCATAACCCTGCAGTATGCCGTGATGCACCATAACCCTACAGTTTGCCTTGATCCACCATAACCCTACAGTATCGGATATGCCTTGATCCCCCATAACCCAACAGTATGCCTGATCCACAATAACTTCACAGTACACAGTAACTCCACAGTACACAACCCTGCACTGTGCCTTAATCCACCATAACCCCACAGAATGCTGTAATAAAGTGCATCAGACCCCACAGGATGAGGTGGAGAGATAGAGTAGAGAGGTGTTTGAGAGAGGGGTGTATGAGCTGGAGGGAGGGCAGCAAAATGGAAGGGGACAGAGCGACATGGAGGCGATTTGTTTGTTTCAGCCCTTTATGGGATTAAGGCATCCGGCTATAGATTGATAAGATATTTTAACCTAGCCATTGAGATGCGTTTGAGCTAACTTCAGGAATCCAGCTCAACCCAGTGCCGGTTGCAAGCGCGGATAAATTGGGGAGTGTTGGTGTCAGGATTGGGTATCCGGCCGAAAAATTTGCCTAGCCCAGGCACGGTATGGTTCATTTCCGTATCGTTTAGCTTACCGAGTATCAGGAGTAAATGTTCCCCTTTTATCTCTCTCACTGTCTCTCTTCATTTTGAAGTCTAGGTGGCTGGGTTGCTTAGAATAGTCTACACATACACACCCCACCATTTTATGTCAATTCGATATCCATCAGCACTGCATGTGGTGGTTGTGGCGGGATGGGCATCTTACCAGGGGGTCGCTAAGGTGAGGTCACAAAAGCGATGCCCTGATCCTAGGATCAACAGGCACGGAAGGTGAACGATGAACTATCACAAAGGAGGGACATTCCGGCCATCACATGCACTCGGCCCGTGCGTGTGACAATCACGTGGTTGTTATTTTAATTTTTTTTTTTTCATTGAACAGTGTCTTTGGAGTTTAGATTTTTATTATTTTTATCCAAAATATTTATTAGATGCCGTGTGGGTGTTGGATGTACCTGAGAGGACGCTTTTGAGGCCATAACTGTAGGGTTACAACAAGCAACCGGGCTGTACTCCATGACACCAAGTCTGACATGTCAGTGATATCGTTAATACCTGTAGCATTGATAACGGTCCTCAGTACTAGATATACCTTTTTGTATTGCCTTTATATTGGTTCTCAAGGTAATAAATGGAGGTTTATCACGTGCAGAGAATTTACATCAGCACTATAGGCACTGACATCATCACTGATGGTACCAAACTTGGTGATATGTATAGTCTGGGCCGATGAGTTGCTCATTAATCAGGGCACCAGTGTTGATCTGAATGTCATATGTGGGCCGCGATACATATTTCACATCCTCTCAGTCTTCACAAACCATTGCTTAGATAGGTTTCGGCCACATCCACGTGCAGCACCTTATGTTCTACATCACTAACTAGCAAGCTGAAAGGAATTTGTGTGTGTGTGTTTTTATATACAGTATACCCAGGTGCCTCCAGTCTGTTAGGTTTCTAAATGGGTGAAAATTTTTTACATTGTAGGATGTCGCCAAGCGATTAGGTTTCAAAATTGAATGAACTTTTCTCTATTAGAAAAGTAAGGTGTCACCAAAATGTCACCAACTACACCTTACCAAAGTATCTGCGCAAAGCCCGTGATATGGATGGCTTGATTTGTTCAGTAAAACTCTTTCAATGTAGATAAGTTAGGTGGAAGGTGCTACCTGTGCGCAACCGGAAATTTGTTTGCGGCTGGCTTTTAATCTTGTTCTCATTGTGAGCTTACCATTCCGTGCACACCAGCTCCTGTTCTTGGTGTGTTTTCTTTGTCATGCCCACCAGCTCCTATCGGTGTGTTTTCTCCTCACGCGCAGCAGCTCCTGTTCTTGGTGTATGTTTTCTTTGTCATGCCCACCAGCTCCTATCGGTGTGTTTTCTCCTCACGCGCAGCAGCTCCTGTTCTTGGTGTGTTTTTTTGTCATGCACACCAGCTCCTATCGGTGTGTTTTCTCCTCACGCACCAGTTCCTGTTCTTTGTGTGTTTTCTTCGTTTCAGGCACACCAGTTCCTGTTGCTGTGTTTTCGAACACACACACCAGTTCCTGGTTGTGTGTGTGTGTGTGTGTGTGTGTGTGTGTGTGTCCCCCCCCGCGCGCGCACACACACACACACACACACACACACACACACACACACAGTTTCTGTTGGTGTGTTTTCTCCTCACTCGCCAGTTCCTGTTGGTGTGTTTTCTCTTCACACACACATCAGTTCCTGTTCTTGGTGTGTTTTAAAGAAGACAAAATCAAGACGAAGATCAAGAAGAAATTGAAGGCCATTTTCACTGCCTCCAGTTTGAAACATTTCTCCTAAAATCAAATGTTTACTGCAATCAATCGACACAGAATCTGCAAGGCTTATTCAATGATGATGATGGCAGCATGTCCAATGGTAGGGTGGTTGGGACGGGCATGGTTTGGGTCCGAGCAGCTTACCTCCTCGTGGTGGACCTGGGTAGAGTGATCTTCATGTATATATTGTTGCTTTGGCGCCAGGTTCATTGGAAATATGAACCCTGTGGAGTGCAGCCTGAAATCATGCATCCCATAACCTTTTTTTTGGGAGATGAGTCGTGGGATGCTGAAATTGTCTTGCAGCCCACGACCCTTGTTTGGGAGATGAGTCGAGGGATGTTTGCCATCCTCCTTTTAGGGGGATAGGGAAATACCAGTTATACTAATGATAAAAATTTTTCACAGCGTGGAAGAATGGCGTGGTTGTTTGAAGTTCATTTTTGTGGATTTCTCTGTAAGTTAGATCACATGAACATCACCACCATTACCACTGGCGCAGCAACGACCAATACCACTACAGCCACCTTTTCTCTTCATTTTGCACAACAGTAAGTACCAAAGTACTTTACCATGAAATCCCGTCTAAATACTGTAGCTAATACAATAAAGGTTCTTCTGCTGTCGTATTGGGTGGAACATTGGGTCACAAAGGTATCTGTGCACACTTGATTTCATGAGTATGCCATATCTACATGGTGGCCCGTATAATAATATTTATAACGCTACACTTCCTTGGTGTCGGGCTATTTCTCGTGTGTTGTGGAGACGGCACAGTGAGTGTTACCAGTTTCTACCCAGCATCATTTGCCCACTGCCACAACCACGCCCACACTAGCCGAGAGAGCCTTCGGCTGTAGCATCGTCTTTTTCTGCCACTGGGCTATATGAAATAGCCTAAGCTTTAAAAGAGTAAAGATTTGTACAGGGTGAAGGTAAACAGCTAGGGTATAGAGTTCTTTCCTAAGGTCGTCGTCGTCGTCATCATTGTCATTGTCATCATCCAGACTTCCTTTGCCACCCTAAGATGGGGTTAGATAGGGTTCAGAGAGCCAGGGGGAAAAATGATAGAATTAGATGCAACCAAACTTTGCTCAGTTGAATGAGCCACACTCCCTTTCACTCGCCATTCAAGCTTCCTGAGCCCAGGCTTCACCTAAGTCAAGAGAAATAGTCTTATGGTAGTATTTAAAGAAAGTCATCGGATTGAAGTACAATAAAATCGTCCGGGGTTGGGAAGAATGGAGCAGAAAATACATCATCTGATGAAACTGGATAGGGGAGTTAGGAGTTTCACCTGGCACTACCACGGCCAGGAGTACCACAATCGTCCTCACTAGGGTCCTCATCTTGTGTAGCGTGATGGACTACATTACACTAGCTTCACGCAGTTTGACTCAGACCCCTTTTCAGCATCACACCACACTATACTACACCACTAACCTACATCAGACCACCACAGTACACTACTACACTTTCTTGTGACGTTTTATGAAGAATGGTGATAACGGCACCGCTGATGCTGCATACAAGGAGTATTTATGTGAACAGAGTGACTGGGTCATTCACCTTACGGAACTTGGGTGATACACATCTTATATGGCGTAGAAATTACGTTTCAAGAAAAATGTTTCCGCCCCCGGGTGGGCTCGAACCACCAACCTTTCGGTTAACAGCCGAACGCGCTAACCGATTGTGCCACGGAGGCATGTGTTCTGAGAAGCTTAAATGCAAAATGACGAAAATTTATACGTTACCATACTTAGCAAAACATGACAAAATAATGAAAATTAGTATTAAACTGGGCTGTCAGTGTTCCTGGTTGTATTTCAAATTTCGGGTAAATTTTTGGAATTATTTCTTAATGTTGCATCATTATTCATTAAAACGGCTCCAGTTGGTTTGCATTGTGGGGAAGCAACCGTTTCATTCCGACGGAACACATTATATTGGCGTGGTTGACTGTACCCGAAAGAGGGTCCAGGCGAGACCAAGAACTCATTTAGGCCGTCCGCACTGTGTGGTATAAACCTTCTGTTTGAACATTTCACGGACGGCGTTGGGAAACATTCCTATCTTCATTCCTGCGTTTGCTTTTGTCGTGCATTTTATCATTCACCATCTGAACCCCAGAATTGTAAAGTAATTATTGGTCACAAATCTATACACTGCATATATATTTGTTCACAATTTCCTTTCCATACCTGTTATTTATCAGCGTACGGATTTACCTTTGCAAATTAGCTTGACTGAAGTAAACAAACCACGAATTCTGTGGAAAAAGTTGCCTGTAGCAGAGCGTAGTTTCGATCTACGGACCTCTGGGTTATGGGCCCAGCACGCTTCCACTGCGCCACTCTGCTAGATAGCAAAGGAACCCGAAACTACTTATTTTTCTTCTTAAGGAGTTAGCGTGCTAGGGCAGAACGTTTAGGTAATGTGGGAGAGGGCGTGTGTGTGTGGGTTAAGGTGAAGGAATGGAGTTTGTAGACGCAGGGGCTGTGAGAACAGGAGTGTATGTGTGTAGGGGGGGGGGATGAGATGAAGATGAAAACAAGGAAGAGGTGTATAGGTGAGGGTGACCAAGGCGTGTGTGTGTTGGGGAGGGGGATGAGATGAAGATGAGAACAAGAAGAGGTGTGTATACTGTAGGTTAGGGTGACCGAGGAGTGTGTAGGCCTAGACAGAAGAGATAGTGAAGGTGGTGTATTGTGGTTGAGGAAGGGCTGTGTGGACGGGGGAGAAAGTGAAGAAGGGATGTGTTGCTGAAGGTGTGTGTGTGTGTGTGTGTTCACGAGGCTGATTTTTAAATTTACAGAGAAGACAGTAGGTGAGGCAGTTTTGTTGTGCATTGTCAGTTAATCAGCCATGTTCAGACTCGGATTACGTATCTTTCATTTCAGATTCAGTCAGGTCTATTGTAGTCTATTAACTTGAGTTCACCAGGGTTTTTCACACGGATCTCTTAGTGTCATACCTCACATTACCACATGTACAGCCACACCGTACACGACCATATCTCATACAGCCACATCATACACGACCACATCTCGTACAGCTTCACCATACACGACCACATCTCATACAGCCACACCTTACACGACCACATCTCATACAGCCACACCATACATGACCACATCTCATACAGCCACACCATGCACGACCACATCTCATACAGCCACGCCATACACGAATACACGACCACATCTCATGCAGCCACACCATACACAACCACATCTCATACAGCCACACCATACACGACCACATCTCATACAGCCACACCATACATGACCACATCTCATACAGCCACACCATACACGACCACATCTCATACAGCCACACCATACACGAATACACGACCACATCTCATGCAGCCACACCATACACAACCACATCTCATACAGCCACACCATACACGACCACATCTCATACAGCCACACCATACATGACCACATCTCATACAGCCACACCATACACGACCACATCTCATACAGCCACACCATACACGAATACACGACCACATCTCATGCAGCCACACCATACACAACCACATCTCATACAGCCACACCATACACGACCACATCTTATACAGCTACACCATACGTGACCACATCTCATAGTGCCAAACCTTACACTACCACATAGTGCCACATTTACACCACCATATTTCATAGTGCCACCAAACACGACCACAACTTATAGTGCTACACTTCACATTGCCACATACACATCACACACTACCACATCTCTTCCACAACACACTACGCCATCTCACAGCCACACTACACATTCACATCTCGGCCACACCACACACTAACAGATCACAGCCACATCTCAGCCACACCACGCACTACCACATCTCAGTCACACCACACACTACCACGTTTCACAGCCACACCACAGTACCTCATCCCATACAGCCACACCACAGTACCACATCCCATACAGCCACACCACAGTACCACATCCCATACAGCCACACCACAGTACCACATCCCATACAGCCACACCACAGTACTACATCCCATACAGCCACACCACATCTCATACAGCCACACCACAGTACCACATCCCACACAGCTACACCACTCACTACCACATGTCACAGCCACATCCCCTACAGCTACACCACGCACTACCACATCCCGTACAGCTACACCACGCACTACCACATCCCGTACAGCTACACCACTCACTAACATCTTGCAGCCACATCCCACACAGCCACACGACACCATGTACAGAAGCACCGCATATTACCACATCATAAACTATCACATCCCGTGTAGCCACACCACGCTCAGTCGCATCCCATGCCGGTACACCCACACCATACATTACACATTCACCATACACTGCCACACCACACTGCGCAGCTACGTCACATTACAGTCTACCACACCTCACATTGCCACACTTTTTATCTCGGGGCATAATGATATGTAGGCTCCGAATTTTTTGAACGATGGTACGGTTAACAAAAGGCACACTGTAGCAGAGCGTAGTTTCGATCTACGGACCTCTGGGTTATGGGCCCAGCACGCTTCCACTGCGCCACTCTGCTGTGGTGGTGAGTGTGTGAATTGACACGCATCACATCTTAATCAGCCAAGGTTAGGCTACTATAATCAAAATTTAAAACTATGTTTCCGCCCGGGATCGAACCGGGGACCTTGCGCGTGTGAGGCGCACGTGATAACCACTACACTACGGAAACCTTAAAGGTTAGGAACATGGATCTCAATTAGTCATAGGTTATCAGAATTTATTTGTTAGTAGTACGATCATGTTATTTAATTTCATACATTACTTGATTGGTGGGAGGAACTCCAAGTATAATTCTTTCAAAAGGACCATTCCTTACATATTAAAACACATTCTCCCTTCGGGTCTCGTGCTTTTGTCATCAACTAGTGGCTGTAATCTTTACTTTCTTGAAAACATTAATTTTTCACATTGTCATCATGGCTATCGTGACCTTAGTTCACAATGGTAATAGGTTGGGTCGGATCCAGAAGTTTCTATATCAGGTACAAGTTGAATAGTGTTCCCAGTCTTTCGAGTATGCGAGATCATGTCGATCCCTTTCGCTTCTGCCTCCGACGCTCAATAGGCTCTTCATACTGGGCATAAGTTGAGTTCGCCTGCCATAATAGTGCAGAGGCTTCTATTGCACAGTACACGTCAACAAATACTGCAGGTTACGTAAGCTCTCCATGTGTACAGTCTTCAAGAGGAAAACTTGCGCCCCCGGGTGGGCTCGAACCACCAACCTTTCGGTTAACAGCCGAACGCGCTAACCGATTGTGCCACGGAGGCATGAGAATAACCAGGGAGAGTTATATTATATTGTTTGAATATAGAATTTTAGAATTTCTCAGAATTTGTGTTTACATTTCGAAAATCTTCACTGGCTGGAATGTTTATGGCCTTATTTTTGGTGGTATACAAGGCTTCACCTCTCCCTTTGATTTGTTACACCATCACAGTATCGTATGTGTTTGTACCAGTAATATACAATAGGATATTAATGTGATATACAGAATAAATCGCTAAAGAGGAGATGTTGCGAAATCTTTAAAACTGCTTATTAAACGACCCTTGTTATACAGATGCTTACTATATGAAGGCGGGAAGTCGGACCGAATCTACAGCATCCTCACAAATATACGCATTGTAAATGTGGTTACGGTTTCTCTCTCTCTCTCTCTCAGTTATTTGCAATGAGAGAGTGGACATTCATGGACCTGGAAGAAGTGTATAAGGTGTATGGAAGTAATAAGGAAGTGTTTACGTACTCGGAATGTATGGAGTACAGTAGATAGGGAGCTTCTGAAACAAATTTTTTACATGGTAGTGAAGCATGCATAAGGCTGTAGCTGTCTAATTCAGTGTTGGATTGAGACATGAACGTGTGATGGTCCCATGCCTATGCATTATGTACGTGGATGGGGCAGGCCTCGAGAGATTTTCGATAGGGGAAGCATGGAGTATATCCCATTGGATCCCAGGGGTGCTGGGCGAGGCGTCGCACTGCGAGGGTACTAAGCGTACCGCCCTCCGCCTATCGGCTCATAGTCGCGAAGCTCATAGGTCCCTACCCGGGGGTTCCCTACTTTATAAAGACTTGAAAAATCCCAGTTCTGTCCAATACTCGGGACAGGGCTCCAATGGGATATAACTTGAATATGATGTATAGAAACGGGGCTTTGTCGTTTGCTTTAATTAACAGAGTTTGTTGATTGGTGCAGTGTTTTGGATGTCTGAGCATGGTGTTTTGATATGTAGATAAGAGTAAATAATATTTTTGGAGGAAGTGACTCAGTACAAGATACACCTTAAAAGAACAGGGTAAACTCAGAAACTCCAGATGGTAAGACGAAAGATTTATCGTTTCTGTTATGCAGCGTGTTCTGTGTCCCGACTTCTCGGGTCCAGTCACGGTGCAACTCTGGGTCCTTAATTCCTGACCGGGTCAGCACTAGCGAGGAAGGGAAACACAAACACCACGAGTAAACAGATACACTAATATATTAATAGAGAACAAATACACACACAACATTCTATGACCTGAGTCGAAATTACACAATGCCTTACACTGATATTGATCTCGATCACTGTCCACGTAGTTCAGCATCTTTGTCTCACATCTGGGTTATTTCTTCACAGTATCACAGGCAATATTTCACCAATATAGCTAATAGTACGTCAGCACAGACAGATTTGCAAACACAACTCAGTATACCCATAGGGACAGTTCTTAAGCCAAGGTGTTCGCGTGACATAGACGGGTCCTAGCTAATACATCATCTTCGCGTGACATGTACGGAAGTCCCTAGCTAACTTAGCCTTTATACACGCGTCACACAGGCCGAGAATATACCGTTGGTCACACTGAGGGAAGTGGGGGGGGGAGAGAGGGGCTTAATGAGGATAGGGAGGGTTTATCTCTGTGGGGCCGGGCTGGGGGCAGGGAGGAGAAGGGGGGGAAGGGTATAGCACTGAGATACACTGAGATATTGCTGTGTTACGTGAGTGACACGGGCTCGACTGTCACCGTCTGAGGAGGGGGGGTCTCAACCCGGAGCTGGGGTTATACACTCCGCACATGATTCACAGGGGCTCGATTCATCGGCAAGGGAGGGTAACATTATGATTGGGAGGGGGAAGTGTGTGCCGTGTACGGGGATAGGGGGGAGGAACACAGGAGAATGGTTCACTGGTAGTTCACTGGGGGGGGGGGGGGTGCTCACAACACTGGGGAAGTATACGATCACGAGACCTGTTACTCACGGTTCTGATGGAGAGGGGGGACCACGGCCCTCAGGGAAGGGGACCTATGCGGGGAGCTCCAGGTGGCAGCCAGGCAGGGGAGGCTGGCCACCCGTGGAGTTGCCACTAGTCCGGGAGGAATGGGGCGGCTTTCTCGCCGCATTGGCCCTGCAGGAGGCAGGGCTCTTGGGACTGGGATCTAAGAGGGCCAGGAGTCGGGCTATAAGTCGTTGGCCCTTAGTCGTCTTTGGGGTCCGGCGGAGGCCCGGGCCGAGGGTCGGCTGGGAGGAGGGTGCCACTGGAGTGAGGTGGCCGTCAGGGAAGAACTGCGGCCACTCATGTTGGGGGAGGTCTGCTGGCTCTGGGGGCTGCGGCCTCTGCTGCAGGGGTAGGCCGATAGGGTAGGGCTGCGGCCTCTGGTCCTTGCGGAGCCCGTCAGCACCTGGGGTGGCCCGGGCTGGAGGGACTGGATCCCAGGCCTCAGAGACGCCTTGTCTGGTCCGGACTCAGGTGGAGAGCCTGTAGGGGGAGAGACTCCAGCCTTCCAAGGAGAGAGCTGGAAAGGGGGGCACCTCGCTCTAACCCCAGGGCGGTAGGTTGAGGCAGAGGTGACTCCTGTCATCAGGCAGCCCTGTTGGGCACTGCCTGTGCTCCTACGTGGAGCAGGGGCACTCCTGTCATAGGGCTAGGGGCTCCTGCCCTTGGGACGTCAGGAGGAAGAGGTTGGACGTACTCTCTTGGCTTTCGCCACAGCTCCTACGGAGCGTGCCCTACCGTCATCGGGTCAGAGTTACCTGTCTCGGGGACGCCCGGAGGACGAGGTCGGACGAACTCTTGCGGCTTATGCCACAGCTCCGATGGAGTGTGCCCTCCTTCCGTGTGGGAAGGTCTTGTGCCTGTAATGTCGGGAGGAAGAGGTCGGACGTACTTTCTCGGCTTTCGCCATAGCTCTGACGGAGCGTGCCTTCCTTCAGTCTCGGCAGGGGAATAGCAACTCAGCTGTAGAGGCTCCTGAGTCCTCAGTCAAATGTGGAGCCGATCCAGAGGACTTGGCGTCCGAGGGTGTGCTTGGGAGCTTGCTACTGCAAGTCCCACCCCGATTCTGGTGAGCATTCCCTCTGCTGGAGAGTGTACCTTTTCTGTACACTGCCAGGTGGTCTGGCTGCACAGAAGAGGGGCACCGGGTCGCGAGGGAGATGCGCCGTTGCTGCCTGGACATTGGCCCAGGTAAATCAGCCCCTCTGTCATCTCCTTGTGGGGTGGGTGTCATCTCCTCATTCTCTCCTCCTGGGGTGGTTAAGTCGGGCCCACCCTGCCGCATTTCAGTTTCACTAGCCTTTATGCACAGCTTTACATCTGAGATTGTGAGATCTGTCTGTAGGTAATGGTCATTTGGGGTCAAGGGGAATTGGGAAGGGGGAATCTGGAGGGAGATGTCCCGGATATGACACACTCGCCGCTGGGATTTTCATTGGAAAAGGAAGGGGGACCAGGGTTTAACTCTACTTCTGTATGGGTGTTGGGGCGTGGTGAATTAGTGGCGATAAGGCTAAGGGGGAGATAGGCTATGACCCTGGCTCTGGAAATGTGGAGGCCCGATATCTGGCTCTTTCTTCCTCCTAGTTTGGTGATAAGGTTAAGTGGTTACGCCCAGAGTGGGTCTAGCAGTGAAGTTAGAAGAGACCTGAAACAGTCGGGACAAGAAGTTTGTTACCAAACCCAGGATTCCTTTTCCAGGAGTAGGAGGGCACTCTCTACCTGCGGGAGGGGATATGTGTGTGGGGGGGGGGGGCTCCAGCTTCAGCGTCACATTGGGAAAGTCTGCCAGGCACCAGGGAGTGTGTGGTCTGGAACTCCTTCTGTGTTGCCAAGCCGCCTCTTGCAAGCACATTGGAACACCGGAACATCTTCTGCGTTGCCAAGCTGCATCTAGCAAACCCGGTTGTGTTGCCTCTAGCAAACACTAAGTTGAGGAGCCCTTGTCACTGCTGGTACTCGTGACTCGATTGGTGATAGTGGTGGTGTGGCAGTTTCAGGCTAGAGGAACTTCCAGTCACGGGGCGCACCGGCTCCCTGTGTCCTTCTTGGGCGGACACCTATATCCCAGCGATTAGGGTGTGGCTTCTTGGAGCGCATGTATTTTTTCCTACCCCTTTTGAGCCAGAACTGCAATAGATCTTTCAACCTGTCGTGTTGGGGCCCCGGGTATTCCAAGTTGAAAGTGGGGTGACACAGGAAAGTGGATGGTGCTATGAAAGCCTTGATACCAAATACAAGTTCTGAGTGTGGAGGCTGCAAGAGGATTGAATAAACGTGTTTTAATGCCTATATACAATATGGGTGAGACTTTGATGTGACATAAGAACGGAAGGTAAGGAGCGGCAGCAGTGGATTGGTATTTGAAGAAAGTGTGTGATGTGTAGAGTGGATTAGGCAAGAAATAATGTGAATCGTAGGGTTGAAGAGTGAGCTCATGGTATTGTCATACGGGGGAAATGTATGCAGATGGGATGATGAGAAGAGTATAAAATACGTTTGGAGGTGGGAGGTGGCTAGGCCTATAGAATAGTCAGGTCAACTCACCGGGCCTTGGGAGGGGGCGTGGTAGGCGAAGACGGTGGATTGGATAAATGAGTATGCACGAAAGCGAAGCATGGAAGTTGATGAGACTATAACTAACAAGAGAACTGACGGGATCGAGTTGGTCAGGTGAACCATGTAGAGGAGCACATGACAAAATTTAAACGCGATTGTCTTCGGTATTGTGTAGATAGTTAAACCGGTAAGGTAATCCGGGGGCTTGAATAATTAGTAAATTTGAGTCTGGCATATTTCAGTGAGCATGGTTCTGAATACTGTACAGTAGTTCTCTTTTTGCCTGGTGAATGAAGCGCTTTAGTATGGAGTGCTGTTTGTAATCCTTGACACTCCCAGGGCCATGGATGCATTAGAACACCAAGGCAAGTTTAGCAGCTTTATTTGTGGTTCAATATATATTTCTCAATATTCGATACTTTACTGTGTGGCGGGTACTTTTGAAACGATTAGTTCTACGAATAATAAAATAATTATGCCCAAGCTAAATTGACTGACCCCGGGCGGAATTTAGCTATACTTGCCTCCGGAGTCCGCCGAAGGTGTCACGTGTGTAACTAAGTGAACACGATATTGCACCGATTAGTAATGAAGTTAGGTTTTGAGAAGACATAGATGCCCCATGATAGGCAGCATGTGTGAGGCAGGATTCTGGGGATAGTTTTTGGTTTGTGTAACGCGTTTTTGCTACGTATGGTACTGCGGTGTTGACCGTTGTGGTTCCAGGATAATTGTAACGTGAACCCGGTGGACTGGTGGCAGAAATTGTACGTAATGCAGTCCACCACCCTCCTTTCAGAGGATAGGGAGAATGCTTGTATATATATATATATATATATATATATATATATATATATATATATATATTTTACGTGTCCGACTCTGGGCAAAGGCTCAGGGCCTATTTCTTGGGGGCAGTCACCTATCCCAAGGCCCAATAGTCCTCCTACACCTCCACATGTCACCACTATGGAGCATCCAGACATTGGTGCCACTGCTAATTCTTGACAGGACCACCTCTTAAAAGTTAAGGTTTTGTAAACATTCTCCCCCCCCCCCCAAATAATAATAATAATAATAGTGTTTGCGAAACCTCAATACCTAACTCCCAAGAAATAATGTGAATCAGTTTGTTGCACAGTTGTGAGTTTACTTTTCTGTGATGATTCTTCTGAAAAATGAGAGAGATACTGTGAGTCTATAGTGTAATGTCTTTGGAAGCATTAGCCTCAACCTAGCTTCCCTCTCTTCCACTTAATGGTGAAAGTAAGCAAGTGAATGAATTTCAAGCCATTTTAGGCATTGACCTACCCAAACGCCACTTAACCTAACTGGGATCTGTTTCATTCGTGCGTGAGACCGGTTTCCAATATTATCTATATTTATCAGTGGAGTCCATCTTGGCTTTGATTTCAGATTTGAAAACACATGACAGACCCACTTCCAGCCCTGTAATTGGTTGAGTCAGAGTTGTAATGCACCAGTGAAAACAAAAGTATACCGCATATGACCATAATGCACCACCAAGAAACAAAAATGCAGTGCTTTTATTCGGCAAGACTTAACAAACTGGCAGCACATGCACGCATTAGACTCAACAATATCTCACTTATTTTTAATTAGTGGAAGAAACGTCACAGAAGTTGGATTAGAACTGTACAATGAATTGATTCACATTATTATTTCTTAGGATTCTAGTGTGATGTTTTGTAAAATTTTGCAGATTTTTTACCTACCTTTGATCTGATTCAGTCATTTTGTAAAAGTGTATAAAAGTTCGTTTTCAGGTATGAAGAGGATCCATCAATGAGATTTCTGAACCCCAGTATTTTGTACTTTCTGAACTATTTTGATTCTTCATTTCTATATATCAGAAATCATTGGTTTTTCCATTATCCCCCAACCATCCAAAGATCCTCATTTTCCCATAAAGTTTTCTGTATAATTTGAAATATACCATTTATATAATATATATATATATATATATATACACTATATATATATATATATATATATTTCCTGCGTCCTATGATCTCCAGTCTTTCAAAAGCAGCGTGTCCAGGCATTATATATATATATTTCCTGCTTCCTATGATCTCCAGTCTTTCAAAAGCAGCGTGTCCAGGCATCTTGAAATGATCGTTTTGTTTTTAAAGGCTCCAACATGCTTGCATGTGTCAGCCTTGGTCACCTAATGGCGGCTCTCCACGCTGCACGATCCATTGCAGCCTCCCTGTTCAGTCCCTTAACCCTGAGGTCACAATGGCCTTGTCCCATGTCTTTCTTGGTCTACCCCTCATGATCCCACCCCCAATATTAACACTTCTCACCTTCCTCACCCAATTATCATCTCCCATCCTCTCCACATGTCCAAACCATCTCAATCTACCTCTCCTCATCACAACACCAATACACTCCAGTCCCATCCTACCTCTCAACTCTTCCATCGTAAACCCAGTCCCTCCAGGCCTTGGACGCAGGGACGCACTGCACATCCACCTAATCATTGTCATTTCTGTACGTCTGAGCCGGCGAATATCTTCCTCCTTCACTGCTCAGGTCTCACTATCATACAGCATTACACTCCTAACATATGCTGCATACAAAGACCCCTTAGCACGTGGGGAGAGTCCTCTCAATGTCAGGAGAGGCAAGAGCTCCCTGAACTTCTTCCAACCACTTCTCACCCTAGCCACAGAGCTAGCTCCAGCCGCACCTCCAGCACACAACATGTCTCCCAAATAACAAAACTCTTCCACACAGTCAAGAGATTCACCAGCAAGTTCAATCCTTTCACGTCTGACAATCTCCACCTGCTCACCCCGACACGCCATACACACAAAATCAGCATTATTTCGCAGTCTACCTCTGATACCACTACATCTCTTATGCACCCATTCATCACACACACCGCACAGGATGGAATTACTTCCCATGCCCTTGTGGCAAACTGCACATGGCCACTCTCCCTCGTCTTTGACAGTACTGCCACCAACTCTGATATCATCACTTTTGTTTTATCTGCATTTACCCTTAAACCCTTGTGCCCCATACCATCTCTCCACTTCCTAAACCTTTCCTCCGCCTCCCTTTCGTTCTCTGCAATCAACACCAAATCATCAGCATACAACAACTCCCACAGGAGGCCGTTTCTAAAGTCACGTGAAAGGGCTTCAGGTACCATAATAAACAACATGGGACTCAAGACTGACCCCCTGATGCACACCAACATTCACGGAAAACTCATCACTCAAATCTCCATTCACTCTTACCTGGGTGTGAGCACCCATATACATTGCCATAACCACCCTAACCAGCCACTTCTCCAAGCCAAGCTTTCTCATTGCCCACTTCACCACCTCTCTAGGGACTCTGTCAAAGGCCTTTTCCAGATCAACAAAAACAAAATAAAGATCCCGTCTCTTACCAATATATTTTTCCTGAAGCTGTCGAACAATGAATATAGCGTCAATGGTCTCCCTACCTAGCATAAACCCAAACTGCATCTCATCAATATTCACTTTTTCTCTAATCATACCATCTAAAACCCTCTCCATTACCATCATTATCTGATCTAAAAGCTTTATACCTCTATAATTTCCTCTTTCCAGGGCATCACCCTTCCCATTATACACATTTACAATTACACTCTTCAGCCAATCATCTGGGACAACACACTCATAAATAAACCTATTTACTGTATCAGGTCAGTGACTAAACTCACCCCTATATCACCTGAGACCTTCAACATTTTGGCAGTCAACCCAGACACACCTGCGCCTTCCCCACCCTCATCCTGCCTATTGCCTCACTCACAATAGCAGTATCAATCAAAGGCCAAGGGCCAGACACTGGATCTGCTGGCTCCAAACCTTCCCTGTCCCAGTCAAACTCCTTATTCAACAACCGGTTATAATTCTCTCTCCATACATCTTTAATATCCTCACTGTTCACCACTACCCTTCCTTCATCATTCTTCACACACTGCTCACTTATAATATCCCGATTATCCCTCTTCACTTGACCTGCCACCCTAAATATCATATTTTTCCTTTCCCCATGATTTAAGTTATCAAGTAATAGTCACTCTGACTCAGACTTTGCCCTGTATACCTCTCTCCTAGCCCTTCGCTTGGCAGCCAAATATTCCTCTTTGCTACCACCCTTCTTCCATTCCCGGAAAAGCCTTCTTTTCTCCTTAACTGCAGCTTTTACACCCTCATCCCACCACCAGGTTACTTTATGTCTTGGTGGTCCTCGTGTCCAACCGCACGTTACATCAGTAAATCTCAATAAATTGTTCTTGAGGGGTCTGTACCGTTCATTAACGCCTCTGTCTACAGCTCCCTGTTCAGCCACCACTCTCCTCAACTCGCTATAGAAGGCATCCCTTACTACTTGGTTTTTCAGCTTCCATATTTTCCTCCTAGGTACCTAAGTCCTCTTTTTCATCACTTGTTCTTTAAGCACCATATCACAAATCAACAGTTTGTGCTGCTGCACACACTCCTCACTTCCTATAACTTTAACATCCCTCACTAACCTCCTATCGGCCCTCCTAACCAGAAAATAATCTATCTGACTGCTATTTCCCCCAGACTCATACATAATTAACCTACTGTCTCTTTTCCTAAAATAAGTGTTGCACACAATCATGTTCGTTGCCTCCCCAAACTCGAGTATCCTTTCCCCTTCTGCATTCCTTAGACCATACGCACATCCCCCATGCACTCCTTCATCACCTTGTGCTGCTTCACCTACATGACCATTTAAGTCCCCTCCCAAAATCACTATCTCATCATCCTGGATACCACCCACTACGCGTATTAAATCATCCCAAAATCTATCTATCTCTGCTTCATCCAATCCTGCCTGTGGAGCATATGCCGATATAATCGCAGCTATCTTTCTACCCAACAGAATATTCACTACCAATATCCTATGGCTTACACTCAAAACATTCATAACATATTCCACCCATTTCTCCGCAACCATCACACCAACACCTCCATATCCGTCTGTCCCCCCCTGCCAAAACAACTTACAGCAACAGTCCTTCCCAACAATCTTTCTGGCTGATCCACCCCTGTACAGGACTTCCTGCAAGCACGCCACATCCACTCACCTCCTACTGAATGCCTCAACGACTTCCCCCGCTCTTCCCCTCAAACTTCCCACATTCCATTAACCCACCCTCATCCCCATGGGTGATTTACTGTCCTCAGGCTTGCTTTGAAACTTATTTTGTTTTGTCATCTTCAGTATTAATAAAGGAGGACAGACAGCACAGGTCCCATTCACTGCACAGTCCCAGGTCTTGGCAATGGATCTGGGACCCCTAGCCCACCTGCTTACCAGTGGCTGTGGTAGTGGCCTCGGGGCACCCTGCCAGGACAGCTGCAGGGACACCTTCCAAGCGCGCCTTGGCACTGCAACTATTCCGCCATTATACACCCACTGATAGGGCAGCCTCCTGGGACGCTACTCCCAGGTTCGGGCCCCTCTCTATTGGGCGGAAGCGGCAGCCTGGGAACCGCAATGCCCTGTACCCTCTAGCACAGGCCCAAGCCCCATCTTGCCCTGGACCCACGATCTATGCCGGCGGAACCCCCGCCATGCCTCCCCCCAGAAGTCCGCCACTAGGTAGTGGGGGCAAAGTTTTCTGGCTGCATGCCCTTGCTGGCGCCAACCCCTGTAACGTAGTGGGATACGTTGTGTGAAATGTAAAGTGCATGTGGTGTAGTGCATAGATAGTTAGAGGAAATGTTTGGGAGAGTATGCTGGTCTACTCTCCATGTTAGTCACACTGAAAAGGTCAGCAAAGGGGGATGGTTAGGTAGCTAGTGAAACAGGAGCTCCAGTTCTCCCTATCACCAGCATTCCCATTCCCCTCGGGAGTACTACCCTGTTCGGCCCGTTCAACGGCCTCCTCCTGTATCTTGGATCTTGAATTTGGCTCTCCCTTGTATTTTGTTTTTCTCTTGGAAGGAACAGTTTTTGTGGGCTCATGGCTTTTGGTTCCTTCTTCCTAGCATTTAAAAAAAAAAAAAAAAAAAGGTTTTACTGAAAAAACCCCAATGGGTAAAACTGGGTTACCCACTTTGGTGCCAACCCTGGTTAGACGAGGATAGATTGTGTGTGTGTATGTATGTATGTTTATATATATATATATATATATATATATATATATGTGTGTGTGTGTGTGTGTGTGTGTGTATATATATATATATATATATATATACTGTATATTGGTGGTAAGTAGGAGCACTAACCATCCACTCACTCGATGTAGTGCTGCTCTCGGGTGTCTGCCCTTTCCTCTTCTCCATCTATCTTTTCTTTCATCCTCTTCCTTCTTTCATTACTTCATTCTTTCCTCGTCCTTCTGCCTACAGGTGACTTTACGTTCCCTCCTCTGTCTTTCTTTTCCTTCATTCTTTCCTCTTCCTTCTGCCTGTGGGTGACTCGACACTGAGTGACAAACCAAATAGTTTCCTGTACACCAGGAAACCATGTACTACACTGGGTGGTAACCACATAACCAAAATTTGGCGCCTGGTGGTTTAGTGGGTAATTTCGGTGCTCCAGTCAGATTGAGCTGGTGAAGGTTTATATCCAAGGGGTGGTTGGGGTTTATTGCTCATGTAATGCCACTCAGGGATGAGTGAGGCTGGTTACTCCTATCTTAAATGTCAGGACCAATTTGCCTAGCCCTGGGCTCCTAAGCTCCTCATGGGGCAAAGTAGGATTGGATGACGGATCTCTCTCTCTCTCTCTCTCTTGTCTTAAATACCAGGGTGCCTATGCTCCTCATGGGGCAACGTAGGATTGGATGATGAATAAATGTATGATATATATATTTCCATACATTATATATATATATATATATATATATATATATATAATTATAGGATATTTACAGAAGAAATATGTGCAGCATGTGATGTGGTGTGTGGAAGGAAGAGAAGACGGAGGGGGGTGCAAGGAACAGCGTGGTGGACTGAAGAGGTGAGACAGGCTGTGGCACAAAAGAAGAAAGCATACAATGAATGGATGAGAAATAGGGCGTGGAAGAAGTTGAGAGGCGGAAGAGAGAGTTATATGAAGAAAGAGAGAGGTGAAAAGATTAGTAAGAGAGAGTAAGAAGAGAGTGGATGAGGAATTTGGAAGGAATTTGAGTGTAAAGTGGAGGGACTGTAAGAAAATGTTCTGGAAAGAGGTGAAAAGAGTAAGACAGGGTGGAAGTGAAGTTAGCAGGGGAGTGAAAGATAAAAATGGTAGATTACTAGTGGAGAAGGGAGAAAAAGTGAGCAGATGGAGAGAACACTTTAAGGAATTGTTGAACATAGAGGATGGAAGTAATGCAAGTATAAGTGGCTGGGTAATGGCTGGGAGAAGGAGGGAGGTGAGAAGACAGGAAGAAATCAGTAGGATAGAAGTTGTGGAAGCAATGAAGAAAATTAAATCGGGGAAAGCCCCAGGAATTGATTTGAGTGTGTGGTGAAATGCTGAAGCATGGGGGAGAGATAGTAGTAGAATGGATGTGGAAGATGTGCAGATTGGCCTGGGAGGAAGGTACTGTAGAGTCCCGGAGGATTGGAAGTCAGGTATAATTATTCCCTTGTACAAAGGAAAAGGGGAAAAAGAAGTATGTGGTAATCATAGGGGCATTTGTCTTCTTAGTATAATAGGAAAAGTGTATGGTTGGATACTTATTGACAGAGTTAGAGAAAGAACAGAGAAATTAGTTGGAGAAGAACAGGGAGACTTTAGGAAGGGAAGAGGTTGTGTAGATCAGATATTCATTGTTAGATCTTTAGTGGAAAAGTTTCTAGAGAAGGGAAAGAAGTTGTATGCGGCTTTCATGGATTTGGAGAAAGCATATAACAGGGTGGATAGACAAGGATTGTGGAAAGTGTTAAGAATATATTGAGTAGATGGGAAGTTGTTGAATGCTGTGAAGAGTATTTACGATGGTGCGAAGGCTGCAGTGCGTGTGGATGGTGAACTAAGTGAATTTTTCTCTTTGAAAGTTGGGTTGAAACAGGGATGTGTCATGTCTCCATGGTTGTTCAATCTGTACATGGATGGGGTAATAAAAGAGGTACAAGGTAGGGTAGTGGATGTTGGAGTGGCCGTGGTGAGAGAGGATAGTGTTTGGAAACTCCCTGTACTGTTGTTTGCAGATGATACTGTGTTGTTGAGTGAAGACGAAGGGGAGCTGCAAGGCTTGGTGGATGAGTTTGGGAGAGTGTGTAAGAAACGGAATCTAAAGGTGAATGTAGGGAAGAGTAAAGTGATAGTCTTTGAGAGAGATGAATTCAGTGAATGTACTGCGAGGTTGGATGGTGAGGAATTGGAAAATGTGAGTACGTTTAAGTACTTGGGTAGTGTGATGAGTAAGGATGGATGTTTGGAGGGTGAAGTGCGTGAAAGGGTACAGCAGGAAAGAAAGGTTGCTGGT